>NC_050447.1:44736838-45036838 GCF_903995425.1 Onychomys torridus
TGATTTGCATTTCCCAGATAATTAGGGATGTTGAACAATTCCTTAAATGTCTTTCAGCGATTTGAGCTTCCTCTGTTGAGAATTCTCTGTTTAGTTCTATAGCCCATTTCTTAAATGGACTGTTGGGCATTTTGATGTCTAATTTCTTGAGTTCTTTATATATTCTAGACATCAGCCCTCTGTCAGATGTGGGATTGGTGAAGAACTTTTCTCATTCTGTAGGTTGTCGCTTTGTCTTGTTGACTGTGTCCTTTGCTCTACAAAAGCTTCTCAGTTTCAACAGGTCCCATTTCCTGAGTGAGGTAACCCAGACTCAGAAAGACAAACATGGTATGTACTCACTCATAGTAGGATACTAGATGTAAAACAAAGATGACTAGACTGCTACACAAATCTAGGGAGGCTACCTAGAAAACAGGACCCTAGGAAAGTCACAGGGATCACCCAATGACAGAGAAATGGATGGGATCTACATGAACAACCTGGACGACAGTGGGAGTAATGAAGGGCAAGATTCAAGGGAAAGAGAGCTTAGGGGAGCAGGAGATCCCAGCTGGATCAAGAACAGAAAGTGAGAACAAGGAAAAACAGACCATGATAAATGAAGACCACATGAGAACAGGAATAGGCAGAGTGCTGGAGAGGTCCTCTTAAATCCACAATGATACATCCACTGTAGTCTGCTGGCAATGGTCGAGAGAAAGCCTGATCTGACCTAGTCTGGTGATCAGATGGCCAAACACCCTAACAGTCAAGCTGGAAGTCTCATCTAATAACTGATGGAAGTGGATGCAGAGATCCTCAGCCAGGCCCCAGGTGGAGCTCCAGGAGTCCAATTGTCGAGAAAGAGGAGGGACTGTAAGAGTGTGAATTGTTGAGACCAAGATTGGAAAAGCACAGGGACAAATAGCCAAACTAATGGAAACACATGAATTATGAACCAAAAGCTGTTCAGCCCCCAACTGGATCAGGCCCTCTGGATAAGTGAGACAACTGAATAGCTTGAACTGTTTGGGAGGCACCCAGGCAGTGGGACTAGTCCTTAGTGCATGAGCTGGCTGTTTGAAACCTTGGGCTTACACAGGGACACTTTGCTCAGCCTGGAAGGAGGGGACTGGACCTGCCTGTACTGAATCCACCAGGTTGAATTGAATCCCCAGGGGAGTCTTGGCCCTGGAGGAGATGGGAATGGAGGGGAGGGGCTGGGGGAAGTTGGGAACAGGGGCAAGATGGGGGAGGACAGGGGAACCCATGGCTGATGTGTAAAATTAAAACACAAATATAATAAATTAAAAAAGGAGAAAAAAACAGAGAAACAGGAGAATCAAAAGGCAATTGCAGAGCTGTGTGGAGATAGGTCAGTGATTAGAGTACTTGCCACACAAGTATGATGACTGGATGTTCAGACCCCCCAGAACCCAAGTAAATGCTGAGTGGCATGGAATCATGCCTGCCTATGATTCTAGACTTGGAAGAGGGTAGAGGTAGGGAATTCCCCAGAACAAGCTGGCTAGTGAGACTAGACTACCTCTGGGTTTGATTGAGGGGCCTTGCTTCAATGGATAAGGTGGAAGGAAGATCACTGCAGAATAATTCCCAATATTAACCTTAGGCCTCCATGTGTGCACATGCACCCATACTCAATTTCAGACAACACCTGCACACCACACACACACATGCATGAAAACATGGTGGGAAGCAATTTTGCACTTATGCAATAAAGATTTGACAGAAAATGGAAAGCCAGGAGGTGAATACAGAATTGTATATTTCATAGACCAGAAGAGTCAACTAAGACGATGACAAAGCCAAACTAACGGGAGTCTGCCCCGGCACGGAAGGACAACACTGTATGTAAGGATAAGTGGTGAGGAAGCTAGCCTCCCAAAGACCACTGCTGCTTCAGATTCATCAGAAAGGTCCAGAAAATCTCCCCTGTCACTCATCCTTATAAGTGACTTGAGGTAATCCTATATTTCAAGGGATTCTTATAAAAGAGAATGAAAAATCAATCTAGAAAAAATAAACTTATTCCAGCCCTCAGTTTAGGTCTACAATATTATTTTCCAAACCAAAATGTCAAGAACTCAATCAAAGATACACAGACATATGAGGAGAGAAGACAGTGTTAATAAAAACCAGGAGAAATACATGTTCAAGGAGCTAAAAGACAACATGGACAATTAAAAAAAAAATAGGCACTAAAAAATACTGCACAGAGGAAGAATTTTAAGACTGACACAAATATTTGAAGAATTTAGAAACTGAAAGGTGGGTGAAATAGAAAAAGAATGAAGTAGAAAAAAACAATAAACAAAGTATAAAGAGTTAGATTTGAAAATGCAGTAAAAAGAACAGAAAGAAGAAGAAAGGACTCCCTGAGTTAATGTGAAAACCCCAGCCCCATCAATCAATCACTCCAGCAAACACCAGCAGATGCCATGGAGGTCTGAAGAAACTGGAGAGGTATCTTCAGTTCATTGAAGGAAATACTTGCAATCTGATAACTCTCTACTCAATGAAAAATAAAATACCCTTTAAGAATAAATGTGGGCACCAGGCATGGTTGCACGTGCCTTTAATTCTAGCACTCAGGAGGCAGAGGCAAGAAAACCTGTGTGAGTTCCAGGTTGGCTGAGTCTACACAGTGAGTTCCAGGTCAGCTACATAGTGAGACTCTATCTCAAAAAGTAAAATTCAAATTTAAAAAGAATGAATTGGGGGCTGGAGAGATAGTTTGGTGGATAAGGGTGTTTGCTACCTAGCCTCTCAATCTTGAGTTTGATGCCTGGAATCCACATGGGAAAAGGGGAAAACCAATTCCTCCATGTGGTCCTCTGACTTCCACACCTGGGCCATCACACACATGCACACATTTACACACAATAAATAAACTGGAATAATGAATGTTTGCTTAAGATAAACAAGATGAAGGGAAATTCACTGAAGGAAATCAAAATATATTCAGAAAATAACTCCAGGTGCAAGGATGGAGATGGAGAATTAACAAAAAAGTCACACAAAATGAGAAACAGAAGGGAATCAAAGACAGAGGAGCTCTGAGGTCTCTCCATTGACTAGAAGAGGGTAAAGTGTCCGCAAGAATAAGTGTAGTTTTCTGGCATAAATGCAAGGAAGGAAGAGAGGGATGTAGGGACGGAGGGAGGGAGGGAGGGAGGAAGGAAGGAGGGAAGGAAGACTAATAGAGCGAATGGAATGTTTCAAGGTCAAGAAAGAATGGCATGATATAAAGTAAGTCAAAAAATGAAGAGTAGAGGGAATAAGATTCTTATTTATGTAATATCCCAGGTACCTAGGACAGAACCACTAGGTTGTTATGCAAAAGAATACATGCTATGAGAAATGGGAAAGATTATGTAAAGCAAAATTATTAAGAAACGTAGATCTGAGAAGGAAGAATATTCCAGACTACTGCATTAATGCAAGTTTCTCAGTGGCAAAGACACTCAACCAGTTCATATTAATCATGCTTCCATTCACTGGTCTATACTTGCTAAACAATGAATTCAACTGAAACAGCATGTAAACAGTACATGAACTGAACATAAAATGCCAAGAATACTTGCATTTTATTCATGTTATGATACTATATTAATAAAATGTGTATTTTTAAATGATGAGGAAAGAAGGAAGGAAGGGAGGGAGGGAGGGAGGGAGGGAGGGAGGGAAGGAAGGAAGGAAGGAAAGGTGTGCAGTACAATGGTTGTTTTAAATCCAAATATATACATAATTATATTAAGCATAAATGACAAAAATATTCCAATTAAAATAAAAAGGCTCTCAGGAATGTAAAAAGTCTAATTACACCCAACTTACAAAAATACAGCTAAAAATCTGGATACAGAGTTTTAAATAAATCTGAATATACTTTAATCCAAAAAACAATTATTTATCTTATATATTTTACATTAGTATGGATTTTGTTTTATTGATACAGATTTAAAGTTAATTTTATTATACTGTATGTATATTTTACTCATGTTTAGAGTATTATGTTATGCAGCTCATTTAAAATGTAATATATAATTAAAAAATACAGATTAATATTCATCTATAATAGCAAATTTACAGTCATATTAGGTATGTTTTCAGGCTCATACAGAGATACATTTCAGACAGATAGGCAATCTTCAAACACTTCAAAAATCTATAGAATATGACATTTAAAATGTTTAAGAACTTAATTTTTTTCTTAACAGTGAGACACATCTGCTCCTGACAGCACCAACCACTTCAAAGAGGATGATGGGCATTTAAGAAACTCCACATTGAGTTTGTTTTCTTCATGGCAAAAGCTAGCTATGTGGACAAAGAAAGTGCCCTTGCCTCGACAGATGACCGTATGCTGTCCAAATTGGACAATCAGGACACAAAAGAAAGTGACTGCAGAACTTTGCCAAGACAAGTTGGGACAGTCCTCCAAAAATCCTGCTTCACAGATAAGTCTGTCAGAAATGCTAGGCTTGTAGGACAAAGATGGATGTCCCAATGTTGCAGAGGAACCTTGGGTGACTGTCCAGGCAGTTTGAGTTCCCTGTTATTGGGTAACATTTCACCCTTCTGGGGTCTTTGATAGAGTTGAAGACTAAATAGTTATAATTATAATTTTCCTTAGTTATAATAAAAAGTTAATTAGATACTAAACTTAAGACTCACCAAGATAATTATTTTCTCTAATTTTTCCAAATGCAAATGGATTAGTGTCACTGTAATTCTTACTTAATACCTATTTTTGTTATATATAATATTATTATGTTAAAGTTAAAACCTTCCTTTTAATTAGACAAAAGGGGGAAATGCTGTGGAATAATCCTCTTGTACACTGCAAAGATTTGTCACTCAAATTGGTTTAATAAAACACTGACTGGCCAGTAGCCAGGCAGGAAGTATAGGCAGAGCAACCAAACTAAGAATGCAGGGAAAAGGAAGGGCGGAGTCAGACTCCAAGGAAGCAAAACATATAAAAATGAAGTAACAAGCCACAAACTACATGGTAAAGCATAGATGAGAAATACGGGTTAATTTAAATATAAGAGCTAGCTAGTAATAAGCCTGACCATCAGCCAAGCATTTATAATTAATATAAGCCTCTGAGTGATAATTTAGGAAGCAACTGCAGAACAGAATTGGACAGAAAAAAACTCAATTTGCAGGAGGGAGAGAGAGAGAGAGAGAGAGAGAGAGAGAGAGAGAGAGAGAAACAGAGAGAGGTGTAAAATCATTATTAAAAAGAATACCTTTTTATAATGCCAAATGTACCAATATACTAAGGGGTAAAGACAAGTTAAAAATTTGTATGTGCCTAATATCACACACTCAAATTTCATAGTGTATACATTGGCAAAACTGTAGTAAAATAAACAATATAAAAGCTGGAAAAATTATAAGGAAAAACACGCATACCCTATTCAGAACAGAAACTTGAATGCCTGATTCTCAGCAAGGCTAAAAACATGTAAACACGATCGATATAAAACTCAGAATTGTGGCCTCAAGGTCATACAAATCATATTGTGACAGCAAATGTATGCCCAAAGCATAAAGAAATGAAATGAAAGTATGAAAGTCAGTTCTAAGACAGAAAACTTTTACAACACTAGCAGCCAAAAAAAAAAAAAAAAAAATAGCTACTGAATTCAGAACACCAGCAGAATAAGAAATTATACAGTCAGACCCAAGGAAAGAAAAAAGAAAAAGGAATCATGATTAACCAAAACTATAAACTATTATAAAAAATTTCAAATAGATCACTATTTATAATAAATTTCTGCACTAATATGGAAGCTTACCATGTCTTTTACAAGAACCTGGGACTACAAATAAGTCTTATTACAGGCTAACCTACCAAGATCTAAGCAGTTTGTCTGATTCAATTAATAAGCTTTATTTAATAGCTCAGTTGTCAATGTGCATAATTTACATAAAACCAGTATAGAATTTTGGGCTTTCAAGAGGGTATGTATTTTGCTCAAGTATCAATAAAATATTCAGCTCACATTAACTCAAAAGAAATTTAATCACATTGCAAAAAGGAATTAAATTTCTTATTCATAAATCTAGTCCTGTGGAAAAACCTGAAAATATAAATAATAAAAGGGAAACAAAAGTAGTATTAATCTGATGATATCAAAATTTATAAACATCCTTCCAAATAATTATTCAGTAAGAGGACAAAGAGCAACTGAAAATACATTCTATTTTTTCATGACAATTAGAAGACTATACAGGGGCTGGAAGATGGCTCAGCAACTACCAGCACTGGCTGTTCTTATAAACCCGAGGGTTTGGATTCCAGTACCCACATGGCAGCTCACAACCACCTGTAGTTCCAAGGGATCTGATGCCTTCTTCTAGTGTCCATGGGAACTGCATGCATGTGTCACACACACATATATGCAGGCAAATACTTTAAGGCTATATAATAAAACCCTACCATTAAAGCCATACTCTGAAAAGAACCTATGGCTCTGAGTGTTTTTCTTATTTTTTTAAGCATCAAATGTGAAAATAAATAAGTTAAACATTCAACTCAGATCGCCTGCTAGGCAATCTGATTAGAAACAAATCAAGATGAATGAAAACCAATTCTCTGGAAATTATTTGGGAAATACACAACAATCTGGTAAGTTGAATAGACACTAAGACCAAGGAACTGAAGAGTTTGACATGACTATACCAGAAGAATATTGTAAACAGAAATATATTTACAATGTTGCTCTTTATCACAGCAAGGCATAAAATAAAACAAGAAACCAAAACAATCTCAAATTCCTATTGACAGTGGAATATATAGATCCCATGTATTTCTATATTTTGTTCTAGGAATAGTATATAGTATTATCTTAGTTTCATCTCTATTGCTATGATAAAAAATACCCCAACGGCCGAGTGGTAGTGACGCACGCTTTTAATCCCAGCACTCAGGAGGCAGAGGCAGGCGGATCTCTGTGAGTTCGAGGCCAGCCTGGGCTACCAAGTGAGTTCCAGGGAAGGCGCAAAGCTACACAGAGAAACCCTGTCTCGGGAAAAAAAAAAATACCCCAACAAATGTGACCTAAGAGAGAAAGGGCTAATTCTGCTCATAGTCCAATGGGCTGAGAAAATCAAGGCAGCAGGAAGTTAAGGTAGCCTAGTTACATGACACTCACAGTCAAGAACAAACAGCAATGAATTGATGCATGCATGCTCTGCTCACTCTTACACAGTTCCAGACCTCCTACCTAGGGAATGGCACCACCCACAGTGGGTAGGCCTTCCAAGTTCATTTAACATCATCCATGGAGATAACTTTCCTCCACATGTGGCCAACTAGATCTAGACAACCCCTCACTGAGACTCTTCCCAAGTGATTCTAGATTATGACATGTTGACAAAACTAACCATCATGTTCTTTTTTAATGTTATATATATGTATCATAATAGTTTTACATAGTGCATATGTGAATATGCACTCATGTAGTCTCACAAGAAAGCTTCTACTTTAAAAATTAGCTACATCAGGAGGAGTGAATCTCAAGAACATAATGCTAAGAAGAAAACAAAACACAGAATTCATATGGTTTGACTTCCATTCTGTGAAGCACAGAACCTGGCGAGGTGGGGAGAGAAAGCCAAGCAACTTTCATTTTAAGGAATCCCCAAGTATTTGGAGTAAAAACACAAAGGAACTTGAGGAGACACTTAACCTGAAATTTAAAAGAATAATTATTTCCTTGAACAAGGAAAGGACACACATTGCCACACATCATACAAAGGGCTAAAAGGAGTTCTTAAATTATGTGCTTAGTACACCCATCTTTATTATTAAATTGAATACAACTATCACTTTTATTTCTATATCACACTTCACAATTAAAATACAAAAAATAAGTAGAGGAAGTGGATGATGGTAAGTCTGCAAACTACATAGTATATAAAATAGGAAAATAAAGCAGAGAACTTACTTTATTTTTATTTGGTGTTCCTTTTTTATTTCAATTTTTTTAATACGGATATTTGTGTTTTAATTTTACATATCAGCCATGGGTTCCCCTGTCCTCCCCACTCCTGCTCCCACCCCCACCTTCCCCCAGTCTTCCCCCCCCCCATTCCCATCTCCTCCAGGGCCAAGACTCCCCTGGGGATTCATTTAAACCTGGTGGATTCAGTACAGGCAGGTCCAGTCCCCTCCTTCCAGGCTGAGCAAAGTGTCCCTGTGTAAGCCCAAGGTTCCAAAAAGCCAGCTCATGCACTAAGGACGAGACCCACTGCCTGGGTGCCTCCCAAACAGTTCAAGCTATTCAGTTGTCTCACTTTTCCAGAGGGCCTGATCCAGCTGGGGGCTCCACAGCCTTTGGTTCATAATTTATGTGTTTCCATTAGTTTGGCTATTTGTCCCTGTGCTTTTCCAATCTTGGTCTCAATAATTCTCGCTCATTCAATCCCTTCTCTTTCTTGCCAATTAGACTCCTGGAGCTCCATCTGGGGCCTAGCCAAGGATCTATGTATCCACTTCTATCAGTTATTGGATGAGATTTCTAGTACAACAGTTAGGGTGTTTGGCCATCTGATCACCAGACTAGGTCAGATCAGGCTTTTTCTCAACCATTGCCAGTAGTCTACAGTGGAGGTATCATTGTGGATTTCTGGGGGCCTCTCTAGCATTTTGCTTCTTCCTGTTCTCATGTAAAGACCACATGAGAACAGGAAGAAGCAAAGAACTTACTTTATTTTTTTTTAAAAAAAAAACTAGTCTAAGAGACAAACTATGATGATAAAAATTAAAAAGAAAAGAGGAAGCCTACCATCTTAGGAAGGGCAGGAAGAGCAAACAAATGTAAACTTCAAAAATGTTGGAAGAGACCCTTTGTGCCTCTGGATATTTGTTAAAATGAAGACATTATACATGGTATTCTCACTGATGTAAAGCACCAAAAGTTATAAATGAATAAAAATATGGAAAATCAACTCATTTCCAAATATTGCCAAAGCCATCTCAAAAAAAATCTCATGCAGAAAATGTAAACAATTTCTTTCTGTAACAGGCTTCTAAGAAAGTCTAACTGGCATGTCATATTAAACCACCCTTGATAACAGGGAGAAAATGAAAGGCTAGTCAATTAATTTCAAGAAACCAGCATGACTGACATTAAAACCTTGACTAAGTTGGCACACACATAGGAAGGAAAAAAAAAAAAAAGAAGTCAATCACATTTAAAAATGCCAAAAGCCAAATTCTACCAGAGCAACTGGCTAGACTTAGCATAATAATAAAATGAAAATGCATTATCATCAAATATGATTATTTCTAAATATGGAAGGTCACTCCTAAGAAGTCTGTTACTAGGACTGGAGAGATGACTCAGTGGTTAAGTGCACACACTTCGTTTGCAGAGGATCTGAGTTTAATTCCCAGCACCAACATTGGGTGGCCCACAACCTGTAAGTCCAGCTTCAGGGGATCACACTCCCTCTCCTGGCCTCCACAGGCATTGCACACATAAAAACATACCACACAGAGACACATATAGGTATCAGAGGCTGGAGTTACAAGTGGGCTCTCATGCCCATACAGAATTTATGTAGGTCTCTGGAGATCTGAACTTAGGTCCTCATGCTTGCATAGCAACAGCATTAATCACTTGGTCCTCTCTCCAGACACTATTTTTTTTATTTATATTGAGCATATATTTGCTTTCTAATCTAAATCACTAAAATACTTCATCCACTTTTAAAAATATGGAGCCGAGAGAATGAACTGGTTAAAATAGTTGAGAAAATGAGACATGAGCTCCCATGAACATGGCTGATTTCAAAACTACAGAGCCATACCTAGCACTACCTATGAATGTTCGAAGACAAGCTTACAAGGAAAGAGGCAGGGTTGTGACAGCCTTTTTCTTAACCTTGAGAAAATAAGAACTGCATGCAGTGGGGGCCAGGGGAAAGATGACAGACATGGCATTATCTTCTCATTTCTACTAATCAAGAGTTTTCTGTGAATGCTGGACAAAAGTCTTAAAATAGTTTCTGTTTTGTTTTTAATTTTTGGTGTATACGAACTACATGTGGTCCTTGTTGCACAAGGACATTTTCATATAATCTATGCTGTATGTTAAACATAGTCCCTGTCCCCCTTAGAATCCCTTGTTCCCCTAGTGTTTACTTCTAAGTTCACATTGCAAAAACATAAATTATTTCAAGGATCTTCATAAAATCTAGGAGCCAAAAATGAGAGAAAAATTCTAATATTTTTCTTTCTGAAATTGGATTAATTTGCTTAATGTGACTATTTCCAGTAGCATCCATTTTTCTGAAAGTGATCTAACTCTATTCTTACTTATGGCTGTGGGAAAAAAAGTCCATGTAAATATAGACTATTCCTTATCAACTCGTCTATGTTTGGATGCTTAGGTGGGTTCCATGTCACAGTCTTTGTGAAGAGGGATGCAATTGATGCTAATGAGTTAGTGACTCTGGTGATGGACTGACTTGGAGGACTTTAGTAAAACACCCAGAGTGGTACAGCTGGGTCATATGGTAAATCTTGGGTTTGGCTTTTTGTTGTTTTGTTTGCTTTGTTTTGTTTGAAGACATTTCCACATGTATGTCTACAGTGGCTGGAAGAAAGAAATTGAAGAAGATACCAGAAAGGCTTCCCACACTAAGGTATTGAAAGAATTAACACTGTGGGAATGTCTATACCGCCAAAAGGAATCTACAGAGTCAGTTCAATTTCCATCAGAATTCTAATTCTTTGCTGAGAGGCAAAAATAAATGGTCTCTAAATTCATATGAAGACACAATGATTCTGGATAGCTGAAATAACCCTGAGCACAAAGAATGATGTTGGAGGTATCACTATACCTGATTTCAAGTTACACTACAGAGCCATAGCGATGAAAACATGAGCTGGCATGAAAACAGGCACCTGGATTAGTGAGCCAGAATAGAAGATCCAGATAGAAACCCATGGAGCTACAACCAACTGATCTTTTTACAAAAATATGCATTCGAGAAAAGACAACCTCTTCAACAAATGATGATGGGGAAACTAAACATCCATACGGGGAAGAACAAAACTAGATCACTTTATCCCACCCCATACAAAGATCTACTTCAATGGAGTCAAAGACTTTCATATGAGACCTAAACCTCCAAAACTGTAAGAGGGAAAAGTAAGAGAAACACATAAAGAAACAGGCACAGGGAAGGACTGAGCAGAACTCCAGTTGCTCAAAAAATCATGCTAACATCTTCTGCCTAGCCAAAACAACAACAACAAAAAAAAAAAATAGTCAACTGAATGACGAGGCAGCTTACAGAATGAAGAAAATTTTTGAAAAGTATCCATCTGGTAGAGGATAAATATCTAGAAATACAGAATATACAAAAATTCAAGAAATAAGCAAGAAATCAAACAACCAAATCAATAAATAGGCTAATTAGATGAACAGGCATCTCTGAAAAGATTAAATACAAATGGCCAACAAACATATGGAAAATGTCCAATATCACCAGTCATCAGAGAGATCAAATTGAAACTGTTTGCGATCCCATCTCACCTCTCAGAATGGCAACTATCAAGGAAGCAATTCTGACTAGGATCTGGGCAAAGCAAACCCAACACAAAGACATCTTAGGTACTACTGATGGGGATGTAAACTAGTCTAAAATGAATTTTAAGATCATTTTCAGTTTCTACAGAAGTATGGAATAAGGAATCCGTTAAAATATGGAACTAGAAGCAAGTCATTCACAGTGATCATATTTCTCCCATAACTGGTCTAAGGGGTTGAACATAAGGAAAATAATATGGAAGGGCTTGACAAAATCTTCCATACTGTTTAGAATAAGACCATGAAGAATCACTAACACGAGAGTAACCTCAGAAAGGCAAATTAAAGACTTCTACACAGTCTCTCCTCCATAAAAGCAATGAGAATACTGAAAATGCATTGACATTAAACTTTCTGAGTCCCTACAAATTAACCAAAGGCTCTCAGCTAGCATTTGGATATATTTATCTAATTTTACAAATATGGCCAAACTTCGCTAAGAACAAGAGCTGTTTTTTTGACTTCCCATTTCATGATTGACACTCACTTGTCTGATATCCTCCTCCATGCTACCTAGGTCAAACCACAGAAATCAGACACCAGCATATTATATGCAGAGCATACAGTTAGAGTAGCAAGGCAAAGCCCAATAGGAATCATAGTACAGCACACATCTGGGTTAGAAAACAAAAAAGAAGGGCTGTTCCACAGCAGGCCCAGGACCCATTACTGGAACTGTTTGTAGGTCATCAGGGAAGCTTTCATGGACATTCAGATTCACATGGTCAAAGGATCAAAATGCTGACTGTGTTTGAACCTTCAAGAATACACAGTAGTCATAAATATATGTGCACTGAACAACAGAACCCACAAAATACACAAAGCAAACTTTGACAAAATATATAGGAGAAATAGTTCTACAGTAGAGACTTGACCATCCCATAACCAATAATGAACAGAACAGATATGCAAATTAAGATGATGTGAACAATTAGAAACCAACAGACATGTCATAAATCTATACTCCCCTGCCCAGTAATGCAGAATGTATGTTCTTTTCAAGTGTACATGGAATATTCTCCAAGATAGATGAACCACATGCTGGGCCACAAACTAAACTTCACTAATTTTTGTTTAAAAACAAAATAAATACTTATACCTATAGATTTGTGGTGCTCCAGAGCTTGGCTTCTTTTGGAGTGAATGGCGGCTAATGACTTGAAACTGTTCAAAGTGCTGAGAATAAGTAACCATGAATGTTGAGTAATAGGTAAGTCATCTACATCAACATTCCCTCTTTTACAGCTTAGGAAATATTATAGACAGAAAATATGCAAAAGAGGGGATGGAGACACAAGCTATGAAATGCTGACTTCGAGACATGACATGGCTGATACACACATAAATTCACAATAGTTCTGGTTACCTGTACAAGACTTGAACAATACCAAGCCAATCAAAATAACAGCGTAGATGGAGAGGAACTCAAGGCACCACACTTGCAGAAGAACTATTGACAGTTGGTGCCTAGTGAGGGAGATAGAGATACTTTTCTTTGGAGGTGCACTTGCTGATAGGTTGCACATACCCCAACTGATGGCACCACACCCTTCCATAATCGGCATTAATTATACTCAGACAGCTATTAATAACCATGATAATTTTTAAAAGGATGTGACTTCAAAAGGCAGACATATTGTTATGTCCTGGGAAGAACTAGAGAGTAGTTAGGGTTGGAAAAGATCAAAACACACTGTAGATCTATCTGATGTTTTCAAACAGTAAATAAAATTACTCTTATTTTAAAACTGAAAAATTAAAATCACACAAAGTATGTTTTCTGGCCACAAGGGAATAAGCTAGAAGTTATTGACAGAAAAATTTTGAGCCTTATAGCTCAAAAATATAAAGAAATTAAACAGACTTCTCTTAAATAACCAAGGAGTTAAAGAAGGAAATTCAAAAGTATTTTGATATGAATGAAAGTAAAAAACATAAAATACAAAAACTACAGTGCTGTGGAATAATCCTTCTGTACACTGTGAAAATGTTCTACTCTGATTGGTTTAAGAAAGAAGCTAGATGGCCAATAGCTGAACAGGATAAGGTTAAGTAGGCAAGCCAAACTGAGAATGCTGGGAGAAAGAAAGGAGGAGTCTGAAGTGCCAGCAGATGCAGAGAGAAATAAGATGGGCATGCTGTACTGAGAAAAGGTACCAAGCCACGTAGCAAAGCAAAGATCAAAAAATGGGTTAATTGAAAATGTAAGAGTTAGCTAGTAACAAGCCTGAGCTATTGGCCAAGCATTTGTAATTAAGTGGTTACTTGCAGGCAATCAGGACAGGGAAACTTCTGCCAACAAATGGCAGTCCAATGTGGGGCTGGAATTTCTACATAAGACCTGACAAAGCTTAAAAGGGGCTTCTAAACACACAAAAATGGAGTCAAGCACAGATTATTGGTAACTGTCTTTTCCCTAGCAGACTCTGCAAGTGACAAGCAGAGACATGGCTCCTTTAAGAAATGGCTTCCTGGCTCAATGCTGGCTGCAAAAATACACATGGCTCTTTTGGGAGGTCCTGCTACAAAACACTTAGATGGAGTTTATGAGCAGCAAGTGGTGTACTACTCAGTGGCAACATGGACCCCAAAACTCCCAAGAGTTGGGGCAGTAAATGAGGCTCTCCATGGTACCTCCACCATTAAGCTTGGGTCAAAGAAAACCAACTGGGGTGGAGTCAGCCACCAAAACAGAGGTCCTAGCCACACCATTTACCAGTTTAAAGGCTCATAGGGTCAGAAAAATATTAAAGATATTCAATAAAGACAGACTCAGAAAAAAATTTTTAAAAAAAAACCTCTAAACAGGTTACAGTGTATTTAAAAATATACAGAGGCTTCAGAGAGAGAAAAGAGTATACACAGCCTTAGATTAAAAAATATAGTTTTAAAATAATAAAACAAAGTCCTTAATAGGAAATAAAGTAATATAAAATAAAAAGGCCACAGAAAGATGGAAAGTACACAAAAAGTCTGGATACTGTATGTTATTGTGTCGTCTTTAAATTTTTTGACTGCTGAGGAAGGGGCAACATCTGCTAAGAGACGTTTGATTATAAATCCAGCTAGATTAAACCAACCTAGATATTTTTAAAATGAATTTACCTCAAAATGGAAGTCAAAAGATATGTTACTTTGAGATTGAGCTTCTATTTCCACAGAAAATAAAAGGCTATGGATTCGTCCAAAGTTAAAGATGATCAAGTTTGATCGAGGAAGACCCCTTAAAATCCTGACTACAGACATAAGGAAATAAATCTAAAAGAACTACAAGCCTATTCAATTGTCTCACTTATCCAGAGGGCCTGATCCAGTTGGGGGCTCCACAGCCTTTGGTTCATAATTCATGTACTCCCATTTGTTTGGCTATTTGTCCCTGTGCTTTTCCAATCTTGGTCTCAACAATTCACACTCTTACAGTCCCTCCTCTTTCTCAACAATTGGAATCCTTGAGCTCCACCTGGGGCCTGGCCGAGGATCTCTGCATCCACTTCCATCAGTTATGGGATGAAAGTTCCAGCAGGACTGTTAGGGTGTTTGGCCATCTGATCACCAGACTAGGTCAGATCAGGCTTTCTCTTGACCATTGCCAGCAGTCTACAGTGTATGTATCATTGTGGATTTCTGGGGACCTCTCCAGCACTCTGCCTATTCCTGTTCTCATGTCATCATTTATGATGGTCTGTTATTCCTTGTTCTCCCTTTCTGTTCTTGATGCAGCTGGGATCTCCTGCTCCCCTAAGCTTTCTTTCCCTCAAACCTTGCCCTTCATTTCTCCTACTGTCATCCAGGTTGTTCATGTAGATCTCATCCATTTCTCTGTCATTGGGTGATCCCTGTGACTTTCCTAGGATCCTATTTTCTAGGTAGCCTCCCTGAAGTTGTATAGCAATCTAGTCATCTTTTTTTTACATCTAGTATCCTACTATAAGTGAGTACATAACATGTTTATCCTTCTGAGTCTGGGTTACCTCTCAGGATGATTTTTTTTCTAGATCCATCCATTTGCCTGCAAACCTCATGATGTTTTCTCTGCTGAGTAGTACTCCACTGTGTATATGTACCATATTTTCTTTATCCATTCTTCAGTTGAAGGGCATCTAGGTTGTTTCCAGGTTCTGACTATTACAAACAATGCTGATATGAACATAGCTGAGCAAATGCCCTTGTAGTTTGATTGAGCATTCCTTGGGTATATGCTCAAGAGTGCTACAGCTGGGCCTTGGGGGAGATGGATTCCCAATTTTCTAAGGAAGCGTCATATTGATTTCCAAAGTGGCTGTACAAGCTTGCATTGAACTGTCTGGGAGGCACCCAGGCAGTGGGCCCCGGACCTGTCCTTAGTGCATGAGCTGGCTGTTTGGAACCTTGGGCTTACACAGGGACGCTTTGCTCAGCCTGGAAGGAGGGGACTGGACCTGCCTGTACTGAATCCACCAGGTTTAAATGAATCCCCAGGGGAGTCTTGGCCGTGGAGGAGATGGGAATGGAGGGGAGGGGTTGGGGAGAAGGTGGGGGCAGGGGCGGGAGCGGGGAGGACAGGGGAACCCATGGCTAATGTGTAAAATTAAAACACAAATATAATAAATTTTTAAAAAAGAACAAGACACATGATGTATATTTTACCTGCTCAAACACATAAAGAAAAATCATCTTTGGCTGACTTGTGTACAATGCACCATCTATATTTATATTAATGCAGATATGTATGTTACCTTTAAAAGTTTATATATTTTCAGAACAAAGGGACCAGACACCAATGAAAATAGATGGCCCAAGTGATCCAGTATCCAGAACAGTTTCAAGGCTGCTGGCTGAAAAGGTCCAACCTCACAAACTATTCCAGCCAAGACCTAACAATTATCGTGATTTTCTCAAAGTTCCCTCAAAGATTATCAGCACCCCCAAACAACAGGAAGTAGTCAGAAGAATGACATCCACATTCCCAAAAGATGAGTTATGGATATTTATTATCATTTAAGGGGTGGTGTTTACAAATTGTTATTGATAATGGTCAGGAAAAAAGCTGAACAAAGAAGATTTGATTCAAGGATCTCTTTCTGAAAAGTAAAAGGATGATATAATATAGAAATGATGAGATAAAAGGGTAGATAACCAAATCTACTTTAATCCAATAAACAACTATTAATTTCAAAATTTTTTTTGTTATTTATTATATTTGTGTTTCAATTCCACACATCAGCCATGGGTTCCCCTGTCCTCCCCCCTCCCATTCCCACCCCCACCCTCCCTCAAGCCCCTCCCCTCCACCCCCATCTCCCCGAGGGCCAAGACTCCCCTAGGGACCCATTTAAACCTGGTGGATTCAGCACAGGCAGGTCCAGTCCCCTCCCTCCAGGCCGAGCAAAGCGTCCCGCATAAGCCCAAGGTTCCAAACAGCCAGCTCACGCACCAAGGACAGGTCCTGGTCCCACAGGCTATTGGTATGTATTTTGGTTTATTGATACAAATTTAAAGTAAATTTTGTTATACTATATATATGTTTCTACTCTTATTTAGAGTATTATGTTAATGTAGCTCATTTAAAATGTAATACATAATTAAAAATACAGATTAATAGCATCTACAATAGTCAAACTTATAGTCATGTTAGGTATGGCCTCAAGGTCATATACACATATATTTAGATAGATGATCTTCAAACACTTCAAAGACCTACAGAATATATCATTTAATATGTTTAATAACCTAAGGCTTTTCATGGCAGTGAGACATGTCTGTCCTAGCAGCACCAATCCACTTGAAAGAAAATGATGGGCATTGGAGAAACTCCATATGGAGTATGGAACTGCCCCTGCCTCAATTGCTGACCGTATACTGTTCAAACTGGACACAAAAGAAAGTGACTGTCAAACCCTGCCAAGACAAGGTAGGGCAGTCCTTCAAAATCCCAAGCTTCACAGAAAAGTCTGTCAGATATACTAGGCTTATAGGGCAAAACTGGATGCCCCAACATTACAGAAGAACTTTGGGCGACTGTCCAGGCAGCAAGATGTCCCTGTTGTTAGGTAACATTTCACCCTTCTGTGATCTTTAATGGTGTTGAAGACTAGACAGACATACTTAAAGTTTTCCTTAGTTACAATGCAAGGTAAATTACGGTGGAGTAATCCTTCTGTACACTGTGAATATGTTTTACTCTGATTGGTTTAATAAAGTAGCTGACTAGCCAACAGCTGAACAGAATAAGGTTATTCAGGAAAGCCAAACTGAGAATGCTGGGAGGAAGAAGGGCAGAGTCTGGAGTCACCAGTAGATGCAGAGAGAAACAAGATGAACATACTGTACTGAGAAAAGGTACAAAGCCACATAGCAAAGCATAGATCAAAATATGGGTTAATTGAAAAGGTAAGAGTTAGCTAGTAACAAGCCTGAGCTATTGGCCAAGCATTTGTAATTAATATAAGCCTCTGTGTGTTTATTTGGGAGCTGCTGGCAGGACAAGAACTTCCAACTACACTACAGTACTAGATGGGATTAGTAACAGCAAGTTGAGAGAGAAAGGTTACAGCAATAAATACAAACACTGAGAAAAAAACAAAAGTCACAAACCAGTCACTAATTGTAAACTGTAAGTAACCAGAAAAAAAGGTAAACCTAAAGCTTGAAGAAGCACGAAAATTACAAGAACTGGAGCTAAAGGAGAGAATGGGAAAATGAGAGAAAAATAGAAAAGTTGGTTCATTGAAAAAAGTGAACAAAATTTACAGACTTTTAACTAAACCACCTGAGGATATTAAAGGATTCAAATTGCTGAAAGGGAAAATTACTAGAGACTGAACAAGAATAAAAGTAATCTTTTAAAAATGCCATGGGGACTGGAGAGATGGCTCGGTTCTTAAGAGCACATACTGCTCTTGCAGAGGACTCAAGTTTGGGCCCTAGCAGCCATGTCAGGAAGCCCATCATGGCTTGTACTTCCAGCTCCAAAGTATCTCACACTCTCTTATGAACTCTGAAGGCACTGTACTTACACAGGTGTATATCTATACATAGATATATACATACAATATTACTTTTAAAATGAAGTAATGCAAATTCATGAAATGTTCCATATTTTATCCCCAAACTAAGGAAAGACTCACCAATACATATACAAGAAACACAAAGAACAGGAAATGGAGAAGACTAGAAAAGAAAATATAAACAGCATATCATAGCTAAAACACTAAGTATACATAACAAAGAAAGTATATTAAGAGCTACAAGGGGAAAAATTCAAGTCACTTATAAAGGACAATGCATCAATCAGAATCAGCCTAAAAATTTTTATACCCAACAAATCAAACCTAAAGAAAACATAGTAACCAGTATTTTTTTTTTTTTTTGAGCTGAGGATTGAACCCAGGGCCTTGTGCTTGCTAGGCAAGCGCTCTACCACTGAGCTAAATCCCCAACCGAGTAACCAGTATTTTTTAACTGAAGAGAAGAATGAGTATATCAGAGAGACTGTAGAAAGAAATACAAAGCCATAAAGTACCACTGAAAACACAACACCAAAAATCAACAACACAAGGACTATAATTAACACACACATTTCAATAATAACTTTAAATATCAATGGCCTCACTTTTCCAATCAAAAGATATGGGTTGACCGAATGGGTCAAGAAATAAAATCCATCTTTGTGTTGTCTAAAAGAAACACTTCTTAGCTTTAAAGATAGGCACTGCTGTAGGAAGAAGAAAAAAAAAAGCCGCCGGGTGGTGGTGGCGCACGCCTGTAATCCCAGCACTCAGGAGGCAGAGGCAGGTGGATCTCTGTGAGTTCGAGGCCAGCCTGGTCTACAGAGCTAGTTCAGGACAGGCTCCAAAACTACAGAGAAACCCTATCTCGAAAAAACCAAAAAACAAACAAAAAAACACCAAAAAAAAAAAAAAAAAGCCAAAAGTCCTTCAACAAAATGGGACCAGGAAGCAGGCAGGAGTTACTATCCTACTATCTGACAAAATAGACTTCAAACTAAAACTAATCAGAAGAGATAAAGAGGGACACTTCATTCTAATCAAGAGAACAGTTAACCAAGAAGACATTACTACTGTAAACATACACACAACAAACTCTGGTATACCCAATTCCAAAAAAAAATGCACTACTGGATTTAAAGACATGGATTAACATCAACCTATTAATAGTAGATGATTTCAATACCCCACTTTTTCCAATAAGCATGTCATCTGAACAAAAATAAATAGAAATATCAGAATAAACTGACATCATATATCAAATGGACTTATCAGATATCTATAAAATATTTCACCCAAATACAATAAATTCACATTCTATTCAGCAGCACACAGAAGATTTTCTAAAATAGGACACATCTTGAGACTCAAAACAAATCTTTACAAATTCAAAAAGATTAAATATAACTAAAAATTGACAGCAAAAAAACTAGTAAATATGCAAGATCATGGAGATTAAACAACCCATTACTGAATGATGAATGGGTAAAAGAAGAAATCAAGAAAGAAAGTTGAAATGTTTCCTAGAACTAAATGAAAATGAAAATACAATCAACAAAACCTCTGGGATAGACTGAAAGCAGTGCTAAGGGGGAAGTCTAGAGCTCTAAGTGCCTACATTCTTTTCATCAGAAAGAGTACAAAGAAACTGTCTAGTGATGCAACTCAAAAAGTTGGAAAAACAAGAACAAACCAAATCCAAACTCAGCCAATGACAAGAAATAATAAAATTAAATCAATGGAATAGAAACAAAGAAAACAATACAAAGAATCAATGAATTTAAGAGCTGAT
Source organism: Onychomys torridus (assembly GCF_903995425.1). Classification (NCBI taxonomy): domain Eukaryota; kingdom Metazoa; phylum Chordata; class Mammalia; order Rodentia; family Cricetidae; genus Onychomys; species Onychomys torridus. The sequence goes on from NC_050447.1 coordinate 44,757,235, forward strand.
TCTTCAAGAAGATAAGATTTACAGACCCTTGGCTCAATGAACCAAAAAAAAAAAAAAAAAAAGACAGAACCCAAATTAACAGAATCACAAATGACAGGGAAATATTGCAACAGACACCAAAGAGATTTAGAATATTATAAGTTTAAAAAAACTGTACAACGTTAAGATGGAAAGCCGGGTACACACCTTTAATCCCAGCAATCAGGAGGCAGAGGCAGGCAGAACTCTGTGAGTTCGAGGCCAGCCTGGGCTACCAAGTGAGTTCCAGGAAAGGTGCAAAGCTACACAGAGAAACCCTGTCTTGAAAAACCAAAAAAGATGAAAAACCTAAAGAAAAGGTGAATATCTAGGTTCAGCCAAATTACCAAAATAAAACTAAGAAGTCAAAAACCTAAACAGACCCATAAAAATGAGAACATTGAAATAGTAATAAAAAGCCTTCCAGCTTAAGAAAAAACATTCCAAGGCCAGATGGATCCACAATAGAATTCTACCAGATTTTCAAAAAAGACCTACATTTAATCCTTCTTAAATTACCCAAAAAGAAAAAAATAGAAACAGAAGGAGCTCTCCCAAGCTCTTCTACAAAGCCCAGTATCACACTTATATCAAAACTAGGCAAAGACACAACAAAAAAGAAAACAATAGGCTAATATTCCCGATAAAAATACCCAAAAATGTTCAGTAAAATACTTGCAAACAAAATACAGACATATTTTGAAAAGATTATTCATTATGGCCAAGTTGGATTTATCCCTAAAATGCAAAGATGGTTTACCCTACTCAAATCAATAAATGTAAGAAACAACATGAAAAGCAAAAAGCACACAATCATCTCAGTACACAGAGAAAAAGTCTTTTACAAAATCCAACGTGTCTTTGTGATAAAGCTTATAGAGAATGTCGGACCAGAGGGAACATACTTCAACATAATAAAATCTATATATGAAAAGCCCACAGCCAACATCATCCTAAATGAAGAAAAGCTTGAAGCAATACCACTAAAGTAAAGAATAAGACAAGGATGTCCACTATGCCCACTTATTTTCAAAGTTGTGCTCCAAATAGAAGAGGGAACAATAATTCATTTTCAGATGACATTAGAGGTCCCATAAAATCTATCAGAAAACTTCTAGAAATGTTAAATTCAGCAGTGTGTCAGGTTACAGAATCAACTTGTACAAGTCAATAGTTTTTCTATACAACAACAACATACATACAGAGAAACAGATCACGGACATTCTCCCATTCTCAATAGCCTCAAAGAAACAAAAATATCTAGGAATAAGCCTAACCAAGGAAGTGAAGGACCTCTACAGTGAAAACTTTAAACCTCTGAAGGAAAACATAGAGAAGGACACTAGAAAATGCAAAAGCATCCCAAGTTCATGGATTGGTAGAATTAATACTATGAAAATGAACATTTTACCAAAAGCTACCTCTAGATCCAATGCAATCCCAATCAAAATCCCCATCTCATTATTTTGCAGAAATAGAAAAACACTATGCTACAATTCATTTGAAACCACTAAAGACCCTGGATAGCCAAAACAATCGTGACCAAGAACAATGCTGGGGAGATCACAATTCCAGATCTTAACCGATATTCCAGAGCTGTAGTAATAAAAACAATGTGGTATGGGCACAAGACAGACATGTAGATCAACGGAACAAAATCAAAGACCCAAACATGAGTACACATAGCTTCAGCCACTTAATATTTGGCAAAAATGACAAAAACATAAGCAAAACAAAATAAAGCACCTTCAGCAAATGGTGTAGGGAAAACTGGATATCCACATGCAGAAGAGTGAAACTACCCCCCTATCACTTCGCACAATAAAAAAAACCTAACTCTAAATGTATCAAAGGCCATTAAACCATAAAACCTGAAACACTGAAACTACTAGAAAAAAACACAGTTATTACCCTACAGACAGAGGTATAGGAAAGGACTTTCTAAACAGGACTCCATTTTCCCCAAAATTAAGGCCAACAATTGACAAGAGAGACTTCATAAAACTAAAACTGCACAGACAAAAACAAATCACCAAATGAAGAGGAAGCCCACAGAACAGGAAAGAATCTTTGCCAGCTATGCATCTGATGAAGGATTAATATCTAGTATATATAAAGAACTCAAAAAGCACAGAATAAAAAAAAAAAAAAAAAAAGAGACCCATTCAAAAAGTGGGCCTGGAACCTGAACAAAGAATTCTCAAGACAAAGAAAATGTAGTAAGAAATATCTTTTTTAAAAAAAAATCCAGAGTTAGGGGATTTAGCTCAGTGGTAGAGCACTTGCCTAGCAAGTGCAAGGCCCTGGGTTCAATCCTCAGCTCAAAAAAAAAAAAAAAAATCCAAATCTTCCCTAGAAATTAGGGAAATGCAAATAAAAACAACTTTGAGATTTCATCTAACCCCAGTCAAAAGATCAGGGATCAACAAGCAACCAACAACAAACACTGGAGAGGGGTGGAGAGGGGAATTCTCATTCACTGCTGGTGGCGCAGAGAGCTGGTATTGTCCTTACAGAAATCAGTGTGGAGAAAAACTAAAACAAAACCACCATCTGACCCAATTGTACCATTCTCTGGCATACACCCAAAGGACTCAACATCTTGCTCAGCCATGTTTATTGCTGCTCTATTTACAACAGCCAGGGAATGGAAACAACCTAAATATCCTTAAAACTGACAAATGGAGCTAAGTGGTGGTGGCGCACCCCTTTAATCCCAGCACTTTGGAGACAGAGCCAGGCGGATCTCTTTGAGTATGAGGCCAGCCTGAGCTACAGAGCGAGATCCAGGACAGGCACCAAAACTACACATAGAAACCCTGTCTTGAAAAAAAAAAAAAAAACCTGACAAATGGATAATAAACTTGCAGTACATGTGTACCACATGTATATGGAGTACTATTCAGTTATAAGGGAAAAAATGAAATCATGAACTTTGCAGGTAAATGAACGGAACTAGAAAATGTCGTACTGAGTGGGGTAACCCATACATTCTCTTTGCATGGAAGAGCTTAGCTTCAAATCTTCAGATATGAGTACATATCCTGAAGTAACTAGAAATCAGGAGAGTAAAAATGGACCATTGCTGGCATAGGCAGAAGGGAGAACAACAGAGAGAGAAACAGCAGGGTACAAGTGATCTGGTTGGGGAAATGAGGCTCTAATTAGGGATGGGGAGAGAGATAAATACAGGAAAAAGAAGAAAGAAGGGTAAAATAACAAGAAAGGTGTCTGAAAAAGTCATAAGAAATCATACTATTACCTACCTAAAAAAACTGTAACACATACAAGTCTGTGAATAAATAAACATATAGTTTAAATGAAATTTTCTCATCTGGGTTGGCAATGCTCCTTCCAAGACCAAAGACAATCAATCTAACAAAAATGCCAAGACTATACGCAAGGATCCCTCTTCTGAGTTGTAAGTCAGGGTTGTCCAATAGACTCCCAAAACATTGCAGGCTATTGTTATGCCCATGGTTGGCCCCAGAGGTAGATAGTAAGTCCCTATTGCTGAAGACCAGAAGCACCATGAAAGCTTCTAAAAGGGGGAAGCAACCAACAGTCCTACCTAGATATAATACCTATGAATCATAACAATGACCAGCATGTCACAACAACCACTTACGTGGAAGTAAAGACATTCATACCTTGGTGGTAACCAACAGCTTTCTAATTGGAATTAAGACCTATTCAAAAAGAGGGAAATCATGCCTGGTACTGGAAACTTAGCCAATTACCCAAGGCTAGTGAAGTCACAGATCTTGGAGAAGGACCTACAACCAACACTTTACTAAACCAGCATAATCCCTAACTAGATTCTAAACATTTGTACTTGTGGTAATTTGAATGCTTAGTCATCAAGGAGTGGCCTACTTGAGAAGGACTAGAGGGCATGGACTTCTTGGAGTAGGTACAGCCTTGTTGGAGGAAGTATGTCACTGAGGGTTAGCTTTGATATTTCAAAAGCCCAAACCAGACTCAGTGTCTCTGTCTCCTCTTGCTGCCTGTGGATCCAGATGTAGGACTCTAAGATACTTCTCCAGCACCATGTCTGCCTGTGTGTTGCCATGCTCCCCACCATGATGATAATGAACTAAATCTCTGAAACTGTAAGCGAGCTCAAATTAAATGCTTTCTTTTATAAGAGTTGTCATGGTCAGGGTGTCTCTTCACAGCACTAGAACACTGACTAGGACAGTCCTTATGCCTATAGGTAAGTGGAATCTTCGCCCCTCATCAAGGAAACTTCCCTTTGCAACAGCTAGAGACCATTAAAGAAAACCACAACCAATGAAGATTCAAAGCTCTGGAGCCCAGTTCCAATGCATACATCCACAACTAGCACTAAGGCTCAGGAAACAGTGCAGAAGAGAAGGAGGAAAGACTGTAAGAGCCTGAGGATCAGGGAGTCTGCTGTGAGACTATTTCTTCTCATAGCATCAGAAGCTATACCTGTAAAGTCTCACTGACATTACTATCTAAACATGAACTCAACTATGAAAACAACAGACATGCCAAAGCAGACAGTGGAAAAACCACTGGTCCTACATAAAGAACTATGGGTAACTAAGGAATGCTGGGAACGGGAGAAATGGTCTTCTCCAAGGAGGAACACACCAGTTCATATCCAATACCTAATAGCTAACCTCAAAACTTAAATACCAGTAACATTATACAGACTGAGCAGACTATATTGAAGAAGATATATGCATATACATATATGCATGTAACAACAATTTGTGAAAAAAGAGGCAATGAATTTGAGAGAGCAAGGAGGTGCATATGGAAGGATTTGGAAGGAGTAAAGGGACAGGGAAATGATGTAATTATATTATAATCTCAAAAATAAGAGGGATAATAATAAATGAAATAAATCTTCTTAAAGGAAAACACTATGAACAATTGTACACCAACAACCTGCAGGAACTAGAAGTATTTCTAGAAATACACAAGTGATCAAAACTAATTTTAAAAAGAATAAGAATAGAAAACTTGTACTAAACTTCTGCCATAATTAAGGTTACTATTGTTATGATGAAACACCATGACCAAAAAGCAACTTGAAGAGTAAAGGGTTTATTTGGCTTATACTTCGACATCATAGTTCATCACTGAAGAAAGTCAGGACAGGAACTCAAACAGGGCAGGAACCTGGAAGCAGAAGCTGATGCAGAGTCCATGGAGGGGTGTTACTTGCTGGCTTGTTCCCCGTGGCTTGCTCAACCTGTTTCCTTATAGAACCCAGGACCACCATCCCAGAGGTAGCACCAACCACAGGACTGGGCCCTCCCTCATCAATCACTAATTAAGAAAATGCCCTACAGGCTTGTCTGCAGCCCTATCTTATAGAATCATTCTCAACTGAGGCTCCCTCCTCTCTGATAACTCCAGCTTGTGCTAAATTGACATAAAACTAGGCAGCACATCTGACCCCTTGTCAACTTGACACACCAATATATCACTGTGAAACCACAACCTTTCCTTTCTTATTCATCACCAAGATCACACATCAATATAAATATCACAACACAAAACAGTTTATAAACTTAAAAGGTCCCATGGTCTTTACAAATTCAAACAATTTAAAATTCAGTTTATTTAAAAACTCAAAACCTCTTTTTAAATCTAAAACGTCTTTAAAAATTCAGTCTCTCAACTGTGGGTTCCTATAAAATCAAAAATAAATATTTTCTTACTTCAAAAGGGGAAAGCCAGGGCACAGTCACAATCTCAACAAAGAAAAACAAACTCCAACAGTATAACTAGCTCAATGTCCAATGTCTGGGATCCACTCATGATCATCTGGGATCCTCCAAGGGGCTTGAGTCACTTCTCCAGCTCTTCCCTCTGCAGCACACACAGATTGTCTTCTATGCTCATGCTGGCTCCACTACACACCTGCTGTTATTCTTGGCAGCCACCCTATCGTACTGGCGTCTCAAAAACACTGGGGTCTCTTGCTGTAACTGGTCTTCACTTTCACCAATAGCCTATCCTAGACTCTCTTTGGGGACTCCAGCCCTGCCACACAGCACCAAGTCTCAGCTGCTCTCCATGACTCCTTCATGCCTTCAAAACCAGTACTACCTGGGTGACTCTTAGACTACCAAGTTCGACTACCAGCACAAGATACAACCTTGGTCACCTCTAAACATAGCTTGCATGTACTGACTCTAAGGAACTTCCAGGAAGACTTCACCTCCATGATGCTGATCTCTTCTTAATCACCACTGATTTCTCATTAACCAGTATCAATTGTTCAGGAAAGCAAAAACATTTCTTTAGTAGTTCCAGCATCTTGTTAATCACAGCTGATTCTTTCACCTCAGCTAACCAAAACCACATAGTCTTATCCCAAAATAGCAAAAAGTCATGACAGAGTCATTAAGGGTCTCTCAAACTTTCTTCTGAAACTTCTCAGACCAGATCTCCATCATCTGCATCCCTCTCAGCATTCTCAGAGTGGCTTTTCTTGCTCAAAGGTCCAAAGTCCTTCCACAGTCCTCCTAAAAACATGCTCAGGCCTACCACAGTGATACCCCACTCCTGGTACCAATTTCTGGCCTAGTTAGGGTTAGTATTGTTATGACGACACACTGTGACCAAGGCAACTTGAAGGGGAAAGGGTTAATTTTGGCTTATACCTCCACACCACTGTTCATCACTGAAGGAAGTTAGGACAGGAATTCAAATGGGGAAGGAACCTGGATGGAGAGGCCATGGAGGGTTGCTGCATTGCAGAATATTATCTTAAGATGTGTTACATTTGTTTATGCTGTGGAACATTTTTAATGACGCAAAGATGTGTTGCATTCTTTCGTGTGGCATTTGTTTCACTCTGTGAAGCTGTGTTACTCTGCCTGCCTAAAACACCTGATTGCTCTAATAAAGAGCTGGATGGCCAATAGCAAGGCAGGAGAAAAGATAGGTGGTGTTGACAGAAATAATAAATAGGAGAAATCTAGGAGGAAAAGATCTAGAAATGAGAAAAGAAGGAGAAGGACATCAGGGGTCAGCCACTCTGCTACACAGCCAGACACAGAAGGAAAGAAAAGATATACAGAAATAGAGAAAGGTAAAAGCCCGGAGGCAAAAGGTAGATGGGATAATTTAAGATAAGAAAAGCTAAGCCAAGCTAAGGCCGGTCATTCATAAGAAAGAATAAGCCTCCATGTGTGATTTATTTAGGAGCTGGTATGGGCCCCCAAAAGAACCAAAGAGTAAAAACAACCAAGAACATTTTGTCATTCCAATGTGGGCCCGTATTTCTATGTAGAGCCTGAGAAAGCTGGGGGGGGGAAAGGATACAGCACTTTTAAGAAACTCTGCCAACAGCAAAACACTTAAACAGCCTTTTCCACATTAAATAGAAACAAAAAGCACCTGCCACAGTGCAGGGCACTGGCATTCTGGAGCTCTGTTGGGGAAGGGGGTGTTGAATGCAGTTCCTGGTCAAACAAACCTCTATCTGAGCCTCAAGCTTTAGGCTTGGCTCATAAACCTGCAAGTGGGGAAAGCCCAATGATAGAGCCACACAGAGGACCCAGTGTAACTTAGCAGTTTAAAGTTTGCTCACAGGGTCAAAAAAGGCTAAAAGATACGCAGTAACAGAGGTCCAAATGGAAAAAAAAAATGTCTAAACAAGTTCCAGTGTGTTTTACAATGTGCATAGGCTTAAGAAAGAAAGAAAAGGGGTATGGACACTCATAGAAAGAAAGAAATAATAGAGTCTGTAAATAGAAAATAAAAGTAATGTAAAAGAAAAAGCTGCATAAAATGGGAAATACAGTGAGTCCAGATCCTGTACAGTATTATGTTGATTTTGAATTTTTTTAATATTGATGCGCAAATAACAGCTGCTGACAGATATGGGATTGTGAACTAGACTGCTAAATTAAACCAGCCTATATATTTTAGGAATGCCTTAATTTTAAAGCCAAAAAAAATATGTTACTTTGGGGAAGAGGTTTTGCTTATGTTTCTGCAGGAAACAATAGGCTGTGGATTCATTCCAGGTTGGTATGGACTGGTTCGACAGGGGAAAACCTCCTGAATCTTGACAGGTGATATCTATCAAGAGGTTATAGCTGGTCTTCCCAGGACTTGGCCATTATCTCAGTTTTCTCAGGGACCTCTAAAGATGCTTCACCCACAGACAACAGGAAACAGTCTAGAGAACACTACTCCCACATTCCCAATAAATGGTGGGTGGCTATTGGTTAGTTAGTGGGTTATGAGTGGGTTTTTATCATTTAGGGGAGTATAGTATATTGATACAATTTTAAGGTTTATTTTTGTTACACTGTATATCTGTTTCTACTCTTGTTTAGACATTGTACCTATGCAGTTCATTTAAATATATAAGGTAAAGTTCTAGTTTTTGGACGCTGTTATTATAAACTATTTAGGATGATTAAGAAACATGTTAGTAGTTAGTCATTTATAACAATCAAATTTGCAAATATGTTAGGCATGTTTTCAAGATCATACGAGATATATTTTAGATAGATAAATGGTCTCCAAACACTTCACAGACCTATAGAATATGGCATTTAAATGTTTTGTTAATGTTTTCATGACAATGAGACATGTCTGCTCCTGGCAGCACCAATTTACTATACAAAAGGATGATGGGCATCGAAGAAACTACATATGGAGTTTGTCTTCAATCTGGCAAAGTTAGCCATTTAGGCAAGAAACTGCTTTTGCCTTAACTGTTTGACAGTATGCTATATAAACTGGATATGCAGGACCCACAGAAAAAGACTGCTGGATTTTGCCAAAACAAGGGGGTTGGTCCTTCAGAGTTCCTGCTTCACAGAAGAGCCTGCCAGACATTCTGCAGGACAAAGAAGAAAGTGACTGACAAACTTTGCCAAGACAAGGGCAAATTTCCTGCTTCACTGAAAAGTCTGCCAGATACTCTAGGCCCGTAGGCCAAAGATGATGTCCCAACATTGCAGAGAAACTTTGGGTGACTGTCCAGGCAGTCAGATGTCTCTGTCATTTACAGAGTTTTGAAAGTTCTTTACAATGCACTTCCTGTTTACTCAGATAATATCTTTCTGGGGTCTTTGATGGAATTAAAGACTAAATAATTAGAGTTTTAGTTTTGCTTACTTATGTTAAAAAGTAAATTAGGTATAAAGTTTTGGCGTCACTAAGATGGGATGGATAGTGAATTGTTTTCTCTGAATTTGCTAAATGGACTGAATACTGAAAATGTAATTCTTACTTGATAACTATTTCTGTTGTATACAATTTTACTATGTTAAAGTTAAAACCTTTTGTTTTATTTAGAAAATAGGGAGAAGGCTGTAGAATATTATTTTAAGATGTGTTACATTTGTTTATGCTGTAGAACATGTGTTTGATGATGCAAAGCTAGGTTCCATTTGTGTAACTCCATGAAGCTGTGTTATTTTGCCTGTCCAAAACATCTGATTACTCTAGTAAAGAGCTGAATGGTAAATAGTGAGGCAGGAGCAAGGATAGGTGGGGCTGGCAGGCAGAGAGAATGAAGAGGAGGAGAAATCTAGGAGGAAAAGATACAGGAATGAGAAAAGAAGAAAGACATCAGGGGCCAGCCAGCCAGCTACACAGCCAGACACAGAATAAGAAGGAAAGAAAAAATGACAGGTAAAAGCCCAGAGGCAAAAGGTAGATGGGAAAATTAAGATAAACTGGCTAGAAACAAGTGAAGCTAAGGCTGGACATACATAAGAAAGAATAAGCCTCCATGAGTAATTTATTTGGGAGCTGGTTGGCAGGCCCCCAAAAGAGTCAAACTAAAAACAACCAAAAAACAGTGGTGCTTGCTCCCCATGTTCAACCTGCTTTCTTATAGCACCCAGGACCACCAGCCCAGGGATGGCCCCACTTTCAATGGGCTGGACCTTCCTCCTCCATCAATCTCCAATTGTGAAATTGCCCCACAGACTTTCATACAGCCTGATACCTTTTCAACTAAGGACAGCCTGATCTTATGGAAGCATCTTTTCAACTGAGGCTCGCTCCTCTATTGGACAACTCTAGCTTGCGTTAAGTTGACATAAAACTATCCAGCACAACTTGTAACATGTAAAGGAGCTGAATTAGCCATCAAAACCTCCCAACAAAGAAAAGGTCAGGGCCAGATGGCTTCACTGGTGAATTCCACCAAAGAATAACACCAATTCTCTTAAACTCTACCCCAAAATTAAAAGGCATTCTATGTATAACTTCACTTGGTGAGGCTAGCACTGGCTTGAAACCAAAGACAAAGGCATAAGAAGAAAAAAAAAAAAAAAACTAGAGGACAATATCCCAAAGATGACAAAGAGAAAAATCTGCAAGGAAATTCTAGAAAATTGAATTCAGCAGCATATCACAAACAGTATACACCATGACTGAGAGGGATTTATCCCAAGGATAGTAGAACATTAATAAAAATCAATAGGTGTATCACACCACATTAAAAATGAAAGCAGCACTAACACACCCCAAAAGGGCTTATGACAAACCCAATTCCCTTTCATTATATATATATTTTTTTTCTTCATATATATATAATGAAAAAATGAAACTCCCTCAACATGGTAAAAGCTGAAAAACACACAGCTAACATAGTTGATGCTAAAAGATCAATAGCTTTTCTCTAACAATCAGTTATAAGAAAACAGTTTGTGCTGGGCTCTATTGACTCCCCATGGGAGACCTTGATTTGGGGGATGTGGGGATGTGGGGTGGCTTGGGAGAGAGGGCTGGGGGTGGGAGGAGGGGAGATCTGTGGGTGGTATGTAGAGTGAGTAGAAAAAATTCTTAAAAAAGAAAAATAAAAAAAAAATAATGATTTAAAAAAAGGAAAGAAAACCATGCCCTCTGCCTCTGTCTTACACAGCATTGGGAGTTCTAGCCTTACATATGACACCCAAACCCTGGGTCGAGAAAGGAAAAATAAACATATTGAGCTTCATTTAAATTATTATTTTTGTGCATCAAAAGATACTTTTGAGAGATTTAAAATATAAAATAGGAGAAAACATTTTAAAATAAAAATAAGGGTTTAGTATCCAGAATATACTTTTAAAGGAACTCCTACCTACTCAACAACTAAAAGCAAAATATTCAATTCAGAAAGTGAGCCAAATGGAGCTAGAGAGATGGCTTGGTGCATAAAGCACTTGCTGCACACGTCCAAGGACCTGAGTTCAGATCCCCACATGAACCCGCTGCAGTGGTACACATCCCTTTATAGTTGCAATTGCTTTAATGGCTTCCTTTTATTTTGTTTCTTTTTTGTTTTGAGATGGATGCTCAGTGTACTGTTTTTTTTTGCAAAACTTACATTTAAGGTTACGAATGTTCCTCAGAGTCCTACTTTACCTACCCATTGCTTTCTGCTTGTTCAGTTTTTTGTTTTTGTTTATGGTTATGGTTTTTTATTCTGAAAATTCAGGGTCTGGCTTCTCCTAAGATCAATTCAGACAGAATCTGGTGTCCAAATAATAAAATGTGGCATTCACTGATAAAATCTACCCTTATTCTGGGTGATCTATTTTAAGTGGGGCATTAAGAGATTTGTGATGTTTTTTATCTTGGTCAAAGAGGCTTCTTTTTGCAATGGGTTGAGGTTAATGACTCACATCTGTTAAAAGTGCTGAGACTAAGTGACTGTGAGTGTTCAGGCATAAATGCGTCACCTACATCAATGTCCCTCTTCAAAGGCTTGGGAAACATTGTGGAGCTGTGAAATGCTGACTTCTGGACATGACAAGGTACACATAAACTCACAGAAGATGGCGTTACCTGCCCAAGACCTGTACAAGATCAAGTCAGTTTTGCTTCCAGCATGGGTGGGAAAGGGGTTCATGAGGCTCTACCTCCCCCCAGGAGCTATTGACAGTTTATGACTGCTGGCAGAGAGAGAGAGACACTTTTCTTTGGGGTCAATGCTGATGGTAGGTTGCCCATGCCCCAGGAGATGGCCACACATCCATGTGCATATAAGCAGCACTCTTTGAACTCATAGGGTATTAATAACAATTTTTTTTAAAAAGAAGACATGAAGTTGGGAGGGATATGGAGTAGGTCACTAGAGAGATTGGGAGGAGGCAATGGTCAATGACTATGATCAATATTCAATGTATACATGTATGAAACTTTCAAAGAATAAAAAGTAGTGTTTAAAAAAGAATTTCCAGCTTTGTTGATGCCAAGGGCTGTGCTGTCACCAGAGTTATGCTGATCTGAATGGACTGTGCTGCCATCCAGAGCCATGGTGTCATCTAGGCTCAAGCTGGTCCTGCTGCAGCTGGGGTCTGTGGCCCATGTTACCACAAGGGGCCATAGGAACCATGCATGCATGATGAAATCAGAGAGCCATACTGAGCCCACCCTACCCTTTGCTGGCCCTGAGAGAGCTGGCCCTGACCCTCATGGAGGGCTGCACCCCCCCACCATCACTCCCCACCCTGCACTCAGGAGAGATGGTCCCACCCCTCACCATGGGCATGGGAAAACTGGCTCTGCCCCTCGCCTGAGGGGGCCAGTCCCAGTGGCCCAGACTGACCAGATCAGCTACTAACCAGGCCCACAGCCAGGCCTTGGGTTATTTACCCCATCTAGGACCTGCTGGAGCATATGTAGGGACAGGTCCTGTGGACCTATACCTGCAGAATCTCCATGACTCCGGGCAGCTGTGGTATATCGAAGAGGAGTTCAGTGAAGGTCCAGTGATGATGGTGTACCAAAAACCTGAGGCCTTGAACCAGACCAATGACTCACTGCAATGAACATTTGCAAGTAAAGCTTATTGAACCAAAGGGTACATTGTGTGACATATCATGCCTCCAATGCCACTAAGAAGAATGAAGAAGTTTTGGAGAAGTGGGAAAGACAGAGGAGCAAAGAGGTTTTTTGTTTGGTTGGTTGGTTGGTTGTTTGGTTGATTGGTTGGTTGGTTTCGTTGGTTGATTGGTTTGGTTTTAATTTTCTTTGGTGGGAATGCTGCAAGGGTGAAGGGCAGATATGAGGGGACTGGGAAACAAGCAGAATTGGAGTGCATGATGTGAAAATCCCAAAGAATCAATAAAGAAAATATGTTAAAATAAATTAGTTAATTAAAAAAATAATTTCCTGCAGTGTCTACACATTAAACACTCATTGAAGACGCCTGTTACTGTTTGTACTATTTCATACAAGAGGAAGTGTCCTCTCAACAAATTCAATTGTCAATAGGATCCAAGATGAGATTTCTTCAAAGGAGGTATCATGAGTCTTCAGTCAGTAATTAAAAGGGACTTGCACCAGCTTCCCCAAAACATCAGTAATAAATTTCATACAAAAAGGGGAGGCAACAGAATGAAAATATGCCTCAAGGTGCCAGACTTTTCCATCTCTGCCATGTCTGATATGGAAGATGAGAACATGACCTGATGAGCCACACAGCAGCAATGTATGCATCTGCTCAGAAATGAGTCTACTGTTTAAAGAAAGCCATGCACATTCTAAAGACAACTAACTCTATGGCTCCTTTACTCTATTAACCTGCCTGCTTCACAATCTCCATATGTATCTTGTTCTCCAAAGCAGATAAGGTTTTAGGTTTCAACACACACAAATAAATAGTGATGTAAATATCAGGACAATCAAATCCTTCTCCCCTTTTCTCTTTATAACAGCATGAGCTTTGGACTCTATTCCTTGGTCTGACTTCCAACAGTTGACATGTGAATTGGTATTTCCAGGAAAATTCAGCTATCAGGGTTCCCCATAATGTCAAGGCCTGTGATATCAGTCAGGGGGAAAGGTCTCAGACCCATTCATCATCACTAAGAGACTTTACCAGGGCCCAAGCCCATGCTAAGCTACCCTGGACTCCTTCATTAAGTCTTGCACAAGAATGCAAGAATGTTATCAATATTTTCAAGGCAACTCCCCAGAGGAACCCAGGAAGACACTGCTTCTATCTCATGTGCAACACACACAGAAATCAACAACACGAGCAGCCAGTTATTGCATCTCAGACATTTGTCTCCTTCAACAGTCAAAGGGGCTCTCACTATTTATCACCTGCTAAAGAAGTCCGTGGAAGAGTAAAGATGACTTTGAAACTCTTGTCTAACTCCAAGACTTAGTGATCTTCTGAAAACAGGACCATGCTGTCTTATTGAAAATGCAATGCTCCCACTGAGTTTGACTTACAGGAAAATGACTGTCCACTAACTGACCAGCAAAGATGCAGAAGAGAAGTCTTAGAGTCAAGGAGCACAAAAGGTTGGACATTCCTCTTCAGCCTCATGCCAGCAAGGCTATAGAGATATCTGAGACAACTTATACTCTGACACATGAAGGACATGTGCATATTAATTCTTCCATTGAACGGATGTTTTTAGTCCTGTCCTTTTCCAAGTGTTAAAGATGGAAGACTTTAGACTGATTCAAAGCTCACAATCTAAAGAGAGGTTTTGAAAATAAGTTGAAACATCGATAGTATATCCAAGCAAGTTTTAGAATGCAAAGAATGGGATTCTGTAGGACCCCAAAGAAGAGGCATAAAGCTTTAAGTTCCATTACATAGATTGACTTTCAACATGTGTTTAAATTCCAGGAAGACCTTTGGTGTCAGGGTTCTACATAACGTCCAGGGCTGTAATGTCACAAAAAGTACAGTTCTAGCCTTATTCATCATCACTAAGAGAATTCACCAAGGCCAAGGCAGTATTCAGCTCCTCTGGCACCCTTTGCTAAATCTTGAAGCAACAAGGCTTTACTAAGTGTGGCATCTAAGTGGAAACCAGGAGGAGTTGAAACTAAACTCCCAATGATGGAGCATAGTTGATAGTCTGGTCCATCGTCTAGAAGTATGTTAGAGGAGATCAATCATGGATCATGGGACACTCAAGAGTGGCAAGCAGCTCTCTGAGTAGAAAACACCCTGCACACAGGGGAATAGCAGAGGGTAAGGAGGACAAGCCACACAAAGCTGACACACCTCCCAAAGATACTCTACCAGAAGATGACACAACATGAGTTTTTTCAGATCCTGTGAGGACACCCCAGAGAAAAGCTGGTGTGGACACCTGAGAGGTACTAGAATGACTCAAACGATAGAAGGTATCCCATGAACCACAGTGATGAGAACAAAAAAGACAAAAGATGGATTCCAGAAATATACAGGCTGCTGATTCAACAGAGCAGACACCATGTCTGAGCAAAACAAAAAGATCATTTTCTGGCTTGAAAATGGACAGATGAGGACTAGAAGGAAGATTCTAAGTTTTTCTTTATGTATATTGAGTTTAAAGAGCCCAAGTAAAATTAAATGGATAGTTCTAGAGCTCAGAAGATTCCAAGCAAGTGTCAGAAACACTAAAATCAGCAATCCAGTCTGTTTGGTACAAGAGGTCAGAAGAAATCTGGGATAGACTATCATTTTGTAAGCTGCCAGGTTTAAGGTACAGGCAGAAGAAAATGAGGACACAGAGGCAACCAGGCAGTGGAAGATGCTCCAAGAGTGAGATGGGATGCTCAAAAGAAGTGATGCCCTGTGACATGTCTCCTTGTATGTGTTTAATGTCATGTGAGCAACTGGAATCCTATCACAAACTTGACATGTGGCCAACATGTCAGTACTCCAAACCAGGTATCAGTCCCAAGAAGGTAGCAAATGACAAATGGTATCTTCAAGAGAGGCCATCAATGTGGCAGATGTGAATGCAAAGAGATCCAGAGAAGAAAGACTTGCCCACCAGTAAATGGCAAGAGATGGTGTCAATACAAAATGTGACACTCAGTCCAGGTCATCTTTGGAGATGAGTAAACACATCCAACAAATGCAAGGAAATTCTCTGCTATTAAAACCTCACAGATGTCACTCAGGGGAGCACCCTGCCCTATCCCACAGAGCAACCTTCAGTGCTGAATGGCTGATACAGCAGTTCAAGAGCCCCATCCCCTTGCATCAACTAGGGATGCTTCTGAAGGGCCACCATAACGTTTATAAGATCAGTGGGAACTCAACTGCCATCTTTCTGTACATCACCATCTGTCTAGTCCTGCCTCCCCAACATCCTTCCAGGCCTATCTCCTGAAAATGGTCTTCTAGATTCCCTCTAGACACAAGTTTCTATGTTAGTTAGTTTGTCTCAAGGCAACCCAATCTTGAATGGATGGTATATATCAAATTGGACCAGTCCACTGAGGTTAGGGTGTAGAGGGAGAGATACCAAGGGCAGAGGAAGCAAGCCATTGGGTGGCCTTTGTGTGTGCTCAATATGAAGCAGCTCTGTCGCAAGCAATTGATAGAGACTGGCTACACTCTATCCAGTTGTCATCCACACTGATGAATGGTGGTTTGAAGGGTTTGATTTGCCTTGAGGGGCTTTGGCTACCTAAGTCTGTTCAGGATCCAGTGGCAGGCAAAATGATAACTTCAATTTCCAGGAACATCTGAAGGACTGAGGGATAACTACACCACACACAGGTAAAGGAAGTCTGGCGTAAGGTGGGCTGGAATCATAGGCTTTCAATATTTTTAAACATTCCATTCACTGAGGGGTGACTTAAGGCTACGGTGTCACCAGCAAAGTCCCACAAGCTGGGACTACAAGCGTGAATGATCCCCAGACATAGTCTCTCTGTCAATGAGCCTTGTGTCCAGCAGGAAACAGTGGGACTCAACCATAGAGCACTTTACCCAGTCAAAATGAACACATGGGCAGTTTTGGTATAGATGTCTTTTCCTAATTTAACTGACTAGTTAGTTTTCTTACCACTGACTAGGTTAACTGAGGCAAGCAGTAAATTCTAGTTTAATAGCAAAAGCTTTCAATGAAACCTCAAACTATTACCTGCCTTCCTGGAAGCAGTCTCTGATCCATCAACTTGTTCCTGTGTTTGATTTGCTGGTGCATAACAAAATGACATTGAACTTTCTATTAAAGTACCTGTGAGCAGTATCAGGCTAGGTTTACTTTGGTTTGCTTTGACCATGTGGTCTTGTAATCTCAAGGTATGATTCATTTTCATTGAACTCCAAATCTTTGAGAAAGGAAATTTGTTTGTATGTCTGTCTGTTTCAAGGACTTCTAACACCTAACCATGGTTCTTGTCCCTTTCTTCTCTCAAATAATCAAGGCAGAGGACCTAGATGTATCAATAAGCCCCAACAATACAGAACAGAAGTTTAATATATCCTATTGTTATCTCACACTTATTACATACCAGAACATACATCAACCACTACCACCTCAGCCTTGAGTGGCATTTGAGTGGTAGATGTGTGCTACAAAGAGTGTATTTCCCTGCACTACTTTACATGAGAATACATGTATAGGAACATGTTTTGAGAACAATGCATATCTGTAATGTTGCTTTTAAAAGAAAGCACATTGTGTTAGTTTGAATGTAATTGGCCCCCTTAATCCCATAATCTCATAGGAAGTGGCACTATTAGGAGGTGTGGCTTTGTTAGAGTGTGTATTGCCTTGTTGGAGGAAGTGTGTCACTGTGGGGATGGACTTTGAGGTTTCATATACTCAGGATACCACCCAGTGTGTCAGTTGATTTCCTGTTGCCTGCAAGATGTAGCATTCTCAGCTCCAGCACCATCTCTGCCTACATGCCGCCATGTTTTCTGCCATGATGATAATTGACTGAACTTCTAAAACTGTAAGTGAGCCCCTTGATTAAATGTTTTCTTTATAAGTGCTTTCTGGTCATGCTGTCTCCTCAAATGCTGTCTCCTTACACCAAACTAAGACATACATTTATCAAAAATTTGAATATATGCCCAAAGACAGCAAAAATAAACACAGTATTCTGAGGTCTTCTCACAAAGGAAAAAAAATAGGAAGGAAAGGAAAGAGAGAGGGAGGGAAGAAGAGAGGGAGGGAGGGAGGGAGGGAGGGAGGGAGGGAGAGGAAATTC
Source organism: Onychomys torridus (assembly GCF_903995425.1). Taxonomy (NCBI): domain Eukaryota; kingdom Metazoa; phylum Chordata; class Mammalia; order Rodentia; family Cricetidae; genus Onychomys; species Onychomys torridus. The sequence continues at coordinate 44,775,166 of NC_050447.1, forward strand.
ACCCACGCCGTCTTTCAACATAGAAAACTCCTAGGTAAGGGCAGATCACAACCATATACGGGTGTTGGGTTGTCTGTGTGTTTCCTAACATTCCTAACTGCTAACAGTTTTTTCTTAATGATTTGACCAATGGTGTAAGTATGACTTGCATAGTGATGACCTGTTGCTTCTCATCTTTAAAATATTAAAATAATGCAAATAAATACAAGCTCTTGAAAAATGCATAATGATTAATTTGAACATTGGGATTTTAATTACTACATTCCAAAAAAGAACTTAAAATACACTCGCGGCCATAGAATCTGTACCCAGCATAGTTATAGGCACATACATAACTAACATACTATTTATTATTGATTATTCAACAAGTAACTATATCTTTATGCATATGGGTATTTTGCCTGCATGTCTGCATGCCACATGCATACCTGGTGCCATGAAGGTCAGGAGCGGGTATCAGATCCCCTGAAACTAGAGTTATATCAGGTTGTGAGGCACCACGGTGGTCCTGGGAATCCCACCTGAGTTCTTGTCCAGAACCCTTAACCACTGAGCCATCTCTCCAGCCCTCAATGACTATATTTAAAGCTCAATCCAACTCTAGCACTTGCATAATCTCTATGGTTTGAGACAGTTTTTAAAGCACTGGGCTAAACAACAAGGAAACTAAAATCAAGGAGGAGAATTCCCTGATGAAGACTGAAGATGGGGTGGTGGCTCCTCAGTCGGGGGAATTCCTGATACAGCAGTGAGTAATCCAGCGCCTCAGTGCCATAGATGTGCCCCTGAAGTGCCCACGCTGATAGTTCCCTGAGTTGATCATTAAGCAACTGAGATTCTAGGAAAGAGGGACCCATTTAGAAGAGACACTGTGCGTAAAATCACAACACTTCTCAGGGGCCTGTTGCTTTCCACAGGCACAGTTAACAGATGGGCCTTTTACTGGAGTGGTGACCACTGGAGATACAGGCATCCACTCACTGGCTAAGGATAGTGGGACAATGTAGGAGGCTGACAGTAAGCTCAAGAAACAAGATCAGGTGGAAAAGGGTGGGAAGAACTACTGGACAATCTCCACCTTCAACAACTTCTCAGGACAAGGACTAGCTGAGGCATCTCTGATCCTCAGACCCAAGACCTGCCTGTGCTAAAGTGCAGTACCTCCCATGGCTGTCGTGGAACATACCACAAGCAATGGCATTGGTATGGAGTGCCTTCCTGGGGGCGGTTCTCAGAGTTACCAAGACCACTCAACCCTGAGCTCCTAGGGTCATGGCTTGCTCTTACACACACACACACACACACACACACACACACACACACACTGCACACTGAACAAGGCATTTGAGGAACAATCAACTCAAACAGAAGGAACATTATCAAAAATATAAGTGACCTATCTCCATTTATAATGGTGGTCACCAAGGATCAGGTGAAAAGGCTCACCTAGCTGCCCACCATTGTCGGGGGTAGAGTGAGAGGAAGCAGAGCTACTTGGGCAACACAAAAAGGTTTACTGGAAAGAACTGGCTTGCCCAGTATGGAGCTGGTGAGACAATTACAAAACAATCCATGGGCCAGGAGGTCATCAGGAAGGGCAACTGGAACTCTAGGACACAAGCTAAACTGATGGCCACAGGTAAGATTTCCACTTCTTCAAGAAGCCTGTTTTAGTCTTAAGGCATGTCAGCTGACTGATTCAAGCCCATCAGCTTTGGCTGCAAGAACCTCTCTCAAAGTCAACTGATTAGGAACTTTTAACCATATCCACAAAAGACCTTCACTGCCAAACCTAGATTGGTATTTGACCACAAAACTGGGAACTTAAGCCAAGCAAGCTAGCAACCAAAACTGAGCACTGTAGATGGATTTTTCTTTGGGCCACCAGCTCACAAAAAAACAATACAGAGACTTATTATTAATTATGAAAGCTTGGCCTATAGCTTAGGCTTGTCCCACTAGCTCTTATAACTTAAATTAAACCATCTATATTAATACACATTTTTGCCTCGTGGCTTTTTGTTGTTGTTGTTTATTTGGAGCTGAGGACCGAACCCAGGGCTTTGCACTTGCTAGGCAAGCACTATACCACTGAGCTAAATCCCCAACCCCATTGCCTCGTGGCTTTTTACCTTCCATCTTGCACCTTCTGTTTCCTCTTTGTGTCCTCTGGGGTCTCCCACACCAATATTCATCTCCTCTCCTTCTCTCTCTGCCCAGAAGTCCCACCAACCTCTTCCTGCCTAGCTATTGGCCATTCAGCTCTTTATTAAACCAATCAGAAGGTGCTTTGGCAAAGACACATCTTCATAGTGAATAGAAAGATTATCCCACAACAGAACCTCAGGCAGATCTGCCAGCAATATGGGCTGTTCTGTCCCTTACTTCTCAGACAAATGCTGTTGCAGTAAACCCTCACTGAAGAGTTTCATCTCCAAGTCCTCAACTTACACCTTTTCCTTGAGCCAATTTTACTTATTGTAAAGGTTCTTTGTGATAATATTATGCATATTCTACTTTTTTCTCCTGTTAAAATTACCAAAGATGAGATTTCTCAGTAGTTAGGAGCACTTGCTTTTCTTTCAGGGGACCTGAGTTTGGTTCCCAGCACCTACATCAGGAAGCTCATAACTGCCTGTAACTCCAACTCCAGGGACTCTAATGCACTCTTCTGCCCTCTGTGAGCACCTGTATTCATGTGTGCAATTGTATGCACACACATACACACATATTTTTTAATTACTGAAGACATCAGATACAATATCAAGGGGCTCATAAGACTTATGGAAAGTCATGTCTAAGAATGTAAGAGTTCAAAGAAGTTAACAACACAACCATTTGGTAAGCAAACAACACAACCATTTGGTAAGCAAATCATTCAAGCAGATATAGAACTAGAGAGATGGAGATGGCTGATCCTTCCTCCCATTTCATGCCGGTGTCCTCCACATCATACCAGATTCTCTAAAGAACTGCCTGTGAAAGATATCTCTACATTGACATTCCCCACATTAGCATCAAGCTGCAATAAAGCCCTTCTCAGCCCCCAGCACACTCAATGGGACAGCTACATCCCACAGTTGGCAATAACTTATTGATTGCTCAATCCACAGACACTACTAGCCCCTGCCCCCTCCCTCCCTCCCCTCTTTCTCTCTCTCTCTCTCTCTCTCTCTCTCTCTCTCTCTCTCTATCTATCTATCTCTATCTCTATCTCTATCTCTCTATCTCTTTCTCTCTCTCTCTCTTTCTCTCTCTCTCTCTTAAAATTCAATTTTCCATTGACTTCCACAAAAGCAAAGCCCCTTGTTTTCCCTTCACTTACTTCTCTTGCTTGTAAAGCCATACTCTTTTTTACCTCTCTAAAATGTCCACTTTCCCCATTAAGGAGCTACTACTCAGGCTTACATACTGTTCTTTGGGTTTTTACCTATAATCTGTGTACTAATGGCACTCAATCTATCTCCATACTAGATACTACTCCTGAGCTCTGAGTTTGAGTATCTGTTGCTATGGGAACCTACACTTGAGTATTTCATGGTCCCTTAACTCACTGCCCTTTCCACTGCCTCCATACCACCTCCAAACAAAACTTCTCCCCAGGTTCCAACATGAGCCCAATGGGCTAACAGAAATGTAGGGATTACCCCCCAACTCCTGCCTTCCTTTATCCCTATGCATTGGTAAGCAGTTTTATTTTGGCAGGTCAAGGGAGATGACCACTGAAAACCATGCTTCCTACACAGCTTCCTTTGCAGCTAGGTATTCAGGCCAATGAGATGACAGCAGAATCACAATTAGTTATGGAGAGGTGATTCCTTCCATCTTTTTTTTTCCTCTTCTGAAAAAGATGGTTAGAGTTCTAAGGCTAAGTTGGAACATGAAAATTACCTTGAGGACAGAAGCCACAACTGAGGATAATGGGTTAGAGGTAAAAAGAACCTGACACCTTGAGCACTTTGCAGAGTGGCATACCAAACCTGAATTCCAATCCAAGCTTTCCTTCCCATAAAAGAATGCATCATGTTAAAGGTAGGTTGTATTGTATATTGTATATTACACCTGCTACATATAATTCTGATAAACCAAACTGTGCTGAGCCCTTTTAAATCTTCCAGTCTTGCCCATTTCTCTCCATCCCCAACAACACTCCCATTCAGCCACCATCATCTCTCCTTCTAGTTACTAAAAGAGCACGCAGCACTGTTGGCAGGTCAACCTGCTCCCATTCTTCCTCTAATTTAATCAACTGTCCATTTTGGAAGTAAAATCTCATGTTATGAATTGTCTTACTTAAGGTTTCTATTGCTGTGAAGAGACACCATGGCCACAGCAACTCTTATAAAGGAAAACATTTCATTGGGGTGGCTTGCTTATAGTTCAGAGGTTCAGTCCATTATCATCATGCTGGGACATGGCAACTGGCAGGCAGACATGGTGCTAGAGAGGCAGCTGAGAATTCTACATCTTGCAGGCAACATAAAGTGAACGGTCTCATTGGGCAGTATCTTGAGCATATGTGAAGCCCACCTCCACAGATCGCACCTACTCCACAAGGCCACACTTCCTTATAGTTCCACTCCCTTTGGGGCCCATTTTCTTTCAAACTACTACATTCCACTCCCTAGCCCCCAGGGGCTTATAATCATATCATAACGAAAAATGCATTCAGTCCAACTTCAAAAGTCCCCATAGTCTATGGCAGTCCCAAACTTATTTAAAAGTCTAAGGTTTAAAGTCTCTTCTGAGATTCGTGCACTCTCTTAATGGTAATCACCTGTAAAACCAAAATCAAAAAACAGATCACATACTTCCAACACACAATGGCACAGGATATACATTACCATTCCAAAATGTAGGGAATGGAGCATAGTGAGGAAATACTGGACCAAAGCAAGACTGAAAACCAGCTGAGCAAACTCCAAACTCTGCATCTCCTTATCTGACGTCAAAGTGCTCGCCAGATCTCCAACTCCTTTCAGCTTTGTTGACTACAAAACACTTTCTCTTGGGCTGGTTCCATTCCATTAGCAGCACCCCCAGGCATGTATCTCATGACTCTGACATCTCTAACATCTTTGGGTCTCCAAGGCAATCCAGGCTTCTCCCTCACAGTTTCACACAATGGCCTCTCTGGGCCTCCATTCAGAGACACCCCTGACACATGCCTGGCCTCAGTGGCTTTCCTTAGTCATGAAGGAAGGTTCCATAATGCTTTTCTTCTATGTTTGACTCTAATGCAAGAACCATCTAGCCAAAGCTGCCAAGTTTGGCTGCTTGCTGGGGCTGGAACATGGCTCCCTTGTTCAATTACATCTTCACTAGTTTTTTTGTATTTGATGGTTACCTTCACTGCCTAAGCTCGGCCACTCTGGAACTTGTTCTTTAGACCAGGCTGGCCTCAGACTCAGAGATCTGCCAGCTTCTGTCTTCCCAATGCTGTGATTAAAGGTGTGCACCACCACACCCGGGTCTAAGCTTTCCTTTAATTCCTTTTCACAACTTGGAAACTTAGCTGGGTGGGATCTTGCCCTGAGATCACCACTCCCTTTATTCCATTTCTTAATCTGTCTATCTCCTGGAGCACAGGACTTAACTCCATTCCTCTTCTCATCAAATTTTACATTCTCTTGCTCCTTTTCATTATAAATCTTCATCAGAGTTAACACTAGTAGCCACGTGACAGAGTCTATACTAGCCTGTTTTCAGATTTCTTCTGCCAACAGAAGCAATCCAAAACTCTTCACTTTAGCCTCGGGCAGACTCTTTAGATAAGAGCAAAAAGCAGCCACATTCCTCACCAAAATACCACAAGACCAGTCTCTAGGCCACACATTCTTCTGTGAAACCTCTTAAGCCAGGACCCCAGAGTTCAATTCACACTCAGCACCACTGTTTTTTCCATGTTCCTACCAGTATGGCCAATTAAGCAGTGTTTAAAACATCCCACTGGTTTCCTAACCCAAAGTACCAAAGTCCAAATTCCTCCAAACAAAAGCATGGTCAGGCCTATCACAGTAATATCCCAGTTCCTGGTACCAACTTCTGTCTTAGTTTTTCTATTGCTGTAAAGAGACATCATAACCACGGCAATTCTTATAAAGGAAAGTATTTAGTTGGGGCGGCTTACAGTTCAGAGGTTCAGTCCATTATCATCATGGTGGGTCATGTAAACTTGCAAGCAGACACGGTGCTGGAGAGGTAGCTGGGAGTTCTACATCTTGCAGGCAACAGGGAGTGAACTGTCTCACTGGGTGGCATCTTGAGCATATAAAAGACCTCAAAGCCTGCTTCCACAGTGACACACTTCCTGCAACAAGACTGTACCTATTCCACAAGGCCACACCTCCTAATAATACCACTCTCTTTAGAGGCCATTTTCTTTCAAACCAACACATGAATCAAGAGTAGTAAAAATATCCACAATCTTCAAACTATCACTTCTTAGAATCTAATCTGGGAAAAACAGTTCAATATGTCATCAATGATGTTTTTGGATGGCTATAACACCAGTACATATTGGCTTACAAATGGAGTCAATCTAGATGCTCAATAACAAGGATTGGTTATCAAAAGCATAATACATTCAGGAGAAAATTGACCTTTCATTAAAAGTCCTAACAGGGTAATAGCTTAGGTCCTGCAGATCTGGCCACATCCATTTCCTAGCTGAGTCTCCTCTTGGAAATCTCTCTCATTTCCCCAGCCTGGATGACATGTATCCCTCCCTCAACATCCTCCTGGATGCCTCATCTTCCCCATTGAATACTTTCCCCACTGACTATGAACTTCTGTTCTCTTACATTATCTTCCACTAGACCACAGGCTTTTAGGGGACACCACCATCATTTCCCTAGTTGTAGGCATGTATTAATTGGTCTATAAATATGAAAAAAATAAATGAATGATGGTGCTACAAACTCAGCCAACCTAGACCACCTTTCACTGTCCAATAGAGGTGTTAAATATAATTGCATGTCTCTGATATTAAGACTGTCTATAATCACCCAGCCTGACCTGTCCTTAAAAATTGGTCAGGCTACAAGAGCCCTTTTTAATCTCCCTTCAAGGATAGCTTTATTCTTATACAATAAAGAATAGCATAAAAATTGGCTTAAAAGTAAGCCAATGGATCCTCACTGAAGAATCAAATACCTAGTCCTATTCATTAGATAGTACTATGATCCCAAGAGTCCAACTCAACTGGTATATCATCCTTGAAAGACATGCATACAGAGATTTAAGAAGTCATATCCTTGACAGAAAGGTCCTTAGATGTGGCTGATTAATTAGGCAAATGACATCAGCATCACAAGAAAGTCATGTAGGTTAAGATGCCATTTCTTCAACTTGTTAATATTAATACTTGCAGCAGTCATAGGCAAGCACTCTCATGAGGAAAGACTCTCAACAATGGATAGAAACATTAGCACAAACAAAGCTGGAAATGTGCTCGGTCACCATCTTGAAAATGAGTGGTAGTGAATACAGTGGCACTATCACCATGTTGAGCTGCAGAGTGAAGGCAGAAGAACGCACAAAAGGCTCCGACAACGTTGCTCTCCATGTGAGTGAATGAATAAAGAAATGGACCAGACTTGACTTTGTCAGAAAACATGTTTATTAGAAGTGAATGCTCTGAGCAATCTACAGAGAAACAAGGAATTGTCACCTCTACCAGAATGCTGTTAAGGACCGCTGGACTTGATGAGGGACCCACCAGCCAATGTACTTCTACTAGATTTGTTTGGAGCTTAGTCAATGTTGTGGGCACAAGGTTGCATACGTTTTCCATGACCTGCTCCAGAGCTGTCTCCCTCCGCAAGCTCTGCTACTTCTAATGGGCAACTCTGTAGAACACAGGTTGCACATGCCCTACCACAGGTAGAGAGACCTGTGTTCAATACTGTAGGGTTCATTTGCAACTAAAGTCAATGCCTTTTAACAAAGGGAAAGCATTCTGTTATTTTTATTTGTAATAAAAGATATTATATAACTATGCAAACACACAGAAAATTGCACATATATAGCTCTGAACATAAGGAGGGAGAGATGTATGTGACATACACCCCAAAAAAAGATACAGCCATTTTTTGGATAGAGATTCAGGAAGCATCAACAAACAGAGGCCGGCACAGAGATGCTGTCAGGTCCAACTCAGTTGCATTATCTTAGCCACTCTACACACACAGAAAGCATCCTTTTTGAACATTTTTTGCCAGAAAGGCAAGTACCTTGTCCTTCATGTCAACTAATAAAGGGCAAAGGATGTGAGACACCATTGAACAGCAAGGAAAGCCACATGGTGGAGGTGTAAATGCAATCCACCCTTCCAAGGGAAGATAGCCTTCTCTAAAAGAAGATACATTTCTAGAGAAAGAACTGAGCCACCCTATTCATGGTGTGTGCTGCGTAGATTTCATCAGCCTCAACACAAACTAAAGTCACCTGGGAAAGGGAACCTCAGTTGGGGGATTGCCTACCTCAGACTGGCTTGTGGGCATATGCCTGTAAGGCATTTTCTTGATGTGGGAGGGCCCAGCCCAGTGTGGGTTGTTCTACCCCTGGATAGATCATAGTCTTGGGTTGTATAAGAAAGCAGGTCATCACTCCTAGCCCACACAAAATAGGGTTTAGTGGTTACAGGTTATGATAAGCCATTTTATATATATTCGATTATAATATTTAATTAAGGAAATACCATCATGTAGGAAGAGATGTCTTTTATTTCTTTTACAGTCAGTGACTGTACTAAATAATAAAGAAGGCTAATGCTGATCAAGCCATAAGGAGCAAGCCAGGAAGCCGCATCCCCACTCCATGTCACTGTTTCAGTTCCTGCCTTGCGGTTCCTGCTTTGAGATTCTACACTGACTTTTCTCACGATGAGGGACTGTGTAATATGGAAGTGTATCTTTCCTCACTCAAGTTGATTTGGTCAGTGGATTTATCTCAGCACAGAAACATAACTAGGACATGGTATTACCACCATAGAGAGATCATGAGCTGGGAAAGAAAAGTAGGTAACTCTCAACATGACAGAGAATGTCAAAGATTGCTCAATGTGCTCCCTGGCAACTGAACCCAGTTTGCTGTTCACTGATAAGAGTCATGAGTATGAGTATGTGAATGTGTGAGGAGTTAGGGAACAAGAAAAAAGACAAAATAATTGGTTTCCTTGTGCCACAGATGACAAGTTCTTGATACCCAACCATCTTAGCAAATGATTGACTACTCCAGGGACAGAAATTTCTAATGTCTTCTAGATCCAGATTTAGAGTATAAACATGGGGGGAAATGAGTGTTTTTGTATAAGAGGCATTGTGGGAAAATGACAAACTAAAAATCTTCTGCTCCATCTGAAGGGATTCAATGACATTTTTCATACCTAGCAATGAGGCAAGGCACGCACACACACACACACACACACACACACACACACACACAGAGCCTAGAACTGTCTTACAGACTATTTCTGATGTCTCATATGTTTATTGGCACATCTTGGGGAATTATATTTTATATCCAGCCGTATCTGGCTCTAAAACAGTAGTTTTCAACCTGTGAGCTGCAACCCCTTTGGGAGTCAAACAATGCTTTCACAGGGGTCACCTAAGACCATCAGAAAACACAGATATTTACATTATGATTTATAACAGTAGCAAAATTACAGTTATGAAGCAGCAATGAAAATAATTTTATGCTGAAGGGGTCAACACAACATGAGGAACAGTATTAAAGGGTCGCAGCATTAGGAAGGTTTAGAACCACTATTCCAAGACATCAATCAATATTTGAAATAAACTTCCTATACATGATAGGTAAAATGTATCAGAAGAGAGCGAGGGCTCTGGTATCAGAGAAATAAAACAGAGCAATCCATCAAAAATCCAAATTTCAGAACCGTCTCCTGCTCCAGATTTCCTCACCAAGACTGAAGAGCATCATCAAATAAACAAAACTCATTTTCTGGTTTCTTTAAAATCAGCGTCCAAGTCCCTAACAGAGCTCTATGGGGAAGGCTTGCTCTTTATAACCAAGGTGTCTAAAATCACCAAAGAGAAGGTGAATCTCTGCAATCTGAACATCATCCTCACCATAAAGGGTCAAAGGTAACATTAGCAGACACCCAGGTAGAATATATGTTACAAAGTTCATTACTCCTAGCCCATTCAAAATATGGTTTATTGGTTGAAGGTTATGACAAGCCATTTTGCATACACTCAAGTATAATATTTAATTAAGGAAATACCATCGTATAGAATGAGATGTCTTTTTTATTTCTGTTAAGGTCAGTAACTGCACTGAATATGCGCAGATTATTTTTCTTATTCAACAGACTATTTTTAAGGCTCACAACAATTTTACAGCTAGAAATATACGTACTAAGGTATACTTGGCACTTCTTATTTTTAAGTTAAATTTGAACAACCAATTAAATCCCTCAGACTATATTATGTAATGAAGGCACAGGCTATAAGAACGTTGACGTTGGTTATTGTCTCATAATACAATTTAGCCCTTCCAGTAATGGCTGTGCAAATAATCAGCCACAGGGAAACCATTTTATATCTCATACAATTGCCTACCACCACAGAAGTAATTGTTATTATTGTCCTGCTTATTGGACTACAATAAGCACCCTTGAGTTGCTGAGATAGTTCAAGGCCATTGTGGAAACTCCCATCTTCACAGACTCATCTGATGACTATAATTAGCAAGGTTAAGAATGGCAGTTTCAGATGAACATTAAACAAGAAATTATCCCCAGAAGGTTCATAAGTTTCAGACTTTAAATGGGAAGCACCGATGTCTCCTACGACATCCACTTCCTGTCTTCAGAAGGCCACTGGTCACCCAGGCAAAGTCAGCAGCTCTAAGACAACTCACCATCCATGAGAAAATTCTATGACCCCAACAAGGTCAGTTTTGTCCCTCAATGGCATCCGATTTCTGCCAGTGTTCTGGTAGGACTGGTTACACTTTGGGGAGCTTGGTCAAATGCTTTCATTCTGGTGGGTTTGACTTTTGGTTTCAGGAACTGCCCTACCATCTTGAAAAGGATCGATGAATTTGGGCGGGTCACTGGCCACATCTGTCAGTTTCTCATCAGGTTTCTACCCAACCTTGGCTTCTCTATCAGCTGAAGCATAGAGGAGAGGCCAACTTATTTTTTATATGGGTCCCACCTGAGCCTGGTAGCTAGTAACCCATCGCTGGACCTCACCAAGCCCAGAATCATCCTAAAGGCTCTGGATACACGAGAAGCCAAGATGCCTACTGGCCTGTCTTCCATTCCCCTCTCACACCAGTCAGCAAATCCACCATCGGGGAAGCATGGGCTTCCAGGAGGGCCCAGGGAACAAGCTTACAGTGGCTTGCCACTGCAGTCTCTTACCCAAAAGGTTAACTCAACCTGTTCTAGGACTGCATGGAGATTTAGACACACCTTAAGAATGACAGCTATTGTGACTGATTGGAACTGGAGGGCGGGGGTAGGAAGCCCAAAGTGACCCGTGACACTGGTTTCTTTCAGTATCTGCAGACCTGCTGGAAGAGGGTGGCCAGTCCCTTTGGCTTCTTTATTCAGAACCTTCTCTTGAGAAGGAACGCCTCTGAGGGCATCCTCCCCTGGGGTTGGCGGTGGCTTCTTGTTTGTCCAATGGTCCAAAGCCCACGCTAGAACAGTTGTGGCTAAGCCCTCTCTCCCCAGAGACCACGGATATTTCTCTATTGTTCAAAAGATGGCAGATGGATGTCTTCTTTCAACATTGTGAACCGATTTCAAAATATCCAGTGCCCACTACGACTACCTGTGTGGCCTTGGAGACAAGTCTTAGCCCCTGAATGTGCTAGAGAGTTCTGGGAACAGGATTCACACTCATGTCTCCTGACAAGTCTGACCACCCACATACAACTTCCACGGTCCACCTAGGGGGTCCCTCCGCAGCTCCCCTTTCACCCTGAAAGGCATGACACCAGCAGAGACCAACCTGAGGACCCTGCAAGGAGAGCTTCAGAGCCCAGAGAAGGGGGGAACTAGGCAGCAGGTGGGGGGAGGGGGCAGGCACTCAGTGGCCCCTGTGGAACGGCAAGGGAGGTGTCCTCTGAGCACCCCCCTCCGCCCCATCACTCCTCTCCTTTGCATTCCCCCTCCCCAGGAGCCTGGCTCCGAGGCTATCACCCACCTTCACCTCCCCTCCCAGTCCAGACTCGAGCACCCCCCCCCGGGGACTCGGCACCCCTAAATTGGACGGTCTGCAGCGTGGCCCCCCGCATTCCCTCGCACGTCCGGCGGCGACTTTTTTTTTTTTTTTTTTTTTTTTTTACCTGTACTTTTCTGCACACTTGGGGCGGCTCGTCGAGGCTGAGCAAGCACCTCCCCGGGACCGCTACCTTCCCTCCCTCCGCCCCGGCTCCGCCCGGCTTCCTCCTTCCCCTCTCCAAGGCCGCAAAGTAGATGGAGTAAGAGAGTGTGTGCGCGAGAGAAAGAGAAAGAGGGAGCGGGCGCCGCGGGAGGCGGCGGCGGGAGGCGCGCCGGGCCCCCACCACCCTCCGGTCCCCGCCGCCACCCTCGGGTCCGCCGCCACCCTCGGGTCCCCCCGCCGCCCTCTGATCCCCAGCGCCGCCACCCGAGGGCTCAGGACTCCGCTCGCACCCGGTTCGGCCCGGCTCGGTTCCCCGGCGCCGCCCGCGCCCCGGCGTCCCCGTACCTCGTAAAGGTCCCCAGAAGCCATGCCAGGCTGCGGAACTTGGCTCGCCGGGTGTGCGCGTCTTGCTCGCTCGCGCGCTCCCGTGCGTGTGCGCGCGGGGGGCCCGGGCTGCGCGCGCGCGTGAGCGCGTGTATGCGTGCGTGTGTGTATGTGTGTGTGCGCGCGCGCGCGAGTGTGTGTGTGTGTGTGCGTGTGTGTGTGTGCGTGTGTGCGCGCGCGAGTGTGTGCGGCGTGTTGAGTAAACTGTGTTTTTGCAGAATGACAGGCTTGGGGGCCGCCTGTGCGCAGAATCGGAGCGGGCGGCGGCGGGGCTGGCGTAACCGCTGGCGGCCGCGGCGATTGCAGCGACACACGAGCGCGGGCAGCGGCGACCGACGGCTGCGCAGCGCGCCCCAAGCCTCGGACGCGGCCCCCCGAGCGCCCGGGCCCCCCGCGTCCCAAGGCCGGTGACTGCAGCGCTCGGCTCGCCCCGGCGCCGCCTGCAGGAAGCCGCCCCGCGCCCGCCGCCCGCCCGGACGCTGCTGCCACTGGGCGAGTCCCCGCCTCCCGGGAGCCCAGCCCGGCCCCCGGGGCGGAGGGGGCGGCGGCCACCGCGGGCCGAGCCCGGGGACGGTTCCCGAGCCCGACCGCGCGCGCGCAGCCGCGAGGGCCCCCAAAGTGCCGGGCCAGGTGCCCACCCCGCATGACCTGCCCCGGCTGCGAAAAGGAAGCTTGAAGGCAGGTCTCTACCTGCAATTCACAGGGAAGGGAGCCCCTCTTCAGTCCTGCTTCTTGCTCCAGGGGTACCCCACGCTTCTCCTTCCTGGGGAGGAGACTGGGCACAGTCTTAGGAGACCTGGCCCCTGGGAGCTAAAGGGGCCCTTGCTTCCAGGATGGGTTTTCAAGAAGAGAAAAGGTGAAGTGGGCCATCCACAGGCTCCATGGAGAGCCAGGACACAGTGGCCATTCCCACTAAACGCCGCTAAGAGTTTAGGGCCAGGCTTGGCCTCCCGCCCCACCATCCAGTCACTGATCAGTTAATCAGCAAACATTTCCCAAAGTCCACCCGACTGCAAGTGTCTAGGGCCACCAGGAAGACCCTGCCCACAATGGACTTTGAATGCCAGAGGGAAGAGAAGAGGCAGCTCAGGGAAGAAGGGCTCCTTGTGTGTCTCAATGAGAGCTGCATCTACTGCTACACTACTGAGAGGCAGAGAGAGGGATCCGGGAAGTTATCTCTTTCTAAAAACCATCCTTTACATATGGTCACCCTTGTGCTGAAAGGCTTCTCCGTGTGTACTAACACGGCTATCTCAGAACCTGGACAGAGTGTTCTGAAATTGGAAGGGAACACAGGGGATAAGCTCCAATGTCCACCTTGTCTTTTTCTGATCCAAATATATGATGGATATAAGCTATATGCTCCTTCGGTCATTTGCTGTTTGCAGCACAGGTGAAACCACCTGTTGCCCTTTCTAAATGGGTGCCGGTGTACAAGCACCGTGGAAGATCCATGTACCTGTGATGTTATGGCCTGTCCATCCCCAGGGAACTCAGGAAAGCTGACTTATGTCTTAATCTGAACCCTGGCCTCTCCTGAAGAGGGGCAGGATAAGAGCTGGTCGAGTATCACAAACTTTGATCCCAATTGCTGGTGGAGAGTGATCCAGAACCCATGCTTGTCGGAGTATGTCAAAAGAGCAAATTGTGTTCCAGTTTCAGGTGGAAACTCAGTATTGAAGTGAGAGGAGAAAATGGCGAAGGTGGAGAATACACACAAACGTACATTTGGTTAGAAACTTCGGGAATTGGCGTCACCTTAGGTTCATTCCCTCTTCGTAACTGGTATCTCCCCAGGGGTCACTGTTTTAAATAATATAATTAATAATAACTACCTCCCAGTCAATAGGTAGCAAAAGAAACCTGAATGAGTCTCAGCTGTCGAGTAAAACTTGGTATGCCACCATCCTCTGAGAATGTAATTTGGAAAGGGATGATGGCAAGAAAGAAACTGAATTTGACATAATCTACTAAGTCAGATTCAAAAACATAAGCAGTACTTTGGGGTGGGGGAACACATACCCAAAATTTGACTATTATGCTCAAATTCTCTCTGGTAATGAGCTTTGAAAATCACTAGTTTAAACTGGTTTTCAGGGTTTAAGGAAGTGAGCACTAGCTGAGGAGCAGCATGCTCAGGGTATTTCATTAAGAGAAGGACAAGAATCTTGAGAACTCACAGAGGAAGGACTGGGCTTCTGTTTGGAAAGGAGGGAAGGAGATGGCAGGCAGTTCTTCAATAAGAGAAATGCAAGATTCCAAAGTGACCTTGGATGGTGAATGCCAGTTAGCTCATGGAGGGTCTTGAACCCTAAGCCGAGAAGTCTGCCATGTAACAGGACGGTGAACCAAGAGAAAGTTGCATCAGTCAAAGCATGTGGCAAGGAGATGAAAGTCTACAAGAAATATGAGAGATCAACCAAGTGATTGAGGTGAGAGACAGGGAGACCGGCTCTGGTGGTCCTCCCCGGTAGCAATAAAATAAAGATGTAAAACTGGACTTGCCAGATGCCCCCAAGAAAGAAGTCATCTAACTCACATTACAGCTGCTCCACCTACTTCCACCAAGCATTTGATCCAGATCAACAGAACCTGGTGACTAACAGGATGTGTGCAAATCAAGGACTGGGGGAGGGGTGACCAACTAGGGAAAGAAAGGATACACAGATGACTAAGGTTTGGAACTGTGGGTGAACCACCCACCCATCACTACACTACTTTATTTCAAGTTTATTTCCCCCAGACCACAATGGCTTCCAGGAAAGACAGATGCTTCCTGAGGCTGACAAAGGGAAGGGGCTTCACCCTTTGGACAGTGCGGTTCCAAATTCTTAAGATGGCAACATGGAAAGGGAGAGGGTGCCACCATCTCACACAAACTAGAGTAGACACTAACCGTACACTGCACAAGGACACGTGACAGAAAACTCAGTGAAACCCACCTACAGGAAGAGCCTCTTGACTTGACCCGGGCCGATTCAGAAAGGATGGATTCGCATTCAAGACTGGCTGGTATTAAGGTCCCAATGAATAGGGGGTGCCTTCTACCACTCTTCGATACTTCCTGCAGGCTGATGTTTTACCTGTTGAAAATAAGCTTTCTGCTTGCCACCTGGCAGCTCCCCTCACCTCACAGGGCATTTATAAATCCCAAGGAATGTCTCTGATTGGCCCATAACTCCATTCACAGTTTGGCCCAGTCACTGCAGTCAATCACTGACAGTACACTATGATTGGCCAGACATAAGTCACAAGACCATCTAGGAGGTAGAGAGATGTGATGATTGGCAGTTTAATCAAAATTACATGATTGAAAGTGGGGATGAGTGCAAAGAAATGGCAGAGATACAATGGGAAGATGGATGGAGAGAGGGATGCTCAGTGTACGCTGGGACAAAAGGGGGAGTTGAAAGTGAAGGAGGTAGCTGCCCGGCGTGACCTTACAATAAAGCAAAATCAGCCCATTTACTAGTCAAGGACAGATTAGCCCCACTGCCCTGACAGAGGCAACACTGCCTTTCTAGTATGAGGCACCCTGTATTGGTTTAATTATTAAGGCAACTCCACGTAGTTGGAAGGGAGGTTTATTTTGTGGGTTAACTTACAAGTGAAGAGATAGGTAACAGGGTCTGGGAAAGGTGTAGTGCAGTCTGGTGGTATTCTCTGGAGAACTCTGCTCGGTCTGCCTCCAGGATCCAGGAACCAAGAGAGCAGGCCCATCCAGATCTCGGGTCTTCAGGGGTCCTCTCTCGGCTCCACCTTGTAGGAGTGACAGCTACCAAAGCCTCAATGGGGGTGGTACTTCCAGGTCAAAGCTGGAATGGCTACCCACTATAATCCTGTTGCCCTCGGGTGCTGTATATGGGTTGAGCATGGGGACTCTTTTGCACTCTGGCTTTCTGACTCTTATATCATCAAAAACTACTAGGTATCTGATGCAAGCTCATCATCTCTGGGTCCTCTAGACATACCCTGGATGTAAATGTATTCCAATGTACTAAATAACCCCAGTGCTAATGGCTCAACACAAGATGCATTTGAGAATTCATAGTTTTGTGGCATGGATTTCGGCAGCTTGCTTGGTGGTTCTCACTCAGATCTAGGAGATGCCAGTTCAAACGTTTAGTAGTTCTGCATGATAAAGGCTTGAATGAGGCTGGAGCACCTGCCTCCAAGATGCTCTCCCACATGGCTGCTGGCAGAGAGCTGAGGCCTTTGGATCAGGGGTCCCTCCCTATGGCTGTTTGACTGCCCTAACATCATTCTCATCTTTGTCCCTGTGAGAATTCATGTCAGTTGTCAACTTGACACAATCTAGAATCACCTGAAGGATGGGCCTCTGGGTATGTCTATGGGAATAATCTTGATTATGTTCATTAATGTGGAAAGACCCATTTTAATTGTGGACAGGCCCATTCCCCGGGCAAGGGATCCAGGAATGTAGAAAATGTTGAGAGCGAGCTAAGCACTAACATTCACACATCCATTTTGTCTCTTCTGACTAGGAACATGATAACCATCTGCTTCAAGCTCCTGTTGCCTTGCCTCAGCTTCTCTTCCATGATGGACTGTTCCTTGAACTGGGAGGTGGAAGAAACCTTTCCTCCCCTTAACCTGAAGTAGCTGGACTATTTTATCACAGCAACCAGAAAAGAAACAAAGACAGTCCCAAATTCCACACTGTCACATTCAGAGTATGAGACAGTGACCCATCCAACATCCCTGCCACTCCCAGGAAGCCTGCACCGGATGTTGCCACTGAAATGACTGGCATGGACTGACTGAGCAACAAGACATCATCACCAGAGACATGGCCAGTTTTTACCTCAAAGATGAGGAAACTGAGAGTCCTGCTGGCTGATGCTGGAGTACAAGGAAGGTGATCCAAAGCTCTGAAGACCTCACCATGGTCACCAAATACCTCCACTTCCATTGTATCATGCTCTTTGGAACGTAGTCCCCAAGTCAAGTCAAACACGAGAACTAGAGCAGACTAGTTCTTTTTTTTTTAATGTATACAGAAGAGGGCGCTAGATCTCATTACAGATGGTTGTGAGCCACCATGTGGTTGCTGGGAATTGAACTCAGGACCTCTGGAAAAGCAGTCGGTGCTCTTAACCTCTGAGCCATCTCTCCAGCCCCTAGGCTAGTTCTTTTAAAGGGGAACTATCAAAAAACTTCCAGATTTTAAAATTGTCACACCCATCTGAAGTTGACAGCCCATGGATGTGTTTTGTGAATTAAATGTGCTAGTATTCGCAAAGTACCTGCCACTATTAAGGGGTGGCTGGCAGTGCCTGTTATATTACTGTGACAACTACTGTTAGCTAATTTCAAGCTTGAGATATGTCTCAGTAATGTCCTTAGAGGTTCAAGATTTCTAAAAAGGGGGTAGTAAATCCAATAAGACCTTCAAAATGAATATTGTTTTCAAGACGTGAAGAAGCCCTTACTGCTAATTAAACTTGACCTTTAGTATTAACTTTATAAGGTTTTCACTCTACAATGATAATAATAGTTGAAGTGAATTCAGTCTTATTCCATAGCTACACTGTGCTAGGCATTATTAATGCTAAACAAAATGCCCTGCCCTTGTGGTACTTAGCAAACGATGTAAACAACAGACAATAACAAACCAATTAAAATATAATAAGCCAAAACTGCAGCTAATGTGCTCTTACTTCAAGTAGGGATGCGAACCAGGAGACCAATGAAGCCAGGTAAAGAGGAAGAGAGGAGCCGAGATGGGTGTGCAGGGACAAGATGTCACCAGTTTTCAGAAGGTGCATGGAAAAGACCTCACCAAGATGATAGCATATGAGCAGAAAGCCAAACCATGTGGAGAGAGGAAACAGATCAAATAGAAGGGCAAGGAATGTCATGGGGGAGGAGAGCAAACAAAGTCACATGACCTGGTCTGTTAGCTCCAAATAACAAGAGTGATGCTGGAACATGTGTGAGGTCCTATGGATGGGAACTGTGGAAGACACTGTCAACAATGAAGAAATATGATTGACATGGCGTCTGAAGAAAGGAGGGAAGTCCTAAAACTTTGATCTGAGCCCCTGGGAAAACAGAAGTGGTGTTTACTGAGATGAGGAAACCTGGGACCTCATTTGTAGGTGGCCATAGGACCAGGTGGGAAGGAAGCAACACCTCTGCCTCAGCAGTGTGGAGAGGAGCAGCAGACTTCTGAGCAGGGAGGAGGAGAAAGCATCTGACATGTGTGGGAACATCTGTGGAAGTAGTAAGGATGTGAGGAGAGAAGACAGCTCCATCACTCAGAGATTGAACATGGGCCTGGAGGAGAATGGGGCTTGGGATGAATCCCCAATCTCTTGAGCGTTAGATGTCAGGAAGAGAGAGAGAGAGGAGGCAATAATGGAGTGCTTATCTCTGGTCCAAGAGAGAGAGAGAGAGAGAGAGAGAGAGAGAGAGAGAGAAGGGCTAACGGCTACATGTTGATGACAGGTTGGGTAAGAAGTCCGTGGACCTGACAACACAGCATGGGTAAGTTGGGAGCCAGAGTAGAATGGGTGAAGAAAGAAAGCCTTGGCAATGAGGACATGCAGGTGGCAAGCACAGGTGAGTCATTCAAGTCCTTTAGTGACAAGAGCAGGGAAGTGGGTCAGCAGGTGGTGGATGTATGGAAGGTAGGGAAGGTTCTTAGTACAGAAGTCATCACAGGCTGTTTATACAACAGTGTCAATGATGTAACAAGTGTGAGGAAATGATCACACAATAGAAGGGAGACTTACAGGGACAAGGTTTTTGAGTTTTTCGATCAAGATCAGGCTCAGAAGGTCGATCTGAGCAGACTGAGGAGCCCACAGTCCATCTGCATGGTGTTGAACTATGTCCTACAAGAATTCACATCCACCTAGAACCTCAGAGCACAACCTTATTGTCAGATAAAATCAGTTAAGATGATGTGGTTTGAAAAAGAATGGCTCCCACAGGCTCAGGTATTTGAATGCTTGGTCACCAGAAAGTGACACTCTAAAAGGATTATAAGGATGAGGAAGGAAGGCCTTGATGAAGGAAGTGCATCACTGGGGGGGGATGAGGTTTCAAAAGTCCATGCCAGATCTAGTCTCTCTCTCTCTCTCTCTCTCTCTCTCTCTCTCTCTCTCTCTCTCTCTCTCTCTCTCTCTCTCTCTCTCTCTCTCTCTCGTCTCTTTCTCCATCTCCCTCCCCTACCTCTCTCTCCACCTAAGGATCAGAATATAGCTCTCAGTGACTGCTCCAGCACCCACCTGCCTGTATGCTACCATGCTCCCTGCCATGATAATGTATTAAACCTCTGACACTGTAAGCCAGCCCCAATTAAATATTTTCTTCATGATAGTTGCCTTGGTGATGGTGTCTCTTTCACAGCAATAGAACAGTGCCTGAGATGGAAGTTGGCACCAGGGAGCAGGGTACTGCTGCGACAAGCCTGACCATGCTGCTTGTTCATAGAACTTTGGAACTTTAAATTAGGAAAGAAGTTAAGGGGGCTTAATAGGCCATACCAGTAGGAACACAGAAGACAATGGTTCTGAGAGTAATGTGAATTATAATAGCCTGGCTCAAGAATATTAGTAAGTGGCCTAGAGACCATTCTTATGATATTTTGGCAGATAGATAGATAGATAGATAGATAGATAGATAGATAGATGCTTTTTGTGCTTGTCCTGAAAAATATACCTGAGGCTAAATTAAAGAGTTTTAGACTAATGGTGTTAGCAGAGATTTCAAGATAGCGTAGTATTGGCTGTGTCTTGTGGTTATTAGTGGCCAGTCTTGTGCAGATCTATAATGAAAAGGTGTAAGCTGAGAAAGGAAAAATACAAAATGTACAGTTTGAGGAGAAAGTGAGCACTAGGAAGTGGAATGGGCCTAAGTTCAGTGCTCAAGGAGATTAAAAAAAAAAAAAAACATTTAAAGAAAAGCCTGATGTTAAATGGAATAAAGAGAGTGGTGACCTTAGGGCAATACTCCACCCAGCTAAGCTTCCAGCTTGTGAAACAGAATTAAAGAACAGCTTAAGCATTGGAGGAAACCAACCACAACATAAAGCTGAGGTGAATGTGATTGAATAAGGGGTCCATGTTCCAGTATCAGCAAGCAGTCTCACATGGTTGTGGCTTTAGAATCAAGAATATAAGAAGGGGGTGCGGAATATCCCTCCACATCTAAGGAAAGTCATCAAGGTCAAGTATATGTCATGGATGTTCCTGCATGGAGGCCTGGAGAGGCCATTATGTGAAGCTATGGAGGTGAAGCTATGGAGGTGAAAGCTGAAGACCCCAAGATGTTGGGGATGCCAGAGTTGTGGGATGCCCGCTGAGGAGAGCTGCTAACAGAGAGTGGAACCAGCCCAAAAGAGAGAAGTGTGTTGCAGTCAACAAAGATAAAAGAAATTGGAGAGCTGAAGCATACTTCAATATCAGACATGGAGATACACAATTTGGAGTTTGCTCTGATGGTTTTCAGTCTGGCTTTAGTCTAGTGTTCCTTCACTATGTCTCTTTCCTCCTTTTTGGAGTGGTAATGTATAACCTGTGCCATTGTGTACTAGTAGTATGTAATCTGCCTTCTGATTTTGATTTTACAGGGGGTTATAGTTAAGAGAATTCCAAGAGTCTCAGAAGAGACTTTGAACTTTGGACTTTTAAATAGTAGTGAGACTGGAAACTATGGGAACTTCTGAAGCAGGATTAAATACATGTCTACATCATGGTATGGCTATAAGCCTATGGGGCCAGGGAGTAGAGTGTGGTGGTTTGAATAAGTATGGCTCCCACAGGCTCGTATATTTGAACGCTTAGTCACCAAGGAATAAATCTCTTTGAAAGGATTAGAAGGATTAGGAGGTATGATCTTATTGGAGGAAGCATATCACTGGAGGTGGGCTTTAATGTTTCAAAAGCCAATGCCAGGCCTAGCTGCTTGCTTCCACACCTCCCCTCTCTGCCTATGGATCAGGATGTAGCTCTCAGCTACTGGTCCAGAACCTAACTGCATGCTGCCATGCTTCCTGCCATAATGATAATGGACTAAACCTCTGACACTATAAGCAGGCCCCAATTAAATGTTTTCTTTCATAAGAGTTGATTGACTTGGTCATGGTGTCTTTTCACAGCAATGACAGATGGGTCATAAGGATTAGGATGGTAACTAGCCCAATAATTAGTGTCTTTTTATTATTATTATATTTATTTGTTGGGGACAGGATGTACCTGTGCCATAGAGTATGTGTGGATGTCAGAGGAAAGCTTCTAGAAGTTAGTTTGTTGTTGGGTTTTGTTTTGTTTTGTTTTTTTTCTTACACCATATGGATCTTGGGTATTGAACTCAGGTGTCAGGTTTGGCAACAAATGCCTTTATCCACTGAGCTGTCTTGCTACCCTTAGTAGTAGCCTTCTGAAAAGAAAGCACAGGTATCTTATGTCTTATGTAGAGATACATAAACAGAACTAGGTGGCAATAGAGGCAGAGATTGAAGTGATACATCTGCAAGCAAGGAATGCCAGCAGCCACCAGACGCTTGGCAGAGGCAAAGAAGAGCTCTTCCCCAAAGCTTTGGGATGGAGTGTGGCTCACTACCTTGATTTCAACCTCCTAGTCTCCAGAACTCAAAGAATAAGCATTTGTTGGCTTCAGCCATCACATTTGTGGCCATTTGTTACTGCTGCCACAGGCAACTAGCACACCATCACCCGAGGAGAGGTGGGGGCAAAGGAGGTCTGTGGCAGGCTGCAGAGAAAGTCAGTTGATAGGTTAGCACTGTCTTTTATTATTTCGATATTCTCCATGAAATAAGGCATAACATCATCTGATGGAAGGGAGAAAGAAGAAGAGGAAGCAGGCAGGAGACGCAATTTGCCTGGAACGACACTGACTTAGTCTGCTGTGCTCCCCCATAAAACTTCAATAGTGATGCTCTTTACTCCCAAAGGCGTCCAGATTTAGACAACTTATAAATAAGTGGCTTTTCCAGTGCTGTCTATCTGAGGACAAACCAAAGGACACGAAAAGTCAACTCCAAGAGAAGAGCAGGCTGGCTAGGAAAGCATAGGAGCATGGCTGGGAGGAGCTGAGGGCCCACTGGATACTTATAAGTCCAACATCTGAGCATTTCAAGCAGTAATCACGCTTGTAACTTTCCCAGCCAGATTCTGTGCTCAGGGGCAGGCTGGACAAGGTGGTGATGTTGGGTTCAACCAAGGCTAGGACTTGCAGTAGGGGTTTCTTACAAGGAGAGGATCATGGGAGAGTTGAGCATAGGTATGAAGTGATGATAAATGAGAGAAGCTAAGTTAGATAACAAGAAATGTGATGGGGGGGTGTAGCAGGAATCTTAAAAGGTCTTATTAATTAACTCAAACCTGAGGCCAGTTATTGGGGTGCATGCTGGAAGATTCAGAGAGACAGAACAAGCCACAGCTACCTAACCTCGCCAGTTCCTCAGCTGGCCTTGTTTCCTCAGACTGCCAACTTCTGAGTCCTCATCCAGAATGAATCTCAGCTGAATTGTGTTGCTTCAAAGCCTAAAAGTTTAACCAGCCAAATGCTGCTAGTTTCTGGTCTTCACGCCTTATATAATCTTTCTACTTTCTACCATCACTCCCTAGGATTAAAGGCTGGATTTCTGGGATTAAAGGTGAGTGTCACCACGCCTGGCTGTTTCTAATGTGGCCTTGAACTCAGAGATCCAAAGGTATTTCTGTCTCTGAAATCCTAGGATTAAAGGCATGTACTACCACTGCCTAACCTCATGTTTAATATTGTGGCCGTCCTGCTCTCTGATCCCAGATAAGTTTATTTTGGGGAACACACAATATTTTGGGGAACACAATGGGGGGTGTAGCACAAATCTTAAAAGTTCTTATTAATAAAATCAAACCCAAGACCAGTTATTGGGGTGAATGCTGGAAGATCAGAGAAGCAGAACAAGCCACAGCTACCTCACCTTGCCAATTCCTCAGCTGATCCTGTTTCCTCAGACTGGAAGCTTCTGAGTCCTCATCCAGAATGAATCTCAGCTGAACTGCTTCTCGAAAGCCTGAAAGCTTAACCAGCTCTAGTTCCTGGTTTTCATGCCTTATATACCTTTCTGCTTTTCGCCCTCACTTCCTGGGATTAAAGGTGTGTGTCACCATGCCTGGCTGTTTCCAATGTGGCCTTGAACTCACAGAGATCCAGAGGGATTTCTGCCTCTGGAAGGCTAGGATTAAAAGCGTGAGTGTCACCATTTTCTAGCCTCTGTATCTAGTGGCTGTTCTGTTCTCTGACCCCAGATAAGTTTATTAGGGTGCACAATATTTTGGGGAACACAATACCACCACAGGGGGCGCCATGCTAGAGGTAGAAGAAGCAAGAAAAGATGGTTGGAGTGTGATGCCTGATACGGTCCTTCCCTTCCATCAGTCACCACACCTGCCGCTCATCAGCAGCTGCATGTTGTCGATGTGTGACACTCTTCTGCTTCCCTCGCCCTTCCTGCTTCTCTCCCTTAAGCTTTCACTGGAATGACCCCTGCTGCCCGACTCCAGGTTAACCTTTAGGGTCTGGAAGACCTTGAAGATAGAAGAGGGCATGGGGTGAAGATGGAGGTAGAAACCACCATAGATTTTGGGGGTAGTAGATGGGCTGAGAATGAAGGGAAGAAGAGCACAAAGTCAGGACCTGACAGAAAATCAATCAAGACAGTCTTCCACCTCAAATCTGGACTCGGGAGATTTCTGGTCATGAGATAAACTGGTCATCCTTTATGAGCATCTTAGGGGAGACTCAATGGCTTAGGCATGTTGCATTGCTGCACCATTTCCTGTGGATCCTGTGTTACAAATGCAAAAAGGAAAGCTAGGACATGCTTCGGAAGAGCTAGGTGGGGCTTCCAGTGCTGGGTAAAGTGCTAGCTGCACAATCCCGAGAACCTGAGTTTGGATCTCTAAGCCCACATAAATGCCAGGCGTGGTAGCATATTCCTAACACCCCAGGGCTGAAACAGGAAGAGACAATTTATCTCGTGCCTGTAGACCAATTAGTCTGAATGAAATGGTAAACTCTAGTTCTGGTGATGGACCATCTTAAAAAATAAGGTAGAGAGCTCTAAAGGAAGACACACTATGTGAACCTCTGGTGTCCACACACATATGCACAAATGAGTGCATTTGCACTCACACATGTACACCACACTACACATCACTCCACCCCCCCATCCCACCATCACCACACACAGAGAAACACACACACACACACACACACACACACACACACACACACACACACACACAGCCCAGACTCTCTATCTCTCTGTTCTTATGAAATACATCCCCCTGGCAAAGGCATCTGGAGAGAAAGAAAACCCAATGTTTGTCTCCTTGACTAAGAATTGGCCCTGTGGCTTTGAAACATTAGGACAGAAGGTGGGTGGATGCTGAAGCAAAGAATATCAATTTCTTAGTTGTGTGTGTGTGTGTGTGTGTGTGTGTGTGTGTGTGTGTGTGTGTGTGTGTTTAGAAGGAACCTGGGTTTAAGTGTGTGAACTCAATGTCCCTGTGTCTAGAAAGATCAAAATGTTATTTCTGTGGGTACACATTGCATCAGCTGCATCATTGTGAAACTGAACTGTTCCCTAAGTGGCTAGAATGAATGCCACCTGCATCTGGGTTCCTCAAAAGTTCCACTGATGATTGTGAACTCCAAAGAGCTGTTACTACCGAGGGTTGTATACATTGATATTTAAATGTATTGGAATCTGAATTGAGGAGAGAGAGGGGGGAGAGGAACACCCACCATTAATTATCAGAGCAACATAGTTATCTAGAGCCACATGCTTCTAGAAAACCCCTCTGTTCATTGCTGGGGCCTCAGGAGTGAAACGTCAGAGCACAGCAGAACTGTTAGGAATATACAGGGGTTCTTGGGGGAATTCCAGGGCCCTAAGGATGCCTGGTCCACTCTCAATGAACTACAGTCAACAGAATCTTGAAGGCTGTCTATGTGGAGGGTGTGGTTGCATCTTTGGAGAGGATAGGAAAATATTTATTTTCTTAGCAGACTCAGGCTGCTTTGTTCCAAGTCATAGAAGGTGAGCATTCCTATTCTTGGCCCTGGGAGCCTCCTCTCAGGAGGGACACAAGAGCAGCATTCACCGTGAGCTGTTGGCTGAACCTTGAGCAGCAAGCATTGGGGAAGCACTACAAAGGACTTTTCCTTCCTATTCTTTTTTCTTTCTTGTTCCCAATCTCTTCTTTTTTCTTCTTCTTTCTTTTTTCTTTCTTGTTTGCCTTTTTAACAGTGAAAAATTCTAAAGCCATGCAAAAGTAAATAGGACACCACAGCAACTCCATCTGTAACCACTACACAGAAGAGAAATCCCAGGTCAACAACACTGATTTCATCTCTATTGTCCCATACCATCCCTAGGCTCTTTTGAAGCAAGCCCAAGACATCACATCATCTCATGAAAGTATGCCAGAATCATTTTCTTAAATGTAGCAATAACTCCTCCACCACACCTACTTAACACTAGTTTCTCTTGGTTGTGTTTAAGGGTGTCATGTAGTACAGGCTAGACACAAACTCACAGTGTAGCAGAGGGTAGCCCTGAACTCCTAATACTCCAGCCTCTATTTTCCAGGTGCTGGGAGTGTTTTATCACAGCAAGAAAAAGAAAACCGGAAAAAAAAGAGTCAAAAGCTACTGGTATGGACCTCTCTTGGAGCCACCCTGTCTAGGAAGTAGCTCCAACCTCC
This sequence comes from Onychomys torridus, assembly GCF_903995425.1. Lineage (NCBI taxonomy): Eukaryota > Metazoa > Chordata > Mammalia > Rodentia > Cricetidae > Onychomys > Onychomys torridus. The sequence continues at coordinate 44,801,666 of NC_050447.1, forward strand.
AGTTCCAGCTAGAGAGACCTGAGTACAGGAACCTGGATCTATGGACATAGAGATTAACCCAGTCACTGGGCAAGTGAATACACTTTCCACTTTCTCTGCAACCAGTTTCTCTGGTCCTAGCTCAAGATCTTTATATAGGCTCCGTCATTGTCTCCATTATACTGTTGAAAATTTAAAGACAATCTGTGTATGCAGACAGGATGTAGAAATAAAACTGAGTACCCATACCTTCTACCCATGACCCCTTGATAAGAGAGTGGCCATAACCAACTACACTTCCAGGAGGTGAGGATGCTGAGGCATGAAGAATGGTGTTGTGGTCATCAACTACAGATCATCAGACTGGGGTCTGGTACAGTGGAGTCAGACTTTCTAATGAGCAGAAACCTCCCCAAAGACACCTAGAAACCTTCCCAAGAGGCCTTTCCTTTAAACCCAGATGAGTCCATTATATAGATGCTTAGGAGACAGTGCCAGTATAACATTAAATGAGTCATGAGCAAGCTATAAAACAAGCAATACAATGGGCCATTTTTCTAATTAACCATGTATGAAATAATATTTACTGTGTAAAAAGACTCGCTGTCTTTGTTCCTGTGGGCTCATATGACAAAACAGCATAGTCTAGGTCAATTATAGACAAGAAACATTTGATTTCTCCCAGTTCTGGGAGGTGCACATTGAGTGGGAGGGAACTGTTGGCTTCCTGGTCCATGCATGGTCCCCTGTCACTGTGTCCCTGTGTGGTAGAAGGCCACTTATCCATTCACAAGGGTCCCACCCTCATGAAGAAACCATTTTCCTATTCCAATACATTCATTTTAGGGGGAGCAAGCATTCAGATCACAGTATCTATCATGACAAAATATGAGAACAACAGTCGAAGAATGGGTGATAAGGTCATGAGTAATTATTTATTTGCATTTTCTGTATTTCTTAGTTTTCTATATTGAGTATGTATTTATTTTGAAATGAGACTATTATTTAGAAAAAATAAAAACTACTCAACTCAGAAGAAATAGGAAAAGCACTACCAGGCAATATGGAAATAATGAAATAGAAACAGACAATTAACTTAGAAAATAAGCTATGCAAATGCTCTTATAATAAAAATAAATACAATTACACAACTTGGAGATGTCATTTTAATTAACCAATGGATTGTTTAAAAATTTTATTCTAATACTCAGTATTCCTGATAATATACAGAAATTAGCTCATAGATAATTTGGGTAGAAACTTAATTCCTACCTTTTCTAAAAGTTTGACATTACTTGTCATATGACTCAAAATATTTGTGATTTAGGGCCTGGCAATTTAGCTTCCTCAAAATAGTCTAAATAAAAGGATCACATGTATCCATGATGTCTTATGCTTAGAAGTATGTGCTATAGTTATTTATAAAACCAAGAATTACTAATATTTAATTTCCATAATTAGAGATTAGGATTCTTCAGGAAATTAAAATCATGACCTTTAAAAAGAATGGTTAATAATGTGGAGACAGCTTGTTATAGATCACTGAGAAGGAAATACAGACTACAAAAGTTTGTGTAGTGGGGTCACAGTTTTATTTGTAAAAGTGTGTGTGTGTGTGTGTGTGTGTGTGTGTGTGTGTGTGTGTGTGTGAAGTTACTAAAATCAGGCACATGCCTGTAACCCAGCACCACAAAGGCTAAGGCAAGAAGACAGACAGTTCAAGGTTACATAGGTAAAACAGGAAGTTCAAGGTCAACCTGAGCTACATACTGAAGTCCCGTCTCAAAAAACATTATTGAATCTAGAATGTGTTGGCTTATTCCATAGACATCATCGGATTTTCCAGATGTTTTGCCACAAACATAGAATGAATAATCATGGACACATCTGCAAAATTAGGAAATGTTAGAAAGTATTCATTTGTTCCTTTGTCTATTGCTTTGAGATAGGGTCTCACATAGCCCAGTCTGGCTTAAAACTTTCTATGTAGTGAAAGATGACCTTGAACTCCTGATCCTTCTGCCTTTTTCTCTAAAGTGCTGAAATTACAGGTTGTACCACCACCCTGATCTAGAAGTATTTATTTTCAAGAAAATGTTTTCTAGAAGCAAAGTTCTGAAGTGGGAATCTACCGAGAGGCAATGGGAGAGAATTGCAATGACTTGCATGTCCATATGTTAGAGCAGAAAACATTAGAATGACCAAATCTAGTTAAACATGCATACAGATGATTATGTGTCAGTAATAGTCATAGATATGTGAACTCACACATGAAACCATGCTCATGTGTTTCCTTGGTCTGCCAGCTAAGAGTTTTAATAATAATAACAACATTGATAAACACTCCAGTAGCACACCAAGTACCTAGATCTTGACTTCTAACACCATTCTCCAATAAACAGAACCAAGAATCATTAGAACAATGGCTAATTCTAGGACTAGGCTAGGGAATCAGCAAGATGATTCTGGAATATCTCATGGTGCCAGAAAATAAGAACATACTCAAAAAATCAATCCACAGGGATGGAGTGTGTCAGCACAGCCAACTTATAAAGTTCTCATTGGCCAAAACCAAAACAAATCAAGTGGTATGGAATATATTCAAAGCACAAAATAAATATTCATGAGTTACTAATGCTATATCAAAGAATGGCTGAGTGAATAAATGGGTGAAAAGACAGTCTACTATGCAGAAGAATTCCAAATAATTAGAATAAATAATCGAACCTCAAAGGTACAGCATAATTCTGCCAATGGTCACTTCCTCCTCAAGGGTACAGTGAGGAAAGGCAGGTGAAAAGGAACTTCACACAAGAGAAACCTGACCCTCATAACCACATCTAGGTGGTCAGCAGTGGTGACAGTGACAAGTCTTGATGTCAAGTCTTGATGACAGTATGTGCCCTTGGCATGACAGGATTAAAATGGTGGTCTTCTTCCACAAAACCCACAACCCAAATAAAATCATAAGGGAAACAGCATTCTACACTCTACAAAGCATCCAATCAGGAGCCAAGGTGGTAGTGCACATCAGCAATCCCAGAACTTGAAAGGAGGAGGCCTAAGGACCAGGATTTCAAAAATAATACTTAACAGGTTGGAGGCCTGCCTGGGCTATGGGAGACTCCATCGGCAAAGTCTCAACCACAGCAACAAAAAAAAAAAAACCTACTAGTACTCTTCAACCCATCGCTGCCATCAAAATAAAATAAAGTCTGAGAAACGGTCACAGCTAAGGGAGCATTGTGAGACTTAGTGAAAGGGTGGGATGCGGAGTCCTGGATGGGATCCTGGAGGAAAGAAAATGATAGGGGCATAGTTAAGATGGCATGGATGAAGTCTGGGCATTAGTTAATGATAGAGCATCAAATTGATCACCAGTTATGGCAAGTGTGCCACACTAATGTGAGCTAGCACTGAGGGGAAGGGAGTCCATGGGATGCCTCTACGTTGTTTTTGAAATTTGTCAGTAAATTTTGAGACAGACTTCACTGTGTTGCCCTGTCTGTACTGGAATTTGCTGTGTGGACCAGGCTGGCCTCAAACTCATAGAGATCTACCTGCCTTTGCCTCCTAAGTGCTGGGATTAAAGCCATGCACCACCAAGCCCCACTCAAAATCTATCATCAAATTTTAAAGCATTCTCAGAAATATAGTTCATTTCCTTTGAAAGCAAAATTGTATACCAAAATGCAGCAAAAGCATTTTCCTGACTTTTTTCCCTCCAAGACAGGGAAGAGGCCATTAAATGCAGAGTGATTCCTGAAGGAAGAATACACACTGAGAAAGAGTACTCTTTCTTCTTTATGAGTCAACTGGTAGGTTTTTCTGAGAATATAGACATTTACAAGGCTTTGATTTTAGTATTCTTTTTCACAAGTGGGAAGATATGAATTTATCTAAGACACAGACTAAACAACATGAAACACAGGAAGAGGAAAAATAAAGAGTTTGCATTAAGATAAGCCAATCCAGAATCTACAAGAAACATTTTAAAACCTACTTATAGGGTCTAGCAAGATGGCTCCATGGAAAAAGACACCCACCTCCAAGCCTAAGGACCTGTGTTCAATTCCTAAACCCCACATGGTGGAGGGGCAGAAATGGACTTACACAAATGTCCTCTGACCTCCAAATATATTGTGGCAAGTGCATAGGTACGTGCATGCATGTGCAAACACACACACACACACACACACACACACACACACACACACACACACAAATAAATATGTGTGATATTTTAAAAGCTTAAAATAAAACCAAGTTAGGATTCTCAAAAAAAAAGGAACACAAAGATTTCTTCTTAATCAGAAAATGTGGCAGAATTAAAATGCACACAGTAGATAGAAATTGCAGTGTATAATATGGACAAAACACAAAAATATCCTCTACAATTTAGAATGGAAGGACAAAGACAATTCCATGAGGAAAGAAGACGTGGTAATCACAGAAGAGGGAGTGTGGACAATGAAGACATGGTTAAGCAGCTCAAAGGAAGAACCACCAACTGGAACAGAAGTAAAACATAAAGATATAGTGGAAGAAAACAGTGATGAGCCAAAGTCACTGTTTCAAGCAAATTCTCATAATAGCAACAACTCAGAAATGTACTTCTCATGTGCCTTTCTTGAAAAAAAAAAACTCAATTATATACTCCAATCAAAATTTAAATCAGGAATGAGACAGCAATAAACTCTAAAACTGGTCAAAATACTTACATCTAAAATACTGTTTGAAATCTAGTTTTGCTGAAAGTGTCAGTAGAAGTAACAGTCACCATAGAAACAAGCTGGTACCAAAATTTGTGGCAAGAGGGAAGCAAATCACGCTAAGACTTCTCCTCAGACCGAGGACGGATTAGGCACTCCCCCAAACTGCTTTCCTGCTGGCTCTACAATTAGAGGAAGAAGAAAACTAGAGAACGAACGTAAAACACCAACGATCCTCATTACAGAATGTCTATTAGTGTTATATGAGCCTATAACACATGAACACATATGGCATCAACCAGGAAATGGCGTGCAAAGAGAGACCTGGGCTGCCGTGACAGGAAGACCTACCATGAGGACTAAGTGCCCATAGAAAGGCAAAGTCTCGTAAATGGCCCCCAACTACACCAGGTCCCAAAGCGACAGAAGCGTGTTTAAAAAGGGGTATGTGTGAAAAGCTAAGTAAACTGGTGTACACCTGTAATCTGGTCGTTGGAAGATGTGGAGGCAGGAGGATTGGAAGTCCAAGGGTGTCCTCTATTACAGAGTCAGGCCAAAGCCAACCTAGGCTACATGAGACTCTGTCTTGAAAAACCAAAACCAAACCAAACCAAACTAACAACTGAAGGGTGTAAGAATGCTGGACAAATGAGCATCAGATGAAGAGGACGTCTTAACAAAAAACAAGAATGGCAGAAATAGGAGCTTTTGCATTAATAAAGAATAAAGAACAAAATGATGTGCCACATTATCCAGCAAACATTGATTAGTGCTTATGGCTTAGAGGGGAAATCATTAGGATATTTTCATCATAACCATTACTATAATTTAAAATAGGGTGTATAACTTTCTTTTTTGTTTTGGTTTTTCGAGACAGGGTATCTCTGTGTAGCTTTACACCTTTCCTGGAACTCACTCTGTAGACCAGGCTGGCCTCAAACTCACAGAGATCCAACTGGTTTTGCCTCCTGAGTGCTGGGATTAAAGGCATGCGCCATCACCACACAGCAGTAGGGTATATAACTTTTTTGAGTTGTTCTGTTCCTCACCATATTTAAACACATGTTTTAAAGGCTTGGAGTCGGGAGATGGTTGAGTAGACAAAGTATCTGCTGAACCTGTGAAAGTGTAGGGCCTGAGTTTGGATCTCTAGAACCTACTTAAAGCTGGGAGAGCAATGGCAAATATCTGTAATCTTTGGAGAGATGGGATAGAAAGACAGAAAATCCCCAGAAGCTTGTGGGCCAGACAGTCCACAAATGCAGCAGTGAACAACAGGAGACCCTGGGTCTCAAGCAAGGTAGAAGTGTGGACTGACACCCAGGGTCGTCCTCTGACCTCTGCACATGTCATGGCACCTGCATGCCCACAATCACATGCATAAATGCATACTCAAACATACATTATACACAGAGAGATCTAAAAGTTTTAAATGCTAGCAATACAAACAGTTGTCATAACTGCTATAATTTTGAGAAATGTAAGCAAACCATTATTGTTCAGAACAGATCAATTAGACAAGAAATAAAGCTATAAGGGATGTGGACCATAAACCTTTTAAATTTTAGTTTTTAAAATGGAGGAGTAGACTGAACATTTTTCCCCTGGTGATTATGGAAAAACGTGTGAGCACAAAACACATCAGCAAATGCAATGGTATAAATTAGTAAGAGCCTTTTCCTGAGGAATATGGATCCCTGAATAAGCCACTTAAGCTCAGTCCCCTTGTTGGAACTTTATCTCAAAGAGTGAAATAAGAAAATTATCAAAGGAAGTCTGTTTATTGCATGTTTAATTAAATTAAAAGACAAAATATTAATTTCCAGCAACCTTGTTCTGAAAAAAATTTGGGGTTACACAATATGTTTGAATAAAAGCATCTTTGTAGTGGATAGCCATCCCAGCATTGGCCTGGAAGTTCCAACCCCCATTGAGGCTTCGGTAATGATCACGCCCACAAGGCGGGGCAAAGCAGGGAGTGGAAGATGGAGGATCGAGAGGAGCTCACTCTCTTGGGAGAGGAGTTCGCTCTCTTGGTTCTGGGCCCCTGGATGCTGGAGGTAGACCGAGCAGAGTTCTCCAGAGAACACTACCAGACTGCGCTGTAGTAGGAATCTTAAAGAGTTCTTATTAATGAAACTCAAACCTGAGGCCAGTTATTGGGGTGAATGCTAGAAGATCAGAGAAGGAGAACAAGCCACAACTATCTCACCTTGCTAGTTCCTCAGGTGATCCTGTTTCCTCAGGCTGGAAGCTTCTGAGTCCTCATCCCAATGGCTCTCAGCTGGACTGTGTTGCTCCAAAGCTTAACTAACTACATGCTTTTTCCTCTAGTTCCTTGTCCTCACACCTTATATACTTTTCTCTTTCTGCCCACACTCCTTGGGATTAAAGGGGTGAGTTACCATGCTTAGCTGTTTCTAAAGTGGCCTTGAACTCAGAGATCCAGCTAGCTCTATCTCCCAAGTGCTGGGATTAAAGGCGTGTACCACCACTGCCCAACTTCTGCTATAGCTTACTCTTCCCATTTTCTAGCCACCATTTTTGGCTCTGTTCTAGTGGCTGTCTGTTCTCTGACCCCAGATATGTTTATTTCGGGGAACACACAATATTTCAGGGAACACAATACCCACCACATTTCCCCTGTTTTTGTCTAAAATTAAAAAAAGGTTATAACTAATACAAGAAAAATCATATCCAATAAGTATATACAATATACACAGTCAAGATTACATTAATGATGTCTAGTCCATTAACATTTGACAGATTCAGGTGAAAAACTCCATTATCTATAATAATGTCCAGTCCAGTAACATTTGATAAACGCAGACAAAAAATTTTTTCAGTACTTATCCTATCTTTTCTTTTCATAATAGATTCAGTAGTCTACCTTTTGTCATTTTTATATCTTCTCCTTTTTCTTTTTAGAGTAGATTCAGTGATCTACCCATTTATCCTATTATTTCTTTATCTTTTTTCTCAGGGTAGATTCATTGATCTACCTTATATCTATTTTCTCTTTTTCCTTTTCTTTTTTTAACAAAACCTCTGAATCTAATCTTCATGTTCAGCTTTTTCCCTGACCATTAACAATTAACAACTTGTAACCAATCATCATAAACAATGACAATATCCAAAACTCATTAAACGACCGAAAACCTCCCATCCCACCTTTTGGGGATGTTGGCGTCATCTTCTTAAAATTGCTTCCATCTTTAGGGGATCCTGAAAAGAAAATTTTGGGTTAATTGTCAAGTCCTGTATCATTTGTCCCGCCGCTGCATTGTGAGAAAGTGCAGGGCTTGTTTCAAGTCCTTGTTCAGGTAGTCTGTCAGCCTGGATCATCTCAGCTAGCCATCTTGAAATTGTCCTGAGCAGTTTGTAGTCCAGAGTCAATCTTTCCGTGGTGTTAATGGCTTTACTATAGTCCATGTGGCATCATCATTGTGGAGTCCCATCATCCTTCTGAAGATTTCAAAGTCACTGTTAGGCATGATCATGGTTCCCTTTTTTTTTTTTTTTTTTTTTTTTTTTGTGCCTCCTCTGTGGTTTGGAGCAATCACAGTCTGATAAATGTCTGCCTCTTGGAACCATGAACGTTCTTCCCTAGAAGAGAACATCTTCACAGCAATTTCTCCCCAGCATTTGTCTTGCCAAACTTTTCCAAACTGACCTTTGTCGATGATTTCTTGTAACACGATGGTCCTGGCAATTCTCTGAACCAGCAGCAGTAAACTCTTTGTTCCAGGTGGCAGCATCACCGCAGTCACCAACACGATGAGAAGCAGCCAGCAACTTGGAGCAGCAGCTGCTGCCTCCATATTTCCACCACTCTGATTGTGGCTCCCCCCGGCCGAAGCTTCTCCTAGGCCGACTCGGGATCCTCCTGCCTCTGCCTTCTTTAGTAAATCCTACCGAAAGTGTCACCACAGCCGGCCGAGTGTAGCTTGGGCCTGAGCTAGGGCTCACGAGGCCACAGGCAAGAGGCTTTGTCATGAATTCGAGGTACCACAAACGTTGGGCGCCAGATGTAGTAGGAATCTTAAAGAGTTCTTATTAATGAAACTCAAACCTGAGGCCAGTTATTGGGGTGAATGCTAGAAGATCAGAGAAGGAGAACAAGCCACAACTATCTCACCTTGCTAGTTCCTCAGGTGATCCTGTTTCCTCAGGCTGGAAGCTTCTGAGTCCTCATCCCAATGGCTCTCAGCTGGACTGTGTTGCTCCAAAGCTTAACTAACTACATGCTTTTTCCTCTAGTTCCTTGTCCTCACACCTTATATACTTTTCTCTTTCTGCCCACACTCCTTGGGATTAAAGGGGTGAGTTACCATGCTTAGCTGTTTCTAAAGTGGCCTTGAACTCAGAGATCCAGCTAGCTCTATCTCCCAAGTGCTGGGATTAAAGGCGTGTACCACCACTGCCCAACTTCTGCTATAGCTTACTCTTCCCATTTTCTAGCCACCATTTTTGGCTCTGTTCTAGTGGCTGTCTGTTCTCTGACCCCAGATATGTTTATTTCGGGGAACACACAATATTTCAGGGAACACAATACCCACCACACTGCGCTATACCTTTTCCAGACCCTGCAACCTACCCCTTCACTTGTAAGTTACCCCACAAAATAAACCTCCCTTTTAACTACGTGGAGTGGCCTTAATAATTTCACCAATACATCTTTCTATTTTTAATCTAAGCCTTTGTCATATCCCAGAGGTTCTTCCCAGTGCTTTCTCTTGACATAGTTCTCAGCAGCTCTCCTGTGTCTTCCTATAGATCTTTGCAGGCTAGGTACATTCCTCCAGGTTCTCATTTGTCAAAATAGTCCCAAAAAATACCAAGTACTTCTGACTCATCAACTTTATAGACCCTCATAGGATTTCTTTTTCACCAAACATAATGTGGTTCCAGAGAAATACATGATTATCAGCTAGAAGTTACTAGGCAAAGACTTTGACCTGAGAGACTGGAATGGACCCTGGTTTTGTCAATAAAAAGATCTTGCTAGGTGGGTGTTGTGACTCATTCCTTTAATCCCAGCACTCAGGAGGCAGAGGCAAGTGAAGGATCTCTCTGAATTCCAGAACAGCTTGGTCTACATAACAAGCTCCAGGACAGCCAAAGCTAAAATCAAGAGATCTTGGAGAAACAGAAGGGGGTAGAATCTTTAAGATAAAACCCATTTCATAATCTACTACTTTTTAAATTTTAATTTATTTTATATGTATAAGTGGTTTTTGCCTACATATATGTCTATGGAGGCTTGGTGCTCCCAGAGGTGAAAGTGTGTGTCAGGGTGAGTGGGGGGGGGGGGTCCTAGAACTTGAGTTATGGATATTTATGAGTCACCATATAGGTGCTGGAAACTGAACCTGGATCCTCTGCAAAAAACAAATGTTCTTAACCCCTGAGCCATCTCTTCAATGCCATAACCTACTATTACTATTCTGCTCAGTGGACAGACTATTATCAAACTGTACTGTAATTCCCATCTCTCTACCTGTAGATTAATTCAGCTCTCAGACCTTACCAGAGAAGTTTCTTTGTGCAGTGGCTGGTCGCTAATGCAGAAACTCAGAAATGGTCAAAAATGTAGAAACTAAGAGCCTGAGGAGTGCCCAGCCACAAATGTGACTTCTATAACACACACAGAGGGGAGGGGCTCATAAACCATCAAGGAAAAGCAAACAGAAGGATTGTAAGAGTCAGAGGTTCGGGAGGACCGCCACAGATCGTGTCTCCTGGATGTGATAGGACCACTGCTCTCATGAACTCACGGAGAGTGTGGTAACCCACACAAGACATGCCAAAAATCAAGCCAGTCAGCAGTCTAGCATGGGGGGAGGGTGGCTCATGAGCTCCCTCCTCGCCCCCAGCTATTGACAGTTTATGGCGTCGGGAAGAGAGAGCCAGTTTTCTTTATGGGTGCAGCTGCTAGGAGGTCAAGAGCACTCGGGTGAATGGCCACACTCTCGGGAACATGAGCAGTACTCAGTAGACTCAATCACACATGAAACTGGGGTGGGGTGGGAAGGTCGGAGTAGATCCTGGAGGAGTTTGGGAGAGGACCGGGAGTGAATATGATCAAAATCCACTGTGTGGAACTCTCCAAGACGGACTCAAGATACTGCATTTTGAAAAGAGGCGCTTCATAAATGGTTACCTCGGGGAACATTTTGTACTTTCAGAACTCCACCACACTCCAAACTTCACTGCTCTTGAGAGTCAGACACTGAAGAGTGCCCCTCTGAGAGATGGAAAAACAAATCTGTCCTACATGCACACACATAAGGAGACGGGAAAACAGCAATGACAGATCACCTGGAGGTTAATCACAATGAAAATTCATGGAGTACAGTCAAGATGCTAATGAATGGTGAGTTATGGGATGAAATGGTCTCATGTTGACAGAATCTCTTCACTTTCATCAGAAAGCTGGGAAAGGACACGAAAATTTTAAGGTAAGAATTAATAAAGATATAAATGTCAGTCAAGAAAATAAATTCAAGCTATGATTCTTTGAAAAGTCCCAACACATTCCAAGTCAGGGAAGATAAAAAAGAAAAAGAAAAAAAAGAGAGGAAGGGAGGGAGGGAGGAAGGGAGGGAGGAAGAAGACAAGGGAGGAGAGAAAAACAAGAGAAAGGAAATCCGTAGAGAGGAGGAAGGAAGAAGAAAAAGGATAACATTAGGAAAGATGAAAGGTTCTGTTCTGAAAAGATCTGGATCTATTCATCTGTTCCTGCCCTTCCTTACTTACCTATTTACTTCCCTGAAGCACTGGGAACCACATCCAAGCTCTCTCGGGGGCTTTAGCCCTGAGCAGCATCCCCAACCCATGACCATTTGTTTTCGAACGAGTGGGTCGCTGTATCCTGTGCCTTATCTTAGGCTCTTTTCCTCCCGTTTCTTTGTTTTGTCCAATTCCTATGTGTTAGTTTTTGTTTTATCTTATTTTATTTTACTATTATCCCATAGAAGTTATTTGTTTTCTAATGAGAGACAGGAAGGGGGTGGACTCGGGTGGGAGGGCAGGTGGTGGGAGTTGGAAGTAGTAGAGGGAGGGAAAACCATAATCAGAATGTTTTATGTGAGGAAAAAATAGATTTTCAATAAAGGGAAAAAGAAAAAAAGTAAAACAATTGAGCATAGGGGAAAAAATAGTAAAATAGCATAAGGTGACCGCTATCGCCACCTGTTGGCTGCAGGCTGAGTTGACATCTTTACTCCGGCTTTTTTCAGATTAAACATTTATAAACTTCATGGTTGTTTTAAATTTTACAGATTCTGAAATATTTTAAACTATGCTGGAAATTTAAAATAGTTAGAACTGACTCAAGAAGATGTAGAAAAGTCAGAAACACAAGGAGGCGACAAGAAGTATTTTGTTTGTTTGTTGTTTGTTTTAAGTTGCTCAAAAATTTTTTTAGGGCCAGACAGGACTCTGAGTGAAATTTTTTAAATGTATCTTAATACTTACTTCTCCAGGAGGTAGAAAAAGAGATTCTCAAAATTAATTTCATAAAATTGGTACAAATGCTAACATTTACAGACTGGCATGGGCTAAGAAGAGGCCCCAGGGGAAAAGGTGATTGTCATGCACACATTGAGGACCTGAGTTGTTACCCCAGACCCTACAAGAAGAGGGCACAATGGCACACACCTGCAATCCCACTACTAGAGAGGGAAAGATTAGGAGGTCCATAGCCAGCTAGTCTCATCAAACTGGTTCAGTAAGAGACCCTATTTCAAAAAAAATTAGGTAGAAGCTGGGTCTGGTGATGAAGACCTTCCACAACAGCCAGGGCTACACAGAGAAAACCTGTCTAGAAAAAAACAAAAACTAAACAAAATTTTAAAAAATAATAATAAAATGGAAACTGTTAGAGGAAGACTCTCATACTGACCTCTGCCCTACACACACACACACACACACACACACACACACACATATACACACAAATATATGCAGACATGTATACTACACATATATACCAAAAAATTTTGATTTGACAAGGATATTTCTAGAATTCTAACTTCAATACAAAATGCAATTAAATATGGACATCAAGAGTCACTTGCATAAAAATATCACACTGTGCATCTGAGCTACTTTCATATGTGAAAAGGTAATTTAATGCTATAAAGTCATTTATATGATCAAGTGATAGGTCAATTAGTGGGGGACACTCTCCTGAAGGATGGAAAGGAGACTCAAAAAGCATTCCTGATTGCACAATCCCACTGTACTTGGAAGGAAGTTCATGGGTACCAATGAGGCTCCCTCTTCTTCTAAAATCAGGAGAAAGGACACATAAGACTACCAGTGTTTTTTCAGTTTTGTCTTGTGTAGCATGAATCTTAACAGGTCTTATTAATAAGATTAAACCTGAGGCCAGTTATTGGGGTGAATGCTGGAAGATCAGAGAAGCAGAACAAGCCATAGCCACCTCACCTTGCCAATTCCTTAGCTGATCCTGTTTCCTCAGACTGGAAGTTTCTGAGTCCTCATCCAAATGAATCTCAGCTGAACTGCTTCTCGAAAGCCTAAAGGCTTAACCAACCTAGTTCATGGTTTTCACGCCTTATATACCTTTCTGCTTTCTGCCCTCACTTCCTGGGATTAAAGGCATGAGTCACCATGCCTGGCTCTTTCCAATGTGGCTTTAACTCACAGAGATTCAGACGGATTTCTGCCTCTGGAATGCTGGGATTAAAGGCGTGGGTGCCACCATTTTCCAGCCTCTATCTCTAGTGGCTGTTCTGTTCTCTGACCCCAGATAAATTTATTAGGGTGCACAATATTTTGGGGAACACAATATCACCACAGTCTTGGGATTTGTGGTCAATACAACACATTGGGAAAGTAAGTAATCAGCAAAGTCAAATGACTTCTGTAACTCCCTGGTTTCATCAACAAAGCGGAATCAACCAAACTTAACATAGGTAAGCTAGCTCAGAAATGTAGCCAGCAAACAACGAGGAACCAGATAACAGTTTTCCCACATACCAGACCCAACCACTTATAAAATATCATAGGAAGCTCAAGGAGATGGCTCAGTAGGTAATGATGCTTGCCAGGCAAGCCTCAAGACCTGAGTTAAATCTCCAAAACCCATGTAAAAGCTGAAAAAGAAAATCAATACTTCAAAGTAGCCCTCTGAGCTCCACACAAGTCCTGTGACATGTGTAAATGCACACACACACACACACACACACACACACACACACACACCATATGCACATGTGGTAATAATGATTAAAAAATAAATATATTCATCATAGGAAGAAATAATTACACAAAAGTATCAAAAAAGCCATAGTCTCTGAAACAACAAATTTCAAAACTACATTTCAAAATTTGAAAAACTAAACAGAAAATTAAATATTCCCGAGCAAGTGGCTTGACATTCTATGTTCATTGATGAAGACGAATCAGTTCTCTGAATGAGCAGGTGGGGGTGGTGTAATCAGAATGCACATCTCAGCAGAGCTTCCTTTGGAGAATCAGTACAGGTTTTCAAGCCAACTTCAAGAGTGCCTATCTTTGTTGCAGGAAGTTGGTTTGGTTTATTGATTAGCTCATGCTGGCCTTGAACTTGCAGTACCCTTGCCTCTGTGTGCTGGGATCACAGGCAAATGCTACCATCCTCAGGCCTTTGTCATTTTTAAATGTGAGATGAATGTAATCAAAATGCATTGTACATATGTGTGAAATATATTCATTTTAATGCTTCATCAAAGCAAGTTGGACAAAATATCAAAAGATTTTAAAAGTTGCTTAGAAAATCCACATTCTGGATCTTATCCTACTGATATGGGAAAATTGGCAAAGACCCTAGGAAAAATCCAGCAAAAACGATTATCTGTTTAAGTTACAAGTTTGATATTGTTATATTGTTGAGTGCTACACAGCCATTAAGGAAGACTATACAACTATATTTATCTATGAGAACAGACATGACTTTTTAATTGATTTTAGTTGGCATGCTAAGCAACAGGCTTCATTATGGCATTTTCATGTGTGTGGATAAATGAATGCATAGATAGATAGATAGATAGATAGATAGATAGATAGATAGATAGATAGACAGATAGACAGATATAGCATTGTTCTTTGCTCACATATACTCCCTCATTACTTTACCCCACCCTCCTTCCCATATCTCCCTGATACTCTTTCTCCCACAAAAAGTCCCCTTTTCTTTCATATCATATACAAGACATAAATACCATAGATAATGTGTGGATGTGGATGTGGGTGCCCCAAACTGTGGTCCACATAAACATCGCATTTTGTCTCCTTTGCATTAGCACCCTCTCTTCCCTCTCTTGTTCCTCCCTTTGGACTCCTACCCCCAGCCTCCTTTCTGTTCCCTTATGCTTTCTTCTCTCTCTCTCTCTCTCTCTCTCTCTCTCTCTCTCTCTCTCTCTCTCTCTCACACACACACACACACACACACACACACACACACACACAGTATTAGTCTTTTACAGTTGCAATTATTTCACTTCACATGATTTCCAGTTCCATCCATTTTCCTGTAAATGACAAAATCCCATCCTTCTCACAGTAGAATAAAACTCCATTGTGAGCATGTGAGCATGTGCCATGTTTTCTTTACCAGTTCATTTGTTACTGGGTGTCTACACTGGGTCTTGGCTGCTGTGAACAGTACTCGGTAACTATGGCTGTACACATATCTCTATGGCATGCTCTCTGATTTCTTCCAAACCACACCAGAAGTATAGCTGGATCAGGTGGTGGCTCTCTTCTCAGTCATTTGAGAAGTCCTCATCCTGATTCTCTTAATGACTGCATCCATTTCCTCTCCACCAGCAGTGTGTAAGCTTCCTCTTTCTCCACATTTTGGCCACTATTTGGTGTTGTTGGTTGTACTGATGAAGGCCATTCTGACAGGGGTGAGATGGAATCCCAACATTGAGGTGGTAATTATTTCAGTTTTGTATAGATATGAATTCTAAATATTAAGCTTCTGCCAGATGTATATATCACAAAATGTTTCATTCTTCAGGCTCTCTTTATTATGCTGATTATTTCCTTTGCTATGCAGACACTTTTGAAATGTATGCAATCCCATTTGTCAAGTATTGGTATTATTTCCTGGGTCATTGGAGTCCTTTTTCAGAAAGTCTTTGCCTGTATCGATCTGTAAATGTTTCTCTAGCACTTTCAGAGGGACTTTTAACCATTCTGAACTGACTTTTGTACAGGGTGAGATATAGGAATCTAGTTTTATTTTTCTACATGCAGATATTCATGTTGAACTTTATCATGTAATTTCTCTCCTCAAATCAATTTATTTTCCTGTATTGCATGTATTGATTTGTGTATGTTAAACCATCCTTATATCTCTGGCAGAAAGACATCTTGATCATGTTATATGATCTTAATGTGTTCTTGTATCTTATTTGCAAGTATATTTTACTGAAAATGTTTGTGTGTATGCTAATCCAAGTGATGAATAGCTTGCTTTTGCTGTGTTCTTATCAGGGTTTGCTCTCAGGTGATACTGGTTTTTTAGAATGAGTTTGGTAGCAGTCCTTCTCTTCCTAGTTTATGGAAGAGTTAGAATAATATTGATGTCAACTCATTTTTAAAGAATTCAGGAGTTACTCTTGGCTTTATTTTTTTAAGACTTAATTATTGCTTCAATCTCATGGTCTCTAGTGTATCCCAAAGGATCTGAAAAGTTGCATGTTCATTTTCATTTGCATCTGTGAGTTTTCAAAGTTCCTTCCTGATTTATTCAATGCCTGAAAGTCATTCAAGAGTACAGTCCAATCTCCAAGCACTTGTATCATTTCTGTGGTTTGGAGTCTATGTTGTTCTGGTTTTATTCCACTGTAAGCTTATAAGATACAAGAAATTATTTCACTTCTTTTGTTTTTGTTAAGATGTATTTCATGCCCCAAATGTGACTTATTTCAGCAAAAGGTTCCATAGGCTGTTGAGAAGAATGTGTAGTCTGCATCTATTGAACAAAGTAATACAAAATTCTATAGATTTATGTAAAAATTTCAATTGATCTGTGGAGATTTTATTTAGAACTTTATTGATCTTTTAGTCTGAATGACCTATCTTTGATAAGAGTAAGGTATTACAGTCACTTATTATTTCATGATCCAGCTGTCCTTTTTTTCAATTAGTTTCATGAAATTGGGAGCCTCAGTGTTCAGTACATGCATATACATGTTAAATCTTCTTGATGGGTTGTAGCAATCCATTAATATGTAGCAGCATCCTTTATCTCTTTTAATTTTGGTTTGAAGTCATTTTATCAGGTTATCTCCACTAATATTTGACTTCCATTTGCTTCATAAATTGGCTGACTTCTACCCTGTCACTCTCTGTTTATGAATGTCTTTGTTGGTGAGGTGTGTTTCTTAGAGAAAAAAAAAAAACACTTAGATTTACCACTTAGTAAATTTGAGTCTTTTATTTTGCAAATTAAAGACCATTTACTTTTAGGATTTTACTGAGAAAGTTTTCCTAATCCTTGTAACTTTGTAGTTGGTGGTAGGACATTTGGGGTGGAAACTTCTGTCTTAGAGTTTCTATTACTGTGAAGAGACACTATGACCATGGCAACTCTTACAAAGGAAAATATTTAATTGGGGTGGCTTGCTTACAGTTCAAAGGTTCAGTCCATTATCATCATGCCACTAAAAGAACAGTAATCCCGGAGCCCCATGCTGAAAAAAACACAACTACCAGATTACGGCAGAGTCCACCTTGGGGCATCAGTACCCAGCCAGCTCACTCTCTGCAAAGCACAGCTCTGTAGGGAGTCTCACTTCTTTATAGCCAAGCACTTCAAAAGCTGCTGGCATCACACACACAAAGACAACTTCTGTCAGTTGGAGGCACTGTCAATTTTTCCCAACTCTTTCTCCCTTGTGGGGCTGGAGGCAAAGCCCAGGGCCTTGAGCATGCTAAGCAAGTGTTCCATCACTGAGCTACATCCCCAGACCCCAGCTGAGTTCTTCTAAGAGTAACATAAATTCTCCAGATCCTAGGAGCTTAAAGACTACATGAATGGAGTAGAGCATTCCATGGCTTCTTACAAGTGAAAGTAAGTCGATTGGATAGACCTTTCTCTTGTATCTAGAACTGTTTTGTTCAGCAGGAAACATTCATAGTAATAAGAATCAAGAAGAATTTAGGGAGACAATCCCTAAATGAATGAAGTGTCTAGGCAACAATAGAATGTGTCTATCCAAATATTTAAAGGGAAATAGTCCAAATGTAAAAAGCTTAGAGTTTGCAAGCTTTTTAAAAAATTAATTTAAGGAACTTTTTCAAAAACAGCTAAAACACTCCACTGCTGCAGGCAAACACCACAAGAACTACACATAGATGAGCCTCCTCTATATGTGGCCTACTGGTCCTGAATGTCAAGTAACGCAGTGGGCTGATGCATGGATGCCCTCAAGGGTTCTATGTGTACAGGTGCCTGGAGCCACACTATGTGACTTGCAGCTTCTCCAGTGTTTGTATCTTTGATTTTGAGTACGTGTCTGGCCCCCTTGTTGTTCTCATGTTCTTGCCTTGTTCAAGCTGCCAACCATATCCACTCTAGATTCTCTGTGGGCTGGGAAACTGTTCAGCCAAGGTTTGATTTTTTTTTAATGTGACCAAAATAAGAATTCATAAGTGCCAAGACAGCACATTCTTTGCTCGGGGTCCATCTACTTCCAGATCCATGTGCTTTGAACTGATAGAGTTACTTACAGCTCATTTTCTGCACAATTGCCACTAATGGTTTTGCTTAGTTACTTTTTCTCCTGAACTCCAGGCTGGGTTTGAGAAAGGGAAGCTTGGCTGGTGAGTAATATCTGGTCAAAACAATGTCAGTGAATAAAATAAATTGCATAATAAAAGTGTTTGCAACAGAAAGAAATGGAGCCTCTTAGGGAAATGACACTGGGACAGCCAAATTGAAACCAAACCAGCAGAAAGAGAAGGGGAGAGGTGCTGACTCTCACTGTTTCTGAGGACTTGGATGATGAGAACATGCTGTTTCACACTTAGAATCCATGATAAAGGCGTCCATCTATAAAAACTAGCTGGAACCTATTTAGCTTATATAACAAAATAAGCTAGTGAGTTAGCTTCTCAAGTGTACTGTCGGGGACCTACACTCTCCCTCTGCTTGAACATCATTTGGAAACTATCAGTATCTTTGTGATCACAAAATGGTTGCTGAAGTTCAGATATCACAGCCAATGTTCAAGGCAAAATGAAGAGATAGTAAAGGCTTTCTCCTTGTGACACCTGAGACCAGTCCCATTTAATAACCTTCTTTCTTCATCTCTCTGTCATCCACATCTAAGTCACCATTCCCCAGGGTTATCCTCAGTTTCTATCATCTAGGAACAAATGGGGATGCTGTTGGCTACAATGAAGTATGAGTGGAAAAAACTACTAACTAAGCTGTAGACCATGTCTGTGGCACTGATATTGCCTTGTTTGATCCTAATGATCACTTTTTTGTCTCTGATAGGAAACCCAAGCCTTGGATATATCACTCATCCAAGTGGATTTGAATCTGTTACTCTGGATCTTTCTGAGATTTGCAGATAGATAAAGAACACAGATCTTCAGAAAATACATACCAGCATGAGGAGGGAAGCTACTTCCCATTCCATAGAGAGTATTCCATGGGACAATCTTCCCCAAATTATGAAGGCAGACTTTCCATCACCACAGAACCAGGAATGAAAACAACATTCCAATAGGTGTTGACAGTAGCCAAGAGCCTGTGTGTTCTGTTTTACTTTTGTTATAACTGAATACCACAGACTGGGAAATGTATAATGAAAAAATGTTAATTCAGTTCATGATTCTAGAAGCTAGGTGATCCGTGGCCAAGGGTCCACATCTTGCAAACATTTCATTGCTGAATGGGGAGCCAATGCAGGCTGGATGAGGACCCTGTGCAGAATCTCAAGGTAACACAAGATGTGACATGGTTAGACAGACCAAGCATACCACATAGCACTCACTTCTATAACAAAGCACATAGATAAGTTGATCCACTGAAGATATCAGAGCCGACATGACCTAATACCTTCTACAGTGCTTTGAAAGAAAATAGTCCCTAAAAGGAGTGGCACTATTGGGAGGTGTGGCCTTGTTGCCGTATGTATGGCCTTGCTGGAGGAAGTGTGTCACTGTGGAGGTGGGCTTTGAGGTCTCATATATGCTCAAGCCATGCCCATTGTCTCAGACCACTTCCTGTTGCCTTTGTATCAAGATGTAAGGACTCTTAGCTCCAGCCTTATGTCTGCCTGCATGCTGCTTTCCACCATGACAATAATGGACTAAACCTCTGATAATGGACTAAACCTGTAAATGAGCCAGCCCAATTAAATGGTCTCTTTTTTTGTAAGACTTTTTTAAAATATATTTATTTATTAAAATTTTTTTCATTTTACATACCAACCCCAGTTCCCCCTCCCTCCCCTTCTCCTGCCTCCTCACCTCCCTCCCACTCTACCCCCATCCACTCCTCAGAGTGGGTAAGGCCTCCCATGGTAGTCAACAAAGTCTGGCATACCAAGTTGAAGGAGAGCCTAGCCCCTCCCCATTGTATCAAGGCTGAGCAAGGTATCCCACCACAGGGAATGGGCTCCAAAAAGTCAGTTCATGCACCTGGGATAAGTCCTAGTCCTGCTGCCAGGGACCCCACAAACAGATCAAGCCACACAACTGTCACCTACATTCAGTGGGCCTAGTTCAGTCCCATGCAGGTTCCCGGGCTGTCAGTTCAGAGTCAGTGAGCTCCAACTAGCACCGGTCAGCTGTCTCTGTGGGTTTCCCCATCAGGATCTTGACCCCCACTCTACTTCTCCTTCTCCTCCTCCTCTTTCTCCTCCTCCTCCTCTCCTCCTCCTCCTCCTCCTCCTCCTCCTCTTCCTCCTCCTCTTCTTCCTCTTCTTCTTCTTCTTCTTCTTCTTCTTCTTCTTCTTCTTCTTCTTCTTCTTCTTCTTCTTGAATGCCAAATGCCATTTATTGAAGGAGGGAGGTCTTAAATACATGCTTACGGCACAATGGGAGAACCCTGGTCGGCAGAAGTTCACTTCTGTTTTTTTGTTTTTTTGTTTTTTTTTTTTTTTTTTTTTTTGAGCTGAGGATCAAACCCTGAGCCTTGTGCTTGCTAGGCCAGCACTCTACCACTGAGCTAAATCCCCAACCCCGCTTCTGATGTTTTACAATCTTGCATCTAAGCTGTTAACGCCCAATATGCTGGATACACAGACAAAGAGCTTCCCTGAAGCATTCAGGAGGGTGGAATCTTGCAGGGAATTAGCATAGAGGTGATATCATTGTCAAGGTCAGCAAGCAATGCAACAGTTACTCAAAACGGGAGCCAGGGCCCTACAGGTCCCCTCCTATTACTAAAAAATGAGCTTCTGACTTAGGTTGTATGGGACATCAGCAGGTCACCTTACCAGTCATGGAGATTTTTTTTTAAGACTTATTTATTTATCATGTATACAAAAGAGGGCGCCAGATCTCATTACAGATGGTTGTAAGCCACCATGTGGTTGCTGGGAATTGAACTCAGGTCCTCTGGCAGAGCAGTCAGAGCTCTTAATCTCTGAGCCATCTCTCCAGCCCTTAAACGGTCTCTTTATAAGAGTCACCAAGGTCATGGTGTCTCTTCACAGCAATAGAAACTCTAAGACACTTTCCCAAAGGCTCCACTCCTAAAGACCACTGACAGGATGCTGGGAGCTAAGTCTTCTCAACTTCTGTGGCCAAATACCTGACCAAAGCAACTCAAAAGAAGAAGGGCTCATTTTCAGTCACAGTTTGAAGATACGATCTATACAGTGGGGAAACATGGCGACAGGGGATGAGGTGTCCGCAGACAGAAAGCGGGGAAAGATGAATGCTGGTACCGAGCTCACGCCCTCATTTTACTCTTTTTATCCATCTGGTAGCATGGCCTGTGAGATGGTACCCACCCCACACCCAGGGTATATTTTCCCTGGGTACTTAAATCTCTTTGGAAACTTCCTCACTGATAGGCTCAGAGGTGTGCTTCTCAGGGGATTCCAAATCATGTCACATTGACAATGATGACCAACCATCATAGTCTCCAGCACAGGAGACCTGAAGGAAAAGCACTCAATGGCAGCATCATGCACTCCCCTCCTATGGTTCTGGAACCAGACTTCTCTCCCTGCCTCCGACCTGCTGCTAATCCACACCAAGCAGCTCCATCGTGAAGTATAAGAGGGTGTCTTAGGGAGGGTTTCTATTACTGTGACGAAACACCATGACCAAAAGGCAAATTGGGGAGGAAAGGGTTTATTTGGCTCACACTTCAGCATTGCTGTGCATCAGTGAAGGAAGTCAGAACAGGAACTCACAGAGGGAAGGATCCTGGAGGCAGGAGCTGATGCAGAGGCTACAGAGGGGAGCTGCTTACTGGCTTGCTCCTCATGGTTTGCTCAGCCTGCTTTCTTATAGAACCCAGGACCGCCAGCCCAGGAATGGCACCATCCCACCACAGGCTGGGCACTTCCCCACTGATCACTAATTGAAAAAATGCCTTACAGCTGGATCTCATGGAGGCACTTCCTCAACCAAGGTCCTTCCTCTCTGATGGCTCCTTTGTGTCAAGTTGACACATAAAACCAAGCAGTACAGTGGGGAAGGCTACGGCACCTGCTGCACCACATCCTGAATGTTCATCAGCATCCTGACCTCAGGCCTGAGAAGTAACAAGCCCAACCTCCCCAACCTCCACATCCTCATCTCGAGTCTCTGCCTGACTCCAGTGAATCAAGACAAGGCGGTGTCAACTTAGGTACCTTGTGTCAACTTAGGTACCTTGCCTCTTTCCGTCAATGCCATCATTTGAGACTACACTTGGGAACTAAAATCAATTATTCCTTTCTATCTTATTCAGACTCCTGCCTGGGACTCATGATAAGCAACCTTATTAATTTTCTTTTGTATTTAAATGTTTCCAGATGAAAATAATGCAGCATTTTACAAAGGTATGAAAGGGAGGTGATTGCATGCTAATTCTTTTCTCAATGCTTGGAAATGCTCTCAATTCCTATTCATCTCTACATTCCTTCCATAATCACTGTTCTGAAATGCGGGCACAACTGGGTCAGCTAAATGATTGGCACTGCTTAAATACATCCCATTATCTACAGAAAGAATTCTTAACCTTGGAACTCTTGGAAAAATTTCATGTCCTCCTTTAAATTGAAAGTAAGATTATTATATGCATATATGTCATAATATGGAGACAGGACCCATAGATGACATTGAATTGGCTAAGGTTATATGTATCTGTTTCCTAAAGTAGCCATAACAAGTCGCCATAAAGGTGGTGCCTTTAAACAGCAGAGATGAATTCTCCTGGAGTTGTGAAGGTGTGAAATCAAGGTGCCAGCAAGGTCATATATGCTCCGGAAGCACGAAAAAGAGAATCTTTCTTGCCTCTACCAGCTCCTGGTTGTAGCTAACATTCCAGCCTCTGCCTCCATCTTCATATGCCCATCTCCTTGTGTTTCTATGTGTCTCTGTCTGTCTTTAATGAAGACATTACATTTAAGGTCTATCTATGAATGTCATTGGATTCAGGGGCTATGCTAATCTAGCATGATCTCAACACCATCCTTACCTTACCTTAATCACATCTGCCAAGATTCTAATCCCAAATAAAGCCACATTCTGAGGTTCAGGGTGGTTGTAAATTTTACAGGCACACATTTCAAATCACCACAAGGATCCGTGACTTTAAATTGTCAAGAATGAGTGATATAGAGGATAAAATCCCAAACACCTAGTGTGACCTCCAGGGCCTGCAAGCTCCGCCCAATTCTCATCTCTGACCTCATCTTCCACAGCTGAATTCCATCCTACATACTGTCCCTACATCATTCCCAAACCACTGCCCTGCTCTGCCTCCTGCCCTCCCAGGATACCTCCTGCCCTCTCTGGATACCTCCTGCCCTCTCTGGATACCTCCTGCCCTCTCTGGATGCCTCCTGCCCTCTCTGGATGCCTCTCTCTGGATGCCTCCTGCCCTCTCTGGATGCCTCCTGCCCTCTCTGGATGCCTCCTGCCCTCTCTGGATGCCTCCTGCCCTCTCTGGATACCTCCTGCCCTCTCTGGATACCCCCTGCCCTCTCTGGATACTCCCTGCCCTCTCTGGATGCCTCCTGCCCTCTCTGGATGCCTCCTGCCCTCTCTGCATGCCTCCTGCCCTCTCTGCATGCCTCCTGCCCTCTCTGGATGCCTCCTGCCCTCTCTGGATACCCCCTGCCCTCTCTGGATACTCCCTGCCCTCTCTGGATACTCCCTGCCCTCTCTGGATGCCTCCTGCCCTCTCTGGATGCCTCCTACCCTCTCTGGATGCCTCCTGCCCTCTCTGGATACCCCCTGCCCTCTCTGGATACTCCCTGCCCTCTCTGGATGCCTCCTGCCCTCTCTGGATGCCTCCTGCCCTCTCTGGATGCCTCCTGCCCTCTCTGGATACCTCCTTCCTTCTCTGGATACCCCCTGCCCTCTCTGGATACTCTCTGCCCTCTCTGGATGCCTCCTGCCCTCTCTGGATACCTCCCCTCAGCAGTGCTTCCATCTTCTTGCACCTTTGGTTTGGTGCAACTGACAACTCAATCTGTGACCCTCAACCACCTTGTTCCCTTCTAGGCTCCCTTGAAAACTCAGCCACTATTTCCTTCTGAAAGATTTGACAACTGAAGCCAGCATCCCTGACCAAAGTGACACCATGCACAGAATGCGAACAGTCACCAATACTTCCTTAGTTCCTTCAGGAGGTAGACCACTCTGTGCAACCCATTCCCTGGAGATAGGCATTACACTGCTCTCATTTTATAGATCACAGAAATGTGGGTCTACGAGCAAGGCATCTACCTGACACTGTTTAACTAGCAATGACTTGGGATTCGAATCAAGATTCAGTGAAGTCCAGAGCCTGAGCCATGAAGGATAAGCTCAGCCTATCAGAGACCAGAAGAGAAGGTATGCCTGGGACAAGGCAAAGACAAGAAGCAAGCAGAAAGTGGGATAGACCCACATCTTCCAAGGTAAGGTTTCACCTGTATGAAAGGGTTAACAGCAACAGTGTCTGTGGCATGAGGCCATCTGGGACACTACAATGGATGAGATCTCAGAGGCAATTATATTTCCTTTATTTTTGTAATCCTTTGTTTGATGCTGGGGTTTTTGTGTGTTTTGATTTTGTACTGCTGGAGAATAAATCCAAAGCCTTTCACAAGCAAGGTAAATGTTCTGCCACTGAGCCACAACCACAGACCTACAATGTTATTGTTTGAATATGTGTGTGTGTGTGTGTGTGTGTGTGTGTGTGTGTGTGTGTGCACCTGTGCAGAAAGATAGAAATGAATGGAAGATCCTTTGGATCTGGAGTTACAGAAACTTGTGAGAGACAGGATATGGGTACTAAAAACTGAAGCCCGGTCCGCTAATATGTGCTCCACAGCCATCCCTCCAGCCTCTTTCCTTACTACTTTTTATACAAACAGGGTTCCATTAAGTTACTGAGGCAAGCCTTGAACTCAGTTTAGCCCAGGCTAGCCTTGACCTTGCAATCCTCTTGTCTCAGCCTTCTAGAGCAGCTGAGGTTACAAAGAACCAATGATGTGCATGATAGGGATAAGGTAGTAACCTTGACCTTCACTGAGCTTATGTTTTGTAGAAGGAGAAAGGTGATACACAAATAAGCAATCAGACAAGCCAGTGCAGACAGCCATGGGTACTGCTGGAAGAGTACAGCTACTCCAGATTGGCAGGAATTAGGAGAGCAGTACCCAGACTATTCAAGGAGACAACATCTGAACTAACATGTGGTCAATGAGGGACAAGCCAGTGAAGATGGAGAGGAAGATCCAGGGGACACCAAGAGAAAGAGACCAAAGTAAAGTCTTAAAGCTGATTTTCTAGTGCCAGGATTTGGGGGCAAGGTGAGATCAGGGACTCAGGACAGCAGATATTACTGTTTCTACAGCTGCAACTATACATTCCTGGTAGGGTTGGGAAAGGGGAATTCTGGATGCTCTGAACATTTCATTAATACTGATGAGTAGAGAGTGATAAATTCAGGCAAGAATAACAGACTCAGCCTGTAGTGGCTTGAAAGAAAGTGGCCCCCAAAGGGAATGGCACTACTAGAAGGTGTGGCCTTTGTGGGAGTGGGTGTGGCCTTGGTTGGAGAAAGTGTGTCATTGTGGAGGCAAGCTTTGAGGCCTCATATGTGTTCAAGCCATACCCACGTCTCAGACCACTTCCTGTTGCCTTCCAATCAAGATGTATAGACTCTCAGCTCCTGTTCCAGCACCATGTCTGCCTGCACACCACCATGTCACCCCATGGTGATAATGGACTGAACCTCTGAAAATGTAAGCCACCCCAATTAAATGTTTTTCCTTTATAAGAGTTGCTGTGGTCATATGCCTCTTTGCAGCAATAGAAACCCTACTTAAGCCACAGCCCAAGCCTTGCTGTCTCCAACTCATCCCCTTTGGCAAGAAGCCTCTCCAACAGTGTTTTGCTGTGTTGGGCATCTGAGCACTTCCATACTTACAGGAGACAAGACAGACATGATATCTGCAGTACAGCTAAACCAACACTCTCAGGGGGCAGATATGGAAAGAAGACAAGAAGTTCATCTATCTTCAGAGGCCTGTGATATCACCAGAAGCTTGTGATACAATCAGAAGCCTGGCCACCAATGCCCATGCCTCCTACCACATCTGCTTTGCCCTCTCTTCTACAACAAGGTTGGCCAAAATGGAATTAGAACCCACAACCTTGACCCTTCCAGGCTGCATGTGTCACCAAAAGACCTCGAGAAAGTCCTGAAGGGCATCTCAAATCTGTGTTGGGAACATTTGTCCACAGAGACTCATGACAAGGCAGAGCCCATTCTGAGTAACTGACAGGTGTCACTATTGTTTGACAATTCTCACTGACTGTGTTCTGTGAATCAGATGTCCCCAAACATTATCTAGCTTGCTAAGGGCACATTTTCTTTTATTATACAGATAACACACAGCTCAAGTGGCCAACTCTTTTGTTAACATGAGCTCTGTGACTGGTCTTTTCTCTGAAAACAGCAATGGGCAGGATAAGGAAGTGGTAAGGCTTGAACTTCAGCTGGCTCTGTGTTTCCTTGCTGCTGAACCTCGCTTATTTTTCTCACTCCACCCCTCCAAATGCTCTCTCTATCTTTCTCTGTCTCTCTCTGTCTCTGACTCTCTCTGTCTCTCTTTCTCTGTCTCTCTGTCTCTCTCTGTCTCTCTGTCTCTGTCTCTCTCTCTCTGTCTCTCTCTCTCTCTCTCTCTCTCTCTCTCTCTCTCTCTCTCTCTCTCTCACACACACACACACACACACACACACACACAAGACACAGGCTGTCATGTACTGTTACCTTTTACTGGGACTCTTCTGGATAAGAGATGTGGTTGGTATTAAACCATTTCTTCCTAGCATGGGTCTCTTGTGCTGCCCCATAATCCCTCCTCAGACTCTCTTTCCACTGGGTCCCTGGGGTCATGTTATTACATGCTGGGCCACTCAAACTCACTCTTACCTCCTTCCTTGAAGCCCCTGAGCTTTTGGTCTTAAAATGCTCCTCATCAGATAGCCACGTCCACCTCCACACCCACCTCCTCCATAGTCATGTTTTTCTTCTTCCAAAAGGCAGAAACTTGATGCTCACTTTTCTCTACTAAAAAGCAATTTATTTCATCCTGCCACCCTGTTTCACAATCTTACCAATATCTATCAAGAAGAGCTCCACCCATGAATTCACTTTTCTCCACAGAACACTAACTTGATGCTTTTCTGAAAACAAAATAGAATGAAAACCAGGAAATTAAATCAGGGCATTGAGATGCTTTGGATAGGTGAGAGTCATGTTCTATGACAAATAAATAGCTGTAGAACATCTTTGTGTCCTGCATAAATCCTTCAAGATCTCTGGGTGAGCTAGCATCCATCTGGCCATCCAGATTCCAGCAGCACTAACCATTGCCCAAAAGTCAGGTCAGCCTGCTGTACACAGAGGAAACTTTGGCCGTGGAAGCCTTGGTCACAGTAATGCCTTGGCGCCTCTCAGTTTTCTCCTCCCAAGGATCATCACAGCCAGGTCTCCAGAATGCACCTGTGTCCCAACATTTTGATGTTGCCTCTACTCTGAGCCCCAT
The DNA here is from genome assembly GCF_903995425.1 of Onychomys torridus. Classification (NCBI taxonomy): domain Eukaryota; kingdom Metazoa; phylum Chordata; class Mammalia; order Rodentia; family Cricetidae; genus Onychomys; species Onychomys torridus. The sequence continues at coordinate 44,829,603 of NC_050447.1, forward strand.
ACACATCAATATTACCACTGATAGAATTTTAGTTTACCTGATTTGGGCAGCATTTTCTATTGTAGGATATCTGCACCTCAGAAAGAGAGAATTTTGGTCCAGAAAATGCTTTAGATAGAGCTGTCTTGTGCATGGTAAGGGGACAAGTAGCATCCAGAGCCCTGGCCACCAGAAGCCAGAGGTGACCTCTTGAACTATAACAACCCAAGCCGTCTCCTGACAAAGGCAAATTGTCAGCCAGCTATCAAATACCAAGTTTCTGAACTTGCAGCTATCACTTGGCTCACTTGACTCTGAGGTGCTATGGAAACCTGTCTCCCAACAGCTCTAGTGCTCCAAATGGGATTTATAGGATGAGGGTGCCTCTTTTGAATGTGGATGTGATGGCTATTTTTGGTTGTCAAGTAGACTATACCTGGAATTAACTAACTCAAATGGCTGGGTGTACCTATGAGGACTTTTTTTTATTAATTAAATCATTTGAAGTGGGAAGACCCACTTTTAATCCAGATCTTTTTGTTTTGTTTTGTTTTTCAAGACAGGGTTTCTCTGTAGCTTTGGAGGCTGTCCTGGAACTTGCTTTGTAGACCAGGCTGGCCTCGAACTCACAGAGATCCACCTGCTTCTGCCTCCCGAGTGCTGGGTGGGATTACAGGTGTGTGCGCTGCTGCTGCTGCCGCTGCCGCCGCCACCCATTTATCCAGATCTTCTGAGGTGAGGAGATCCACCTTTAATCTGGACCACACTTTCTGCTGACAGCCTAGAAAAGGGAATGGAAGAAGGAAGCCTGCTCTCTTTGCCTGCTTACTCTCACTCTTGCTGACTGGAATTAGGGCCTATTTCTTCAGAATTTCAGCATATACTGAAGACCAGGTGAGATGTCTAATGTCTTAGTTGGGATTTCTGTTGCTGTGAAAAGACACCATGACAGCAGCAACTCTTATAAAGGAAAACCTTTAATTGAGGTGGCTCACTTACAGTTCAGAGGTTCAGTCCATTATCATCATGGTGGGATATGGCAGCATGCAGGTAGACATGGTGCTGGAGAAGTAGCTGAGAGTCCTACATCTTGAAGGCAACAGGAAGTGAATTGTGTGTCACACTGAGTGAAGTTTGAGCAAAAGAGACCTCAAAGCCCACCACTATAGTGACACCCTTCATCTAACAAAGCCACACCTACCTCAACAAGGCCATACCTCCTAATAATGCCACTCCCTTTTGGGACCATTTTCTTTCAAACCGCCGCATCTATCCTCAAAGACTGAACAACTAACTACTCAATTCTTGTAACCTTCATTGGTAGACATGCATTGATGGACTAGCTGGACCACATCCTGTAAGTTAAATTCCCTTTGCATATGTATATGTATATGTAGTGGGTAGCCATCCCAGCATTGGCCTGGAAGTTCCAACTCCCACTGAGGCTTCGGTAATGGTCACGCCCACAAGGCGGGGTGGAGGAGGAAGCGGAAGACCCAGGATCAGGAGGAGGGCTCTCTCTTGGTTCTGGGATGCTGGACGCAGGAGGTAGACTGAGCAGAGTTCTCCAGAGAACACCGCCAGACTGCGCCATACCTTTGCCAGACCCTACAACCTATCCCTTCATTTGTAAGTTACCCCACAAAATAAATCTCCCTTTTAACTACGTGGAGTGGCCTTAATAATTTCACCAATATGTATACGTGTGTACGTGTGTGTGTGTGTACGTGTGTGTGTGTGTGTGTGTGTGTGTGTGTGTGTGAAGAGAGAGAGAGAGAGAGAGAGAGAGAGAGAGATTCATTCTATCAGTTCTGTTCCTCTAGAGAACTCCAACTAATAAAGTTGTAAAGTATTGATTGGCACACCATCATGGTTACTTGAAAAGCCCCAAATGGCTCAACTTTAGAAGTTGGCTTCATCCTGTTCACTAAAATCAAAATCTCTGGCTCATCACTTTTGTATATGTATTAGTCAGGGCTCTCTACAGGAACAAGATGGTTATATGTACATCTATGGTCTAGTTTATACGTTATAAAAGGACAGTCACTAGAATGCTTTATACACAGGGGTCTGGCAGTCCCACAATGGCCTCCTGCAAGCTGTCATTTGAGGGAGATATGTATGGAAAAGTCTTTGAGAAACTATTAGTATTAGATGAGGTGACTAGAGTAGGCACCATGATTGAATTCTAGTGGCTTTATTTTAAAAAAGGGAGGGGGGAGATCAGATATATGTGCTGTGTGTAGTGTGTGTGCATGTCTGTGTGTATAGTATGTGTGAGTTGTGTGTCCAAATGTGCCTGTGTGTGTACTCGTGTGTGCATGTCTGTGTCCATGTCCATGTGTGGTATGTGTATCTCCATCTTTACTCTTGCTGTATAATCCTCTGTACCACCTCTGGATTCAGCCTGGAAGAAGACCATCAGCAGATGAGGCTGCTAGATTGTGTACCCCTAGAAACATAAGTCCCAAGAAACCTTTCTGAAAAACTTAGTCTGGATTGCATGATGGGCAATAGAAAATACTCTTTCTTCCAGGGACCTGAGGGTAGTTAAGTCGGATGAAGTCAATTATCACAGTGAGGAACTCAGGTCCCAGTCACAGTATCTGGGAATTCTAACCCTAGCTCCATACTCACTACTTTGTTTAAGCATGTAAAATGTTTAAGTTGTGAATTTTTGGGCCAGGAAGTCAGCTCATGGATAAAAAACATTTAGATGTGAGTGTGAGGACCTGAGTTTGAATCCGCAGATCTCTATTAAAAAGCCAGTCTTACAGGGTGAATCTGTAATCTCAGCACTCCTGAGGTAGATGGGCAGCAGTCAGGAGAATCCCTGGGAGTTGTGGGCCAGCTAGCCTGGTGTATACATTAGGAAGAGAAAACAGTAACAGCAACAATAGAAGAGACCAGTCCAACAAGAGGGATGGAGGGCACACCAGAGGTGTCCTCTGACTTCCATAATACTGTAACATGTGCATACCTGCATGCACCACATGCGTGCGCACGCGCACACACAAAAAACACACACACACACACACACTAAAATAAACTAAAAAAAGAAATAAAATGACAGCCCAATTACCATGAAATCTTTCAGAACTAGGGGAAAGGTCCATGACTCATCCATTCCAAGAGCTAAAAGAAATACTTTGTTTTCACCTTTTATAAAAAAAGTTCATCTACTTTGAAGATCTTCCTGTTTTAAAATCTAACCAGTAAAACTCAGGATACTGCTGTCAGCTTATTTATGTTAGGGAAAGCTCCTGGAATCAGAGTCTGCCTGCTTGGTCATATGCTTTGCTATTTATCTCTTTATATAAACCCTCAAACGGGAACTTTAATATCTTGCAACACTGCCATGGTATGCATTTATACCATCAAGGTTCCTGGAAAAGGCTCCCTTCAGAAACCTTGCTTCTTTCTTCTGCAGCTATTAAGGTTTGCTTGAGATCAAATAGAATTAAATTTTGGGTTTTTTTTCTTTGTGGTATTATTTTTTAAAGATGTGTTTTATTTTTCAAGTATTTTTATCAATTATTTGTGAACTGTATATGCTGTATTTTTATCATAGTCACTATCAACTCCTTCCAGATTAACCCCACTTCCCTACTCCCCAAATTTGTGTCTCCTTTTTTTAAACAATCCATTAAATCCAATTTGTGCTGTCCTCCTTAGTGTGGGGGTCATCCACTGGACTGACTACCAGGAGGGAGCCATGCCCTTAAAGAAAACTGACTTTCCCTCTCCTAGAACCCATCAGCATTTTAGTCTTCATTAATGTAACTACTATGGACAGAATGTGCATATGAATTCAGTTACCCAAAAAGGCCAGAAGAGAGTGTTGGGTTCTCCGGAGCTGGATGGAGCAACAAGCTGTTGTGAGCCGCCTTAGTGGGTGCTGGTTATAGAATCTGAGTCTTCTGAAAGGGCAGCAGGCACTCTACTGCTGAACCATCTCTCCAGTTCCTTCTTTTGTGGTGTCACTTAAAGTACTCACTCCAACCCCAATAGAGCATGAACTTTCAGGAAGGGACTAGTTAAGCAGAGACACGTAAGAAGGTGTCCCCACTTTAATGGGAGATGCCTATTTTAGGGGATTACAGATGTTGGGTTTCCTGTCTCTTTGTTAAGAAGAATTGCACTGTGGGATGTTTCTAAAACACAATGAGTCTTCAACTTTATCTCTCATCAGCCATAACTTGTGCAGTCATTTACGAGCCTACTGAAATTGCAAGTCATCACTGTAAATAAGTCTTAAAACTTTGGTGACATATTTCAGGGTCAAATTCACAAATGTAAATAAGTATGTTATGTTCTTGCCCCCTGCACCCAGTCTCTCATTCCTTAACAGAACAGAATCCAGTTGGTGTGTGCCAGCTGATGGTCAGGAGCTCACCTCTGGATGATTTGATCTTGCATTCTGTTAGCTGATTGACGGCTAGTGAGAGGCTGAATACCAAAGGTACAGCAGTGAACAAAGCCAGCAATGGTCCTTGCCCTCATGAGGGTTAGAGTTGGGGAGCAGGGAATGACAGGTGAAAAGGAAACACAAATGGGTGTGGCAGAAAAGGAGCACATGACATACAGTAGAGTGAAGAACAGACTTGGCTGCCGGGACCATCTTCTCAGTAGACATCCAGGTGGCCCATGGGGCTGCAAAGGCCTTTGCCTCTGTAGCCATGGAGAACTCTCAACCATTTATCCTCCAGTAAAAGCCCAGGCTAAAACCAAGTGCATCTAACTAAGATAAAAGTGTTTACAAGCTCCATCTCTCCCCCTCTTGTGCTCTTCCAAGTCCTAATTTAACCACTTCACTAGACAGACAAAGATTTACTGCCACAGTGGTGTCATATTCTCCAATGGTACTGGAAGATGCAGTTGATCATTTAGAATGCAAGGCATTCTAACATTTTCTACCAACACCTTTCACCCTCAGGCCCTGGAAAGCATACTACGTCTAGTTCTGAGTTCAACTCTTTTAGATTCCATGAACAAGTGAGATGATGCCGTATTTATCATTCTTGGAATTCTTAGGATCTTATCGTTTTTTAGCATAAAGCTCTCTGGGTTCAGGAGTGCAGGTAAAGAGTTGGCAAGATGACTCAGCATGCAAAGACACTGCCACCAAGCCTGAAGAAATGGCTTCCACTCCCATGATCTCATAGCAGAATCGATACCCACAGCTTGCCCTCCAACTCCACACAATAATATCCCTGGAACCAACTCTAAAGACTAGGAGATTCGTGGATTGCTGGGAAATAACTGAGAACAGCAGCTTTCAAGAAACTCAGCAAGTCACACAGAAACACAGACAGAAAACAATATCAAAAAAGCAACCCAGGAATTAGCAAGAAGTTCAATTAAGAGATAGACATTATTAAAATGGAAACACGTCTTTGGGGACTAAAGAACATAATTCATGGAATAAAATAAATGCATTGGAGGGTGTCAATGGATCTTGACTATGCAGAACTTGAAGACAAGTCATGGGAAGGCAAGTGGTCAGAAAAAAAGAAAGAAAGAAAGGGGGTGAGAAAACATTGTCATAACTCTGGGACACCAAGAGTGAACATTCTTATTCTGTGTATCTCATTTTAAAAATAACAGGTGAAATTTTCCAGAATCTAAGGAAAGACATGCACATCCAGATAAACAAAGCTCAAAAGCCTCCAATGAAGATACAGCATACTAGTGTTCATCAACTTATATTGGAGTTATATCCCAGTGAACATCCCATAAGGTGAAAATACAAGCAAATATTAATGTAACATACAGCCTGCAGTGCATCACAATCCAGCAACACAGTGTGCTGCAGAGGGTCTCTTGTTAATCCCCATGATTGTATGACTGACCGGGTGCCATTACTACTACCATGGTGCTGTATCATACAGAAGTGTACCACCTCACCAGCAGGTATTAGGATCTCAAAGGTATTGGCATCCTCACTCTATGACTGGCAAATCAAGTGCTCTGTTTATGTTCACTCCTCTTCATCTGCTGTCTATGTGGACTGGCCTCTCAGTTAGCCAAAAGAACAATTACTCAAAGGAACTAAATGTCCTCACAACAACTGTAAACAAGACATAAAGAATTGGGGAAAATATCTGCAAACATGTTAAAGATCCAACATGGTTCTTAGGCTCTAATAGACTATATCTTGACTCTGTGTAGAGCACTATAACATGAGTAGACAAATATATACATACATAATGCATGCATGCATATGTACATAAATGTAGATCAGATAATAGATAGCAGATAAATACATACATGCATATATAGATGGCAGATATATGTATGTTCATACACATAGATGATTGACAGATTGATAAATGACAGATACATATATACACAGATGGGTAGATAGATACATATATTTGTACATTACACATACACATAGATAAAAGTAGATAGATAGACAGACAGACAGACAGAGAGATAGATAAAAATGTCTCACTCTAAGAAAGATTACTCAGTAACAAAGATGGAGATACCTGAGCTTCTACCTGAGCACTATCCAAGGAGCAGCCTGCCTCTTCACTACCAAAATCTCACTTACTACAGGCACATCCATGCTGCAGGCAGAGACACAACAGGCCCTGGCAATAAATTTCCAATCACACACTTTATTCCCATTTTCAGCCACCTCATATGGTGGTTTGGCTTCCCATGATGTTTCCCCATACCAGAAGCAGACGCCAATCTGACCTCACCAACAGCTTCCATCTCTCAACATCATTTATTATAAACTAATAAACTGCCCTGTGTTTTGGGTTCTTAGAGCCCTTGTTCTTGCAGATCTGTGGGTCTTGTATCTACTCTGGTACAAAGGAAGACCTGGATCTTTAGTCTACAAAGATGAAGGAGAAAATTCCTGTACTGAAAAGCCTACCACTATCAATCAAGGACACCCTGAAATCTAGCTGCTCATCTCCCAGGGCAACACTTTTGTGTGTGTGTGTGTGTGTGTGTGTGTGTGTGTGTGTGTGTGTGTGTTTGCACATTTCCTTCCTCAACCAGAGGGCAACTTAAGACCAAAGAGAAAAGAAACCCAAAGACTCCATTTCCTTTTGAAGTTATTCTTCTCCTCTATTTTCCAAGAACATCTGCAAAGCACTCCAGTAAAGGCTGACATGCCTTCTCCTGATAACAAACACAAACAGCTCCTTGATGACCCCTAACAATCTTTCCTTCCTTTACAACCCACTTCCTGTGTGAGGATTCACTCCCTGAAGAAAGCCTGGTATTTCCTGAGTTGACTTGGAAGTTCTAGCTTGGTAATGAGGGCCAGCATGGACTTGACTCTGAATTAGGAACATGAGCTGCTAGGATGCCCTGAGAAGAGGCTTTTGGAGGGCCAGCAAATATACCAGGCACAAAATGTAGCCTCTGAGCAAACAGCTAGGGAAAGAATGAGAATCAGGACGAACTGAGGATGGTTTCAAGTCTTGTTCTCTATCTCCTTCCCCAACCCTGGAACATGCCTGCAGCATTACAGCTCCACGTTGTACTCCTACCATTCATTTGTCCCTGGAGGGCCACCTACCATGGCTACCATGGCTTTCTCTGTCCTGGAGGCTGCTGTGTCTGAGTTTCATCCTTTGACTCTCCCTCCCACTTTCTTCTTTTTTCTTTTATGTGTATGGGTGTTTTACCTATATGTATGTACATCTCATGTGTATGCCTGATGTCCAATGGAGGCCAGAACTGGAATTACAGACAGTTGTGAGCTGCCATGTGGGTGCTAGAAATCAAACCTGCTTCTTCTGGAAGAACAGCCAGTGCTCTTAATTGTTGAGACATCTCCCCACCCCCACCCTCCTGCTTTTTGTTGTGTACAGTGAATGAAGGGCATGGATGAGGCCAAGAGGGTAGGAAGAGGCCGAGTCTAAGCCATGGCTGTCTGGACTTTTACCATGGTAGCATCATGCCGGAGGTGTGATCATCTGAGGAAGAGAGCCGCTCTAGTTTGCTTACTGTTGCTGGGCTCAACATCATGACCAAAAGTAACTTTGGGGAGAAAGCGTTTATTTCATGTCCAGCTAACAGTCCATCACTGAGGGAAGTGTGTGTAGGCACCAGAACTCAAGGCAGGATCAAGAGGCAGGAAGCATGGAGGGAGTTTGCTTGCTGGCTCCCTCACAGATTCATGCTTGAGTAGCTTACACAACCCAGGACACCTGCCCAGTGGTGCATGCTCACCATGATCTGATCCCACACCAATCAACCATCAAGACAGTTCCCCACAGATATGGCCAGAGGCCAATACCTTAATAGAGACTACCTCTTCCCAGGTGACTCTAGGTTGTGCCAATGTAACCAGGACAGCAGACGTGTATATAAACACCTCTGTGTTACCATCATGCTCTCTGCCTTTGTCTCTTTAGGCCTGGGATGGTGATGCTTAAGGTTGTGGCTACCCCAGCTTGATTCTCCAAACTTGGCCCATACCTTTGTAAGTAACCACTTTGCTGATCTGTCCTCAGGTGGTTATTTAGAGTGTGTGTGTGTGTGTGTGTGTGTGTGTGTGTGTGTGTGTGTGTGTCTCCACTGGAAGGCCTGTCTGACCATCTCTGCCTCATGACATCATGCTGATGCTCCCGGAAGAACATGGGCATCCCCTGTGAGTGGCTGCAGCAAGAGAGTGCTGACTGGAGGCCCACAGAGCATGGCTCAGACATGGAATCAGGGCCAGGCTCCATTCTCTGGAAATGGATGATGGCACCCACCCCCAGGGTGTCCTGAAGGTTAAGCAAGTGGCAGCTTTCATCCCTTGACACAGGTAAGGATTCAATACAGTTTCTTTGTTCCCTAGGCATCATTACCACCTTTATTGAAATGTCATTCCTAGAGAGAACACTTCACCCAGTTATAGTATACGATCCTATAGCTTTTCCAACACCCACAGCGTTGGGCACACAGCAGGACAGGTGGTGTAAGAATGGTTTCATTTCTCTAAACAGAAACCCCGCTTCCCTAACCCACATTCTTTCCCTCCCTTTTTCCCTCCCTCCCTCCCTCTTTCCCTCCTCTACCATCTCTAGGCAACCAGCCATCCACTGTCTGTTACCATAGGTTTGTCCACTCCAGACAACTCATATAAACAGAATCATGGGGGCGGGGGTGCTTTGTGACTGGCTTTTTGCGCTCAGCACATTTCAAGGTTTGGGCATGTTGTGCTGTGTATTAGGACTTCATTCCTCTTTCAGGCCGTGTTTTGTTCCACTCCCTGGCTGATGGTCTTTTGAGCTGTTCCTGGTCTATGGCTCTTATGAGGCACCTGCTCCAGAGATTCACAGGCTCCGTGGCATTGTGTGCAGGCCGAGGCAGGTTCTCGCCACACTATTCTAATCGCTGCCATTACGACATCAGTGCCTCTTCCCAGTCATTATCTCTATAAGGAGAGTCGGGTCTTTGGGAATGATCCCACAAGGCCAGGGACTATGAGATTATCATGGTCCAGACTCACAGAAGGATAAAGGAAGAACAATACAAATTATTCTCCGGTGCTGACTCTTGTTCTGACAGGTGTCCCTCCTCACCCTAGCTGGAATAGCCACTTCCAAGAAACAACAACCAAAGCATGTTGGTGAGGATAAAGAGGAAAGGAACTCATATCCATTGCTGGTAGAAATATAAATTAGTCCAGCCACCGTGAAAATCAATACAGTGATTCCTCAAAAATTAAAAACAGAACTACAATATAATTCAGCCATGCAACTCCTGTGCATGTACCCAAAACAATCAAACTCAGCTTTCTATATGATGCCAGCACACCCATGCTCATCCCAGCACTAGTCACAACAGCCAAGTGTGAGCCCAACCTCGATGCCCATCAGTGTATGAGTGGATAAAAGTGGAACACATGAGAAGCCACGGCTCAACCCAGGTGACCATCGGTGGATAAATGGATAAACATGGTACACGTCAGATACCACGAAGTTTAACTCAGTCATAAAAAACAAACTTAGGTCATTTGCAGAAAGGTGAATGGAACAAGGGAGCATCCTATTAAGTGAAATAAGCTAGACATAAACAAAAGTATTACACATTTCTCTCATGTATGGAATCTGGGGGAGGATGTGAAAGCAAATGAGGTGATTGGGGATAGAGAGGGTCAAGAAGAGAAGGCTAAGGAAGAACAGAGTGAGGATCACATATAATCAATGCACATTATGTACATGGATGGGCATACCATAATGAAACACATTACTTTGTGCAAATAAGGTATGCAGATATTTTTTAAAAAGTAAAACAAACCATTTAAGGAATCTGGTATAAAAGAATGTTTAGTAAGAATATATGATAAAAATCAAAGATGTGGAGAGGCTGAAGAGATGGCTCACCATTTAAAAGCACTCTATGTTCTCTCAGAAGAGTTCAGTCCCCAGCATCCACATCAAGCAGCTCACATCATCTGTAATTCCAGCTCCAGGGAATTTGACTCCTTCTGGCCTCCATGGGCACCCACACTCATGTGCAAATATATAATATAACATTATATATATAATATATATTTATTATATATAATATATGCACATATAAGCCGGGCAACTGTGGCACATGCCTTTGATCCCAGCACTTGGGAGGCAGAGCCAGGAGGATCTCTGTGAGTTCAAGGCCAGCCTGGTCTACAGAGCGAGATCCAGGACAGGCACCAAAACTACACAGAGAAACCCTGTCTTGAAAAAAAATACATACACACACATATATATGCACATATATTATATATGAAATATAATAGTTAAAAAGAGAGGTAGGGAGTAAGAGTCAGTGGGAAATTTTTTTCCATAAAAAAACGGCTCTACAAACAAGGATCACTTACTGGAATGGCCATGATCTGACCTCTAAAAGACCTCACAATGAAAAAAAGTAAGAAAAAAAGATCTTAGAACATTCTACACTACAGTAAGAAAGAAGTTAGCTTTACAAGTACATATACCCCAGAAGAATTTCATCTAAGTTGCCACTAAACTAACCGAAGGATGTGTCAGACAGAAGTCATATCCCTGAAGCCCTAGAGAGTCTATGTCACCCCAGAGGCTGGAAGAGGACACACCACATGCTGATTGATGACGAGAGTGGTTTGTTCGCCGGTCCTCAGAGCAGAGTGTTCTGTGCTCCTGTCCTTGAGAACCCAGACTCATGTAAAAATGAGAAATTACTCTTTAGATGAAGTTTTTATTTTCCGGTAAACCCTTGTTGATCTGAGAGAGGGTGGTAGTGGGGTCTCTAAGGACAAGATGTGATGTGACAGAAAGAACAGAAGAACTGTGCCAAGGCTGGCTGTTAATGGCTTTTCCCAGCCCCGCTTTTCTCTTTTGGCCTCTGTATCTGAGCCATCATCTCTGATGATCAGTAATAAATGACATTTGGCCCACGAAATGTATGCACTTTTCACACTATAAAATAGCACCAGGGGAAGACAGTCTTCACCTATCCATTATCACCCACATCACCACAGACAGACAGCACAGCACAACTCACCATCACCTTCAGACTCGAGAAATCCTTCCTCAGTTACTATAACAAATGATTTCTTAAAATAGACAACAGTTTAAAAGAACAAAGACAGAACAAGCACATGACAGTTCTATCACACACTCTTTTTATGGGGTGTGGGTGTGTGTATGATATCAATCTTGGGTGTTATTCTTTAGGAGGCATCCAACTTGGATTTTGGGATCACTGGGACCTGGAACTCACTGCTTCTGCCAGGCTGACGGACTGGGAAGTCCCAGAGAACCACTGTCTCCACTTCCCCAGGGCTGGGATTACAGTCATGACACCATGCCTAGATCTTTACTGACCAAACTATCCCCAGCCTTGTGTCCTACACTCTGACATTCCAACTCCTGAATAAGGGATCTTCAATTACATTTCATAAGATTAAGGCTAGTTAAGCTGGACATGATGCCCCAAGCCTGTGATCAGAGAACTTTGGAAGCTGAATCAGGAGGATTGCTATGAGTCTTCCTTCAGCCTGGGCTGCATGGCGAGTTCTAGGCCAGTCAGGGATACAGTGTGATATGAGAGAGAGAGAGAGAGAGAGAGAGAGAGAGAGAGAGAGAGAGAAAGAGAGAGAGGGAGAAATGGAATAGTTAAGAAAGTATGTACCTCTTACGGCCAGTTAGATACAAGCAACATACCCTCTACAAGTTGAAAGCAATCTGACAGACATAAATCCATATACAAATTATAACAAAAAATAGCTTTGATGATGTTAGCTCAGTTGGTAAGTGCTTTCCTCAAAAACATGAGAACCTGATTTCAACTCTGATATTTCATGTAAAAATGCCAGGCACGATGGTGCGTGCTTACAATCACAGTGCAGAAGGCAGGGACAGGAGCATCCCTGGGCTCACTGACCATCCAATCTAGCCAACTGGTGAGTTCCAGACCAGTGAGAGACCCTGTCTCATAGGAGGTAGCATTCCTGAGTATGATACCTAAGAATGTCCTCTGGCCTCTACACATGTGCACTTATGCACACACAAGCACATACATACATTATAAAAGAACAGTTAACATGGCAAAGACATAACATTGCCCAAATCTTATTTAAAGGCACAGGATTCATTGAAGGTGCACTGACAGAATTTCTAAATATCCATTATTAAATCAATATTAAATGAAAATTAAACCAAGAATATTAGAGATGTTGGCAGGCAGATGCAGTAAGTAGATGACAGAGATTCCACTAATGAGTGGATATTTCTACAGAAAAAGAAAGTCAATAGATGGACACAATGATCCACAACATAGTAAAAAAAAAAAAAAAAAAAAAAAAAAAAAAGGATTAAAGCTTAAGCATTTTGAGAATGACAGAACCAATTGTACCCTGGGAAGATTAGACAAGTAAACATCCTGCCCCCGCTGATGACAGGCAAATATTCCAAGGACAGTAACTAACAGGGGCTTAGTGGATAAGAGCATGTGAGGCATAAGCCTGAGGCTGTGGTTTCAGATCCCAGCACCCACACAGAAATCTGGGCATGGAGACAGGTGGATCCAGGGGCTCAATGGCCAGTCAGTCTAGGCTCCAGGTTCAGAGAGAGAGAGAGAGAGAGAGAGAGAGAGAGAGAGAGAGAGAGAGACCCTGTCTCAAGGAAATAAGGCAGAGTGTAATAGAGGACACTAGACGCCTTCTCTGGCTTCCAACACAGATGTATGCACCTGTACACATATACACACATAAATATAATATCCATGGGAGGGAGGGAGGAAGGAAGAGAGAGATGGAGGAATGAAGGAATGAACTGAAGAGGATCTTTGGGAGTAGACAGCCCAGAAGTCAGGATACGAGACTCCCTTGAAAAAGTACGCCTGTCTGCTCTCATGACCTTCACATCTGTTCTTCTGGACAGAATTCGAATGATTCACTGTGACATCCACATCTCCCACCAAAACTTCTCTCACCAAGAAAACTAAGATCCTTCTTGCAGCTCACTATAAAAGTCACAGTGCAAACCTGGCCTTGTTGGATTCCCTACAACTTTCAATGTTGTGGACTCCCAGATATGAAGACCCCAGCTGCAGGGCTGTCTACTTTTTGGGTTTCTAAGCCACTTTTTCCAAGTGTTTTTACTCATGTCCCTCCTTTCCTGGATTTTCTTTCTCCACTCCTTAGACAGACTCCCGGGCCCCTCATGGCTGCATTGATAGAGTTTCTCTGGACAGCTCCATCTTCTTTCCGAGCCTCCAAATCACCTGCTCTACTTTACTGTCTGTGTTACTGCTATAAACATCCAAACCAAACACAACTTGAGGAGGGTTCATTTCCTCTTATGGGTTACAGTCCATCACTGAGCAAATCCATGACTACAATAAGAACAAGAGCTTAAAGCAGAAACCATGAAGGAGCACTGTTTACTGGCTTGTGCTGTCAGACTTCCTCAGTCCAGGCCCACTTGCCTAGGGACTGCACCTCCCACAGTGGACTGGGCCCTCCTGTATCAAATAGCAATTTAAAAAATGTCTCACAGACACAGCCATGGCCAATCTAATCTAGACAATTCCCTCTTCCCAGGTGTCTCTAGAGAGTCAAGTTAACAGCTGATATTAACAATGGGCAACACCCTCCAGCTGAGCATTGTTCCATAAACTCTGAATTTATGCTTTATATCCCTAACACAACTAAACCTGGCCTCCTCATTTCTTTCCTTTCTTAAATTTACTCCTACACTGTTTTATCTAAGTCAATAAATGTCACTATTATCTATTTCCTTGCTCAAACCATAAATATGTGATTTTTTTATACTTTTGTATATACAGTGCACAATGGTGTGACAGAAAACGGCCCCCAAAGGGAGTGGCACTATTATAAGGTGTGGCCTTGTAGGAGGAAGTATGTCACTAGGGGGTGGGCTTTGAGGTCTCTTTTGCTCAAGCTTCCCTTAGTGTGACTGTCAGTCAACTTCCTGTTGCCTCTGAATCAAGATGTAGCACTCTCAGCTCCAGCACCACATCTGCCTGCACACCACCATGCTCCCTGCCATGATGGACTAAACCTCTGAATCTGTAAGCAAGCCTAAATAAATATTTTCTTTATAAGTGTTACTGTGGCCATGGTGTCTCTTCACAGCAATAGAATCCCAAACTAAGACACACAGAAAAACCTTTTTCCACATCCATATATTTCTCTCCCCAACCACTGTCACCTTAACCCAGGACACAAGTATCACTCAATTAGGATCATGTAGTAAACAAATATTTTTAAAAGAGCTGAACATTATGAAAGTGCAGTGGAAAATAAGGAAAGCTGAGCTCTGCAGAGAGGCAGGGCCCATGGACAATGAATAGAAATATAAATGACTGATGAGAGATAAGTACTGCCCTTCCTATAGTAGGTGGGCCAGAGCAGAGCAGGAAGGTACAAGGACTGTGTGACATCAACTTACCCAAACTCAAGAGGTGGAAGCAGGAATATTTCAAATTAGAAGCCAGCCTGGATGACACAGTTAGATCCTATCTAAAAATTAAAAAAAAAAAAACTAGGTATGATGGCACACACCTTTAATCTCAGCACTTGGGAGACAGAAGCAGGTGGATCTCTGAGTTCAAGCCCAGCCTGCTCTAAAGAGCAAGTCCCAGGAGAGCTAGGGCTATGCAAAGAAACCTTGTCTTGAAAACCCAAAAAGTAACTAAAAAAAATATGCACCAAAAGCATATGGGGCTCATTCCAAGAATGCAGGATAGTCCAATAAACAAGAACTAATATAGTATAATATATTAAAAGAATAAAGAAAGGCTCTACATGGCTGTGGTGGCTATTTTTGGTTGTCAACTTGACTACATCTGAAATGAACTACAACCCATAAATGGAGGACACACTTGTGATCCAGATCCTAGGACAGGAAGACAGTATGCCTTTAATCTGGATCTTGAGGCAGGAAGATCTTTAATCCAGGAAACTTTAATCCAGATCATAAGGTGAGAAGGCATATGTTGTTCAGCTTTCTACAGCCCCATGTTGGAACGCCAACACGTTGTTGGTTGTTTTTGCTCTTTAATCTTTGCTCTTTGAGGACCCTTTGCTTTTTTGGGGTGCCCCTCACCGAGCTCCCAAATAAATCATACATGGAGGCTTATTATTAATTATAAATGCTTGCCCTTAGATTGGCTAATTTCTAGCCAGCTTTCCTTAAATTATCTCATCTACCACTTGCCTCTGGGCTTTTTCCTTTTCTTATTTCTGTAATCTTGCTTTCACTCTTACTCCATATCTGGCTGGGTGGCTGGGTAGCTGGGTGGCTAGCCCCTGAAGTCCTCCTCCTTTCTCTCTCATTCCTTCATCTTTCTTCTTTTCCTCCCAGATTTCTCCTTCTATTTATTCTCTCTGCCTGCCAACTCCGTCTCTATCCTTTCTCCTGCTTTGCCATTAGCCATTCAGCTCTTTATTAGACAGGCAAAGTAACACAGCTTCACAGAGTTAAAACAAATGAAACATAAAAGAATGCAACACATCTTTGCATTATTAAAACAAAAGTTCCACAGCACAAACAAATGTAACACATCTTAAAATAACATTCTACAAAGGGCATAACTTTAATTTGGACCATGCCTTCTGCTGGAAGCCTATATACAGACATGGAAGAAGGAAAGTTTGCTCATTGTTTGCCTGCTTGCCCTAGCCTTATGAGCACATCAGGATTCCAGCTATACAGAAGACCAGCTGAGACACCCAGCCTCATGGGACTGAGCAACTACTAGATTCTTGAACTTTCCATTCACAGATAGCCATTATTGGACTACAGCCTGTAAGTCATTCCAATAAGTTCCCTTATATACATACATAGAGATAGAGATCCGTTCTATAATTTCTGTAACTCTAGAGAACCCTAGTAAATTTATGTAGAGATATATTTAGCTAACTCCAACAGACTTTCAAAAAATTTTTCAACAAACTAAAAATAGAAAAGAAATTTCTCAATGTGAACAAGAGTATTTATGAAAATCAAACAACACCCCACCTGATGAAATATTGAACATGTACCTGAGTTTTCCATTTCCACTCAACATTGAGTTGAGATTCTAGCTTGAACAGTTATACAATACAATGAAGACATGAGGGGCTTGAGTGGTGAAGCAGAAGTTAAGAGCACAGGCTGCTTTCTTAGAGGACTAGAGTTCAAACCCTAGTTCCCACATGGCAGCTCACACCATCTGTGGCTTCTTCTGCCCCACCAAGGACACTACATGCACATGATATACAGACATACATACAAGCAAAATATTTAGACATACAAAATAATAATTAATAATTTTAAAAAGTAAAGTGAAACTATTTTCACAGATTATATGCTCTTATATAAAGAAAACCACATGAAAGCATTGCAACTAATTAATCAATAAATTCAACAAAATTATGGATAAATATACAAAACAGCTAGTTATTTCTACAGAGTAGCAGTGGATGACCCAGCAAGGAAATACAGAAAACAATTCTAAGTACAATAGAAACAAAAAATAAGATACTTTGTAATGAATTTGGTCAAGGAGATGTAAAATGTGCACACTAAAAACTACAAGACAGCTAGGCATGTTAGTACACACCTTAAATCTTAGCACTCCTGAGACAGAGGCAGATAGCTCTTTATAAGTTCAAGTCCAGCCTGATCTATACAGTAAGTTCCAGGCTATTATTCCAAGATAAGTAGTGAGACCCTGTCTCAAAAAAAGCAAACAAAAACTACAAAGCACCCCTGAAAGAATTAAAAATGACATTGTAAAAATAGAAAGAGATGTACCAAGATGGCTCACTGGGTAAGAGTGACTGCTACCAAGCCAGCTCAACAGTCTGAGTTTGATCCTGCAACCCACACAGTGGGAAGAGAAAATGAATTTCTTTCAAGTTGTCCTCTGACCTACATATATGGGTTGTGGCACAGGGTCTCTGTCTCTCTCTCTCTCTCTCTGTCTCTCTCTCTCTCTCTCTCAATAAATAAATAAATAGATGTGATAACATTTAAAAATTACAAAGTATCCCATGTTCATGGATTAGAGGATAATATTGCTGAGATGACAGTACTCCCTTAAGTGATCTACCAAGTCAACAAATACTCAAAAGTTACTTCAAACTGAACCAAGACTTAAGTCCAGAAACTAAAACTAAAAAACATTTGGGAAAACATACAGATAAATCTTTATTACCATAGAAGATATGGAACAAAAAGCTCTCCAAGGGGCTGGAGAGATGGCTCAGCAGTTAAGAGCACTTGCTGTTCTTTCAGAGGACCTGGGTTCTGATCCCAGCACCCACATGGTGACTCACAACCATCCATACTCCAGTTCCAGGGATCCAGTTCCCTCTTCTAGCCTCTGGAGGCACCGGGCCTCCAGATAGATGGTGTACATATATGCATGCTGGCAAAACCCTCATACCCACAAAAATTCAAAATAAAAAATCCTTTTTAAAATTTAGTGAATAAAATAAAGAGCTCGTGAAATAACTCAGCCGATAAAGTGCTAGTCATGCAAGTAGGATGACCTGAGTTTACACCCCGGAACCGTGAGAAGACAGCTACCAAAGCTGAAGCTGGGCAAGGAAGCAGACAGAGGGGGCCAGCAAGCCCAGCCAGCCTACTCAACAAGCTCGGGGTACAGTGAGAGCCATGTCTCAAAAGCTGAAGTAGAAAGCTACTGGAGTGCAATACCCAAGGCTGTCCTCTGATCTGCTCCTGCACACACACTCACAAGTAACAATGGTACTATGTAAGTGCTTGGCAATGTTACTTTTGCATGTATGACTAACTTTGAAGTTAACTGAAAATGGAAGGGAGGGAGGGAGGGGGAGAGG
Organism: Onychomys torridus; assembly: GCF_903995425.1. NCBI lineage: Eukaryota > Metazoa > Chordata > Mammalia > Rodentia > Cricetidae > Onychomys > Onychomys torridus. Next base: position 44,847,880 of record NC_050447.1, read on the forward strand.
GCAGAAAGGAGGGAAAAGAAAGGGAGGGAGGGGAGAGAGGAGAGAAACACAAGTGAAGGACATGAGTGAAGCTTGAAATGGTTACTAAGCTGCATCAGAGACAACCAAATTTTTTCTAAAACCTTATCGTATTCCTAGATGGAAAATATTCAGTATCGCAAAGAACTAAAATTTTCCCCAAACTAATCCTTAAATGCAATTTGATTCTAGTCAAAATACCAGCAGGATTGCTCTTACAGAATCTGACAGAGTAATTGTAAGGTTGGTCAGAAGGATGAATAAGGGAGCACAGCCAAAGAGATTCTGAAATTAGCGATGGAGAAGACCCACACCAGAGGCGCGTAACATAGTGCCCAGTGGTCTGGACTGTGTGCACACCAGAGACCTGTAACCTGGTGCCCAGTGGTCTGGACTGTGCACACAGGAGACCTGTAACATGGTGCCCAGTGATCTGGACTGTGCACACAGGAGACCTGTAACATGGTGCCCAGTGGTCTGGACCATGCATGCTTTCCTTCCAACAGAAGAGTGGATCAGCTTCCTCCAGCTCAGTGGCGAAGGGCTACACAATAACTACAAGCTAGCAAGCACCTTCTACAGACTGTAACAGCTATGTTTGAGATGCCTATGTTTTAATTTTTAAAACAGAAGAGCAAAATGAGGAATGAACTAAAAAGCCCCACTGTGTAAACTAACCCAAGTGTGTTCACAAAACTCAATATTTCACTGATCTGTGATTTGGGCTCTGAGTTACTGCACAATTCATAAAAACGGTATCATTTTTATTTTAAAAGGAAATTTGGGGCTGGAGGGATGGCAGTTAAGAACAATGACTGCTCTTCCAGAAGACTGGTTCCATTGCCAGAGTCCACACAGTGTGGCTCAAAATCCTCTGTAATAGCTATCCCAGGAGATCTGACGCCCTCTTCTGGGCTCCAAGAATAGTGCATGCGCATGGTGCAGAGACTTACAAGTAGGCAAAACAATCATACGTGTTCAGTTGTTTTTATTTTAAAAAGGAAATTTTTTGTCTATTGAAGAAATGTCACCAATGGGTATGGTGGTGAACAACCATGTTTCCAGCACTGGGGAGGTGGAGACAGAAAGATCAGGAGTTCAAGGTCACCCTCAGGTGTACAAGTTTGAGGCCAGTTTGGGCTACAGGAGATCTTGCCTCAAACAAGAAAAACAAAACATGACCAAGAACAGTTTGGGACTAGGTAGTGTAGTTCAGTGGAAGGATTCTCACATGACATGTGCCTGGCCCTGGGTTTGAACATCAGCACCACACAAAAATTAAACCCCAACAGGGTGACAGAAACTGTGTCAAGTAGACTAAAAATTACAATAAAATAGATCAGAATTCGCCTGGTGGTGGCAGCACACACCTTTAATCCCAGCACTTGGGAGGCAGAACCAGGCTGATCTCTGTGAGTTCGAGGCCAGCCTGGTCTACAGAGCGAGATCCAGGACAGGCACCAAAACTATACGGAGAAACCCTGTCTCAAAAAAGCAAAAAAAAAAAAAAAAAAATCAGAATTCACAGTTTCAAACAAAATTTAAAAGGCTCAAAGCAGCAAAACACACACACACACACACACACACACACACACACACACACACACACGTGTGTGTATAGTAACTATCCTGTCTCAACTCAAGAAGGAAAACAGGAATTCAACATTTGCTCTGAGTGTGCTGACTAGTAATTTGTGAGAAGAAATAGGCTAATTTTATAAATCACCCTACACACAAAAATAAATCCCAAATGAATTAAAGAATTTAGCTTCTTCCCACATAGAACAATTGTTTACAAAGGAAAAACTGACATGTACTCACCACAGCAAGGACGGAAGACAGAGCAGTGAAGAGAACGCCTCTCCTCAACTCCCATGGGGCCCACAGTCAGCCGAGACCTGTGAGAATTTCATAGAAATTGGAAATACATTCTAGTATGACATGGCAGGGGTCCTGTCCCAGCTACTTCAGGAACAGGCAGGGCCTTCTCCCACATCTCCACCTTTACTCACAGCTGAAGAAGTAAGCTGAGCTCTTTCTGGGTGAGAGAAGCCTCAGTGGTCTCCCTACTCACCCTGGAGGAACATTTGGCAAGAAAGGAAATTGGGCTGAGAAAAAAAAAATAAAAATAAGACAAACACACGAAATGGTTTCTTTGGAATTTATGGAAAGATATTAAAGATGAAAAGCCAAGTGATCATAAAATGGCAAAGAGAGCCAGGGAGATGGTTCAGCATCTAAAAGGTACTTGCCACCAAGCTTAATGACCTGTGTTCAATACCTGAAATCTACAGGGTAGAAAAAGAAAAACAATGCCATGTACATCTCTCTCTCTCTCTCTCTCTCTCTCTCTCTCTCTCTCTCTCTCTCTCTCTCACACACACACACACACACACACACACACACACACACACCCCTTAGACTAGTATGTCACCCCCATACCTATGCAATGAGTGTGGCATGAGGCCAAGAAAACTGCCTGCAATTCTCATTCAGCCTCCCAACTGTTTCCACCTTAATTGACATGACAACCCACAGCACAGAGACCAAAGGCTGAATTGCACAACCCACCATTTATCTATATAACTGCCTCTGTCACCATGCCAGAGAAGGTGAGGGTGAAGACACACGGGGCGGGGTGGGGGGTTTAGGGGTCTGACCTAACATTGGGTGAGATGGAATTTCCCTGAGGGCATCTGAGAGCTCAGGAGGGAAAACAAGAATTAAACAGAGTGTACCCAAAGGTCAGTGGCAGGAATGAAAAAAGCTATATTCATGAAGAGGGTGGAAGATGACCCCTGTGTTGGGGAAGAAGAAAGGGGAGGAGGAGGTTACAGAGCTGAACCAAAGAATTTGGGAGTTTGTCTTTTGTGGACCTGAGGTCAGGACAATGGTACCAATGATTTAGGGAGCTGCCAATGAGATAGGATGTGGCCTGTTTACATAATCACAGCAGAGGGTCCAAGTTCAGCAGAAGGCAAGGCAGAGAGACAGCAGGAAAGCCCAGGAAATGAAAAAACAAAAACAAAACACATCTGGGAATTTGGTCTGTAGCTAAAGGAAGACTCTGGAATGGGAAAGTAAATGCAGGGTCATCCACTTACTAATGGTTTCTGAAGCCACTAAGGTGGGTCAGGTGTCCTGGGAAGAAGAGTGAGGAGAGAAAAGAGGCTGGGCCTGAGCCTCCAGGAGATCCAATACTTGAAGACAAGGCTAGAAAGACAAGCACACAAAAGAAAACCTAGAAGACAGTGTGTCCAGCAAAGGTAATATGACATTCAACCTGACTGTCACGGCAGACTCACAGATGCGCACCTCTGAATGTGTGGGGGGCCTTTTCCAGAGAGGTGTAACCGAAGAGGAAAGATCAATCCTGAATGTGGGTAGCGCCATCCTTGGGCTGGAGTCCTGGAGTGAATAAAAAGGAAAGTGAGCTGGGCACCAGAACTGATCTCTGCGTTTCCTGACAGCAAATGGAATGTGAGCAGCTGCCTCCCTCCTGCCGCCATGCCTTCCCTGCCATGATGTACTGTACCTTTAAATGGTGATCTAAAATAATGCATCCATGTAGCAGTAATACCCACAGAGAGTGGCGTCTGAGGCCAAGGCCAGAACAGAAGAGCCCACCCCTGTTCAGTGCCACAAAGAGACCAGAGGTGGAGAAGAACAATCAATGAGATAACTACATTTTAAAATGGGGTGCATTTTATTCTGCACCTGCACATGAATATTCTGTAACCTAATATTGCATACTTGTGTCCTTGAGTACATGTGCCTGTGTGTGCAAATGGATGTATATACTTGTATGCATGCTGGTGTGGGGGATAGGAAGAGAAAATCAGACTGGCAAAGGCAGGCTATTTGTGGAAGCTGGCTAACAGATTCATGTGAGTTTATGTATTTTTTACACTTGCATAAATTTAAAAGGCTCCATAATAATCAAAAGTATAACTATGGGACAAGAAAAAGCTGATACAATATTCAAAGGAATAAATGTTCCTTTTGACAGTTAAGCCAGTTCTTGAAGAAAAATGTTACTTTATGGCTAAGAAAGAAAAAAATACTAGATGCAAAAAGGACTAGAAAAGCAAGACACAAAAACACATTTAAAAATAGGAAAGCAGTAGAATGCATAAACAGGCTAGTATTCTCGTCAACAGATGAATATTTATTTAAGGGAGGTTATAGAGTCTGTTGAGACAGTTCTGTGGGTAAAGGTGCTTGCCATCAAGCCTGGCAACCTCAGTTCAATCCCCAGGATCCCCATGGCAAAAAGAGAGAACCAACTCTTACAAGTTGTCTTATGACCTCTACCTGTGCACTGTGATATGTGCTCATGTGTATGCGTTCACAGGCATGTGCACATGCACACACAGTAAATAAATGTAATTTAAATTTTTTAGTAGAAGTGGTTGTATTTCAGAAAAGCAAAGTGTTTTCTCCTAACCAACCCCATGTCCCCTTGTGTGATGGTTTATTTATACTTGACTAGGCCTTGCTCAAACATCATTCCAAGGTATGTTGTGAAAACATTTCTGGGAGAGAATAGAATTTGAAGCAATAGACTGGGTAGACAGTTCTTCCTACCCCAGGTGCATGGGCACCCTCTAATACTTCGAAGTTAGTGTTGTCAGTGTGACAAAATCTAGACTCACTAGGATCTGGCTCTACACTTGCCTGTGGGTGACTCTCTTAACTGAGTTAACTGAAGGAAGGAAGTTCTGCCTACTGTTGGTGACATCATTCCCTGGCCTGGAACCTGGACTGTGCACAGGGAGCTGAGTAGGAGCATGGACTCATCAGTCTCTGAACTCACTAACTGTGGGTACCACATGACCAGCTGTTTCAGCCTTGACTTCCTTGCTGCCTTGACTTCCCAACCATGATGGATGGTACCCTGAACTGTGAGCCAGAATAAGCCCATTCTTTCTTAAGTCACATTTATCAAAGTATTTTATCACATCAATGGAAAAAGAAACTAAGACAAGCAGCCTGAACAGAATAGAGCAGGAGAAGCTGCAAATACCCTGACTCTGCCCAACTGTTCCAGCTAAAACATCAATTCTTTTCCCACCCTCTGCCCTCCTAGTTCTCAGGCCTTCAGACACACAATGGATGCTCTGCCACTGGTTTATGAGCTCTTGGGACGTTGAACCACTCCACCATCTTTCTTGGGTCTCTGCATTATAGATATGAGATTTATCTTAGCTATCCCATGAGCCAATTATGACACTAGATCTCTTCATACATATGTAGTAGTTTGAATGAGAAAAGCCCCCCAAAGGCTCACATATATAAACACATGGTTCCTAGTTGAAGCTGCTGTACTAGGAGGTTGTGCAAACTTTAGCAGCTAGGACATGGAGGTTTTGTAGGCTAGCCTCACTTTTTGTTCTCTTCCTGCTTCCTCTGTGTAGTTGAAAATGTGCTCAGCCAACTTCCTGTCCCTGCTCTTCCTCCATGCTTCCCCTGCCTGCTACCATGCCTTCCCCACTGTGATGAACTCTATCCCTCTGGAGCTTAAGCCAAACTAAACCATTTTCTCCCCTAAGGTGCTTTTGGTCATGGCATTTTATCACAAAACAGAGAAGTAGCTAATACAGCACACATTGCATAATCTCACACAAATATTTGGTTTCTTTCTCCAATTATACAGATTTCTTAGTTGCAGCTGCTATACTACCATATGACAGTGTTGAGGAATATTAATTTAATATGTGCTACATTCATTTATGCTGTGGAATATTTGTTTAATAATGCAAAGATGTGCTGCATTCTTTTATGTTTCATTTGTTTAACTCTGTGAAACTGTGTTACTTTGCCTGCCTAAAACACCTGATTGGTCCAATAAAGAGCTGAACGGCCAATGGCAAGGCAAGAGAAAGGATAAGTGAGGCTGCCAGGTGGAGAGAATAAATAGGAGGAGAAATCTTGGAATAAGGATGAAGCAATGAGAAAAGGATGAGAGAAAGACTCCAGAGGCCAGTCACCCAGCTACACAGCAAGCCACAGAGTAAGAAGTAAAGAGAGAGCCAGGCAGTGGTGTCACATGCCTTTGATCCCAGCACTCAGGAGGCAGAGGCAGGCAGATTTCAGTGAGTTCAAGGCCAACCTGGACTACAGAGTGAGTTCCAGGAAAGGTACAAAGCTATACAGAGAAACCCTGTCTCAAAAAAAAAAAAAAAAAAAAAAAAGTAAAGAGAGGTATGTAGAATAGAGAAAGATAAAAGCCCAGAGGCAAAAGGTACAATGGATAATTTAAGAAAACCTGGCTAGAAACAAGCCAAGCTAAGGCCAGGCATTCATAAGAAAGAATAAGCCTTCATGTGATTTATTTGGGAGCTAGGTGGCGGCCCCCCAAAGAGCAAAGAACCAAGAGAGTAAAACAACTACATTTTGGTCTACCAACATGGAACTCAAATTCCCTTATGGCCTGAGAAAGCCAAAAGAAGAAAAACTGACCATGGCTCCTTTAAAAGGAGCCTTACAGCAAGCCCTTGAGCAGTCAGTACATTAAGTTTAAAAAAAAAAAAGAAAGAGAGATAAATAAATTTAAAAAAAAACACCTGCCACAGTTCATGACACCCTCATTCCACTTCAGAGGGGTTGAATGCAGTTCCTGGTCACACACCCCCAACCAAGAAGCTAGCTTTAGGCTTAGCTTTCATGACCAAGAGGCAAATGGAGCCAGCCAATAGAGCCACAGAGGACCCAGCTGTAGGTTAGCAGTTTAAAGTTTGCTCACAGGGCCAAAAAAGACTAAAAGATATGCAGTAAAAGAGGACCAGACAGAAAAACCTCTAAAACAGTTCCAGTGTGTTTTACAATGTGTGTAGACTTAAGAAAGAAAGAACATGAGTATAGAAAGTCATAGGACCCCTCACCAAGACCCACAAGCGGACCCTGCAATCTACACCCACTGCCCCAATACCCATCCACGCGAGACCCCAGCCACTTCTTGAGGCTTGGAAACCAACCCCCAGCTCTCATTGTGCCTAAAGCTCTCATTGGGCCCAGAGCTCTCATTGGACAAAGAGCTGTCACTGGGATCTGGACAAGATATGGAGATCCCAGCCACTTCTTGAGACTCGAGACCAGCCCCCACCCAGCTCCCATCCGCCCTGGAACTCCCATCTGGACCAGAGAGGGGCTTCCTGAATCTGTCAGCTCTGTCTGGACCAAGTGCGCTGATAAGACCAAGAATGAATCCACAGGGAGAGGGGCAGACGTCAAGGCAGAAGTACATACAACAAAATAAAGAGCAATACAGCATCACCAGAACCTAGCCCTCCTCCAACAGCTAGACCTGAACATCACAGAATGGAAGTAGCACAAGAAAACAACCTTATGAATAACATCATGAAGAGACTAGAGCCTTATATAGAAGAAATCAAAAATGAAGGGGAGTAACAGACAAACAAAAAGTGGGAAGAACGCTATTTTAAAAAAAAAAATAGAGGAAAGGACAAATAAAGCAGAGGAAAACAATAAATTCCTGAAAGAAAATCATGAAAAAGCAATGAAACAGATGAGGGAAACAGTCCAAGACCTGAAAAGGGAAATAGAAAAATGAAGAAGACACAAGCAGAGGGAATGCTGTAAATGGAAAATCTGAGTAAATGAACAGGAACTACAGATGCAAGTATAACCAACAGAATGCAAGAGATGGAAGAGAGGATCTCTGGTGTTGAAGATACGGTAGAAGAAATAGATTCATCAGTCAAAGAAAACACTAAAGCCAACAAAGTCATGACCCAAAATGTCCAAGAAATTTGGGACACCATGAAAAGACCAAACCTACAAATAATAGGGATAGAGGAAGGAGAAGAATACCAACTCAAAGGCACAGAAAATATATTTAGCAAGATCATAGAAGAAAACTTTCCCAACTTAAAGAAGGAAATGCCTATGAAGATACAAGAAGCCTATAGAACACCAAAAGGCTAGACATCAAAAAAAAAAGTCCCCTCGCCACATAATAAACAACTAAACGTACAGAATAAAGAAAGAATATTAAGAGCAGCAAAGGAAAGAGGCAAAGTGACTTATAAAGGCAAACCCATCAGAATAACATCCAATTTTACAATGGAGACCTTGAAAGCCAGAAAGACCTGGACAGATGTAATGCAGACACTAAGAGATCATGGATGTCAGCCTAGACTAATATACCCAGCAAAACTTTCAATCATCATAGATGGAGTGAACAAGACATTCCAAGACAAAGCCAGATTTAAACAATACTTATCCACAAACCCAGCCCTATAGAAATCACTAGAAGGAAAATTCCAACCTAAGGAAGGCAGATACACCCTCAAAGATACAGGCAATAGATAACACCACAGCAGTAAACCCCAAAGAAGAGAAGTACACACACACTACCACCAAAAAAAGAGAAAGAAATAAAAAACAGAAATGAACAATCACTGGTCATTAATATCCCTTAATATTAATGGACTTAATTCACCTATAAAAAGACACAGGCTAACAGAATGGATACGAAAGCAGGACCCATCTTTCTGTTGCATACAAGAAACACATCTCAAATTCAAAGATAGACACTACCTAAGAATAAAAGGCTGGGAAAAGACTTTCCAATCAAACGGTCTTAAGAAGCAAGCTGGTGTAGCCATCCGAATATCCAGCAAAATAGACTTCAAACTAAAATCAATCAAAAGAGATCAAGAAGGACATTACATACTCATCATAGGAAAGATCCACCAAGATGAAGTTTCAATTATGAACATTTATGCCCCAAACACAAGGGCACCCACATATGTAAAAGAAACATTACTAAAGCTTAAATCACATATAAAATCCCACACATTAACAGTGGGAGACTTCAAAACCCCACTTTCACCACTGGACAGATCTGCCAAATTGAAACTTAACAGAGAAATAAAGGACTTAACTGATGTTATGACTCAAATGGACTTAATGGATATCTACAGAACATTCCATCCTAACAAAAAACAATATACCTTCTTCTCAGCACCCCATGGAACCTTCTCTAAAATCAGCCACATACTTGGCAACAAAGCAAATCTCAACAAATACAAAACAATTGGAATAACCTCCTGCATTCTATCAGACCACCATGGTTTAAAAGTTAGATTTCAACAACAACACAAACTACATAAAACCCACAATCTCATGGAAACTGAATAATGCTCAACTGAATCACCAACGGGTTAAGGAAGAAATAAAGAAAGAAATTAAAGACTTCCTAGAGATCAATGAAAATGAATACCCCACATACCCAAACTTATGGGACACTATGAAAGCAGTGCTAAGAGGGAAATTCATAGCACTAAATGCCCACATAAAGAAGTTGGAGAAATCTCACACTAATGACTTAACAGCACACCTGAAAGCTCTAGAACAAGAGGAAGCAAAGTCTCCCAGGAAGGATAGATGCCAGGAAATTATCAAATTGAGAGCTGAAATCGATCAAATAGAAACAAAGAGAACAATACAAAAAAATCAATGAAACAAAGAGTTGGTTCTTTGAGAAAATCAACAAGATAGACAAGCCCTTATCCACACTAACCAAAAGACATAGAGAGAGCATCCAAATTAACAAAATCAGAAATGAAAAGGGGGATATAACAATAGACAATGAGGAAATCCAGAGAATCATCAGGTCATACTTCAAAAATTTCTACTCCACAAAACTGGAAAATCTAAAAGAAATGGATAATTTTCTGGATAGGTACCACATACCTAAGTTAAATCAAGACCAGATAAACCATTTAAATAGTCCAATAACCCCTAAGGAAATAGAATCAGTCATTAAAAGTCTCCCAACCAAAAAAAGCCCAGGACCAGATGGTTTCAGCTCAGAATTCTACCAGATCTTCAAAGAAGACTTAATACCAATACTCTTTCAATTGTTGCACACAATAAAAGCAGAAGGTATATTACCAAACTCCTTCTATGAGGCTACAATTACCCTGATTCCTAAACCAAACAAAGATGCAACAAAGAAAGAGAACTACAGACTGATCTCCCTCATGAACATTGATGCAAAAATACTCAATAAAATACTGGCAAACAGACTCTAAGAACACATCAAAACAATTATCCACTTTGATCAAGTAGGCTTCACCCCAGGGATGCAAGGGTGGTTCAACATATGAAAGTCTGTCAATGTAATACACCATATAAACAAACTCAAAGAAAAAACCCACATGATCATCTCACTAGATGCAGAAAAGGCATTTGACAAAATCTAATACCCCTTCATGATAAAGGTCTTGGAGTAATCAGGAATACAGGAAACATACCTAAGCATAATAAAGGCAATCTACAGCAAGCCAACAACCAACATCAAATTAAATGGAGAGAAACTCAAAGCAATTCCACTAAAATCAGGAACAAGGCAAGGCTGTCCACTCTCCCCATACTTATTCAATATAGTACTTGAAGTTCTAGCCAGAGCAATAAGACAACCAAAGGAGATTAAGGGGATACAAATTGGAAAGGAAGAAGTCAAGCTCTCCCTATTTGCAGATGACATAATAGTATGCATGAGTGACCCCAAAAATTCAACCAAGGAACTGATAGACACCTTCAGCAACAAAGCAGGATACAAGATCAACTCAAAAAATCAGTAGCCCTCCTATATACAATCAACAAACAGACTGAGAAGGAAATCAGAGATACGTCACCCTTTACAATAGCCACAAATTATATAAAATACCTTGGGGTAACTCTAACTAAGCAAGTGAAGGACCTATATGACAAGAACTTTAAGTCCCTGAAAAAAGAAATTGAAGAGGATGTCAGAAAATGGAAAGATCTCCCATGCTCATGGATTGATAGGATTAACATAGTAAAAATGGCAATCTTACCAAAAGCAATCTACAGATTCAATGCAATCCCCATCAAAATACCAACACAATTCTTCACAGATCTGGAAAGAACAATACTCAACTTCACATGGAAAAACAAAAAACCCAGGATAGCCAAAAGAATCCTGTACAATAAAACAACCTCTGGAGGCATCACAATCCTGGACTTCAAGCTCTACTATAGAGCTACAGAAATAAAAAACAGCTTGGTACTGGCATAAAAACCAACATGTGGACCAATGGAACCTAACTGAAGACATTGACAATAATCTGCACCCCTATTAACATGTGATTTTTGACAAAGAAGTCAAAACTTTACAATGGAAAAAAGAAAGCATATTCAGAAAATGGTGCTGGCATAACTGGATGTCAACATGTAGAAAACTGCATCCATATCTGTCACTGTGCACAAAACTTAAGTCCAAGTGGATCAAAGACATCAACATAAATCCAGTTACTCTGAACCTGATAGAAGAGAAAGTAGGAAGTAGTCTTGAACACCAGAGATCACTTACTAAATATAACACCAACAGCACAGACACTGAGTACAATGATTAATAAATAGGACCTCTTGAAGCTGAGAAGATTTTGTAGAGCAAAGGACATGGTCAATAACACAAAATGACAGCCTACAGAATGGGAAAAGATCTTCACCAACCCCACAGCTGACAGAGGGCTGATATCCAGAATATATGAAGAACTCAAGAAACTAGACATCAAAATACCTAACAGTCTAATTTAAAAATGGGCTATAGAGCTAAACAGAGAATTTTCAACAGAAGAAGCTCAAATGGCTGAAAGACATTTGAGGAATTGCTCAACATCCTTAATCATCAGGAAAATGCAAATCAAAATGACTCTGAGATACCATCTTACACCTATCAGAATGGCTAAGATCAGAAACACTGAAGACAGCTTATGCTGGAGAGGATATCAAGCAAGGGGAATACTCCTCCACTGTTGGTGGGAATGCAAACTTGTGCAGCCACTTTGGAAATCAACATGGCACTTTCTTAGAAAATTGGGAATCAACCTCCCTCAAGACCCAGCTCTACCACTCTTGGGCATATACCCAAGGAATGCTCAATCATACCACAAGGACACATGCTCAACTATGTTCATATCAGCATTATTTGTAATAACCAGAACCTGGAAACAACCTAGATTCCCTTCGACTGAAGAATGGATAAAGAAAATGTAGTACATATACACAATGGAGTACTACTCAGCAGAGAAAAACAATGACATCATGAGGTTTGCAGGCAAATGGATGGAACTAGAAAATATCATTCTGAGTGAGGTAACCCAGACTCAGAAAGACAAACATGGTATGTACTCACTCATAAGTGGATGCAAAGCAAAGGATAACCAGACTGCAACCCACAACTCCAGGGAGGCTACCTAGTAAAGAGGACTCTAAGAAAGATACAGTGATCTCCCAGCAACAAAGAAATGGATGATATCTACATAAGCAAACTAGAGGTGCAGGGGGCACATAATGGAGGCCAAGGGTCAGAGGAAAGAGAGCTTAGGGGAGCAGGAGGTTCCAGCTGGATCAGGAACAGAATGGAAGAACAAGAAAAGAGATATCATGATAAAATAAGAACCCATGGGAATAGGGGGAAGCAGAGTGCTAGAGAGGCTCCCAGAAATCCACAAAGATACCTCCACTATAGACTACTGGTAATGGTCAAGAGGGTGCCTGAGCTAACCTACTCTGGTAATCAGATGGTCAAACACCCTAACTGTCATGATGGAACTCTCATCCAGTGACTGATGGAAGCAGATGCAGAGATCCACAGCCAAGTCCCAAGAGGAGCTCCGAGAGTCCAATCGACAAGAGAGAGGAGGGATTATATGAGCAAGATATATAGAGACCATGATTAGAAAAAGCACAGGGACAAATAGCCAAACTAGCAGAAATACATGAGCTGTGAATCAATAACTGAGGAGCCCTCCTGGAATTGGACCAGGCCTTCTGGATAAGTGAGACTGTTGATTAGCTTGAACTGTTTAGGATTCCCCCAGGCAGTGGGACCAGGACCTGTCCTTGGTGCATGAGCTGGCTTTTTGGAACCTAGGGCCTATGCTGAGACACTTTGCTCAGCCTTGGTACAGGGAGGAGGGGACTGGGCCTGCCTCAACTGAATCTACCAGGCTGGGCTGACTCCCCATGGGAGACCTTGCCTTGGAGAAGGTGGGAATGGGGAGGGGGGTGTAGATGGTGGGAGGAGGGAGGACAGGGGAATCCATGGCTGATATGTAAAATTAATTATAAAATAAAAATATTTTTAAAAAGGCATAGGAAACATGAATAATGTTTAAAAATAATAAAGTCTTTAAAGGGAGAATTAAAGTAATTTTTTTAAAAAAGGGATACGCTACATAATGATGGAAAATACACAGGGAGTCTGGATCTATATAGTATTGTGTGAATTTTTTGAATGTGGATAAGCAAACAACAACAGCTGCTAAGAGACATTTGATTGAAAGAGGAACTGATTAAATAAACTAGCCTAAATATTTTAAGAATGCCTTAACTATAAAATGGAAGTCATAAAAAAGTATTGGTCAAACGGAAGTTAAAAATGGTTCAGAGAAGAGTTTGCTTTTGCTCCCACAGGAAATGAGAGGCTGTAGATTCCTTAAGAGTTAATATGGATCAGATTTGATCAGGAAAGAGTTCCTGAAACTTGACAAGTGATATCTATCAAGAAAAGTTACCACTGGTCTTCCCAGGACTGAGCCATTGTCTCAGTTTTTCTCAGTGACCCCTAAAGATGCTTTGCCCACAGACAACAGGAAGCAGTCTAGAGAAAATGATGCCCACATTCCCAATAATGTTGGTGACTGCTGGTTATTTGGTAGATTATGAATGCTTGTTTATCATATAGGGAAATATAGTATGTTGATATAAATTTAAAGTTATTTTTGTTACACTGTATATATGTTTCTACTCGTGTTTAAGATATTGTACCTGTGCAGTTCATTTAAAAATGTAAGGTAAAATTCTAGTTTTGAAAGCTATTATTATAAACTATTTAGGATAATCAAGAAACACAGATTAGTAGTTAGTTATTTATAACAATCAAATTTGTAGATATGTTAGGTATGTTTTAAAGATCATATAGAGATATATTTTAGATAGATAATTTTCAAAAACTTCAAAGACCTATAGAATATGGAATTTAAAGTGTTTTGTTAGCATAGGGTTTTTCATGACAATGAGACACCTCTGCTTCTGACAGCACTAATTTCAGAGAAGACCATGGGCCTTCACAAACAATGCCACCAGCTGAGAACCAATGACACTGATCTCATTCTTAAGGGTGCCACCATCATCACCTGGTCAGCTTCCTAAGGCCTCAACTCAGGTACCATCCCATTGGGTGCTTAAGCTGAAGTGCAAATTTTGGGAAGATGCAAACATGTAGTTCATAGCTTATCCCTGATACCTTCATTATATTGAGTGTCATTTCTTCCCTTCTCAACAATGACCCTAGGTTGTTTCTCACACTTAAAACTTTACCTTCTTTTCAAACACTTGAAAAAATAACACAATTTACCAATTAAAAATAGCATATCCAGAATAAAATATAATCTTGCCTACCCAGGAAGGTTCTTCAGAACTCTACTTTCATTGACCATGGCCTCATTCCAATTATTAGTCTAGAACCTGGTAGGAAAAAATACCTGATTTATTAATTTTTTTTCAAAATTCTACTTAAGTTATTCTCAAAATGTCTCATGCTCATCAATTCAAAAAGGAAACATGCAAATGATTAAAATAAATATAAAAAATGTTCAGCGCTCAACTAATCAAGAAAATGCAAATAAAACAACAATGTAATACTTTTCATCTAACAAATTTGCAAATGTGTTTTAAATGCTGGTATTGATACTGGCCTTAATGCCAGCCCAGGTGACAGATATACAGTTGTACTATGGTGCTCATGGGAGTATAGACTGAAGAATGTTCTGGAAAAATAGAGCAGGGGCATAAAAATAATCATAGCCTTGCACTCCATAGATTGTCCAAGAGAAATCCATGTCTATAACCCTGTATATTAGCCAAAGTTCCCTAGAGAAATAGAACCAATAGGATGAATATATATTGAAAGAGAAATCATTAGATTGGCTACATGATATCAACAGGGTAGTCCAATAATAGCTGCCTTCACACTGCAGAAGCTGAGAACCCAACAGGTGCAGGTCATGAGGTCAGGTTCCTTAATCCCAGTCTGATGGGCTGCGGGTTACTGGAGAGCCACTTGTCTTTATATATGTCAGAAGGCTAAAGAAGCCAGGTTCTGGTGTCAGTGCAGAATGACCATAGCAGAAAAGTGCTAGCAGGGAAGATGAACTTGACATACACACACATACATATATACATACATGCATGCATACATATATACGTACATACATACATACATACTTATGTACATACATACATACACACACATACATATATACATACATACATACTTACATACATACATACATACATACATACATACACACACATACACACACACATACATATATACATACATACATACATACATACTTACATACATACACACACACACACACACACACACACACACACACACACACACACACACAACGCAATATGAAGGCAAGCAAGTAGAAAACAAAAGCTTTTCATTTTCTAACTTCCTTTTATCTGGGATACCGCCCCAAGGTACTGGGATGAATCTTCCCACTGCAATCAAACTGATCAAGAAAATCCCTCACAAGTGTGCCTAGCAGCTTGCCGGTTAGTTAATTCCAGATCCAGTCAAGCTGACAGCCAAAATTAACCATCATACTGGGGTACTTAAGAGAGTGAAGTGGGAGGGTCTCTACTATGAGACTAACCTGAGGTGCAGAGTAATCCTTCCAAGAAGGATAGAGGAAAGAAAGAGGGTGAACGGGAAGAGAAGGAGAGCAGAGGGAGGGAGGAAGAAAGAATATGATTAAATGCATATTCAAAAAGACTGAAGTTATAGGGATTAACAAAAACTATCAACCTCCTGTACGACAGGCAGTAGAACTCTAGAGTTAAACACACAGAGAAACAGCAGGCCCCAAATGTGGCCAAGTGGTTAGGCCTCTGAATCACACAAATCTGCCATTATCTGTCAGACTGAAGAGTAACGTTCTTTAAACTGTCGATCTACCCAGGCTGGAATGTAATCTCTATGAAGAGATTGCTCAGTGGTCAAAGCATTGCTGCTCTTACAAAGGACCCAAGGCCAGTTCCCAGCACTCAAATCAAGTGTCTCACTGATGCCTGTAACTCCAGATCCAGGGGATCTGATACCCTCTTCCGGGCTCCTCCAGCACTGTACCACATGCTGTGCACATAAATTCACACACACACACACACACACACACGCACGCACGCACGCACGCACGCACGCACGCACACGCACATGCACATACACACACCTTTAAAAAGATCTGGGAAGAACCTATCTATGGAGATATTTGCTCTCAAGTCCTCAAAGCTAAATAGAGTGTTTGGCTCACAGATGCTGTGTCCTGTGGATGTAAATAGGATTTCCTGATAAAAATCTGGCTTGAGCTTCATCCATTCATCCCTCCCTCTACCTAACACAGCATCTCACATGCTTCATTTACAGGGATGAGTCATCAGGTCTCGCCTATACATCCCTTTTTTGCAGTAGTGTTGAGACAAACCTGTATGTTTATTCTAGGTTCATTTTGTTGCTGTGATAAAACACTCTAACCAAAAGCAACTTGGAACAGGAAAGGGTTTGTTTGGTGTACACTTCCAGATCACAGTCCATTCCTGGGGGACATCGGAGCAGGAACCCGGAAGTGGGAACAGTGAGCAACACTGCTTGCTGGATCACTTTCTGGCTTGCTCACCCTCTCATGCTTACCTGGCATCCTTACACACCTGAGACCATGAGTCTAGGGAACAGAACCACCAACAGTGGGCTGGGCCCTCCTGCATCATTTAATAGTCAAGACAATCACCCTTCCCCAGACGTACCCACAGACAATCTGATCTAGGCAATTACTCAATTAAGTCTTTTCTCTCAGATGGCATCTAGGCTGGGCCAAGTTGACAATGTACACTAACTAGAACACGTATGTGTGCATGCTTCCTAGAGTCAGTTGCTGAACATTTACCAGCACTTCACTGCCTAAAATATTCCTCTGGGTTATGAAAATAAGCATGATTTGCAAGTGTAGCCACAGTTGAAAAATTCAAGGGGTCACTAGAGTGAAAATGTGAAGGCAGACAGAGAAAGTCCCTCTTTCAAAGTAGGGTGGAGAGGAAGTAGGCATCTCTGTTGTCTGTGCCTGGTGTGGAGGAACCCATGTGAGGCCGCTTCCTCCTCTGTCAGGTTCCACCATACAGAGAAAAAGAAAGCCAGAAATCTGAGACGAGAAAGTTCAAAAGACCATCTCTATAATTAGTTTCATGGGAGATTTAAATTGCCTGGACTCCCAGAGGCCACACAGAAAGCAATGAGGTCCTATGACACCCACCTGTCTGAACCTCCTGTGGGTCACCCAGTGCATTGTGCTTCCTCCCCTAATTACATTATGATTAAAAGTGGTAAGCCAGATTTCCCATGGATGGAAACACTGCTTTATCATTTTCAAATACAAGCATGATCATCTTACTCAATCCTCACAAAAGTGTTAGAAGGAAGAAATAGTTACGTCTTAAAGCAGGGGAAAGTATGGCGAAAATAAGGAATTTTGTGTGTTTCATTTAGTCCTGGTTTTAAAATCAAGCTTAAGAAAAAAATAAATGCTGAGTGTGTGTGTGTGTGTGTGTGTGTGTGTGTGTGTGTGTGTGTCTGTGTCTGTGTCTGTGTCTGTGTCTGTGTGCATGTGTACACATACCTATGAAGATGTCATCTACCTTGGCTCAGGTCAGGAACATCATCTACCTCCTTGGGGAAGGGTTTCTCACAGGCCTGGAGCTCACTGATTAGGCTAGGCTAGTTGGCCAGTGTGCCCTGGAAATCCTATCTTTGACTCTCAGAGCTGGGATTACTAGCTCATGCCAACATGGATGGCACTTAGACTGAGCCATGCCCCTCCAGTCCCCAAATGCTTTGTACAAGCTGCTTATGTTTATTTTGAGTACACTTGGGTCTGCACTTAAACATATTGCCACAGCTTTACTCATACAGTGTATGTCCTTTATCATTCTTACTGGGAAAGAGGACAGAATTACCTGGTTATTATTCACTAAAAGGCAGCCTGTTGGGCCGGGCGGTGGTGGCACATGCCTTTAATCCCAGCACTCAGGAGGCAGAGCCAGGCAGATCTTTGTGAGTTCGAGGCCAGCCTGGTCTCCAAAGCGAGTTCCAGGAAAGGTACGAAGCTACACAGAGAAACCCTGTCTCAGAAAAAAAAAAAAAAAAAAAACAGCCTGGCTTTTGGTTTAATGCTGGTCACTGCTTTTATTCTAAAACACTCAGACAGGTAGATGGTCTCTTAACCTTCATTTACTTCTTTACTATGGAAACTTATACTTAGTACCTCTCCAAATACACTACCTAGAAATGGTTTCCTTGGGCTCCAAGTTCAAGTTGTCAGGAATTTTTTCCTGTTGCTGAGAAAGGATTCTTTTTTCTGGCTCAGAGTTTAAGGGGATGAGTGTTAGGGAATATTAGTTTAAAATGTGTTACATTTGTTTATGCTGTGAACTTTTGTTTAATGCAAAGATGTGTTGCTTTCTTTTATGTTGCATTTGTTTAACTCTGTGAAGCTGTGTTACTTTGCCTGTCTAAAACACCTGATTGGTCTAATAAAGAACTGAATGGCCAATAGCAAGGCGGGAGAGAGACATGGGTGGAGCTGGTGTACAGAGAGAATAAACAGAAGGAGAAAAAGAGAAGAGGGAGGAGCGAGAAAAAGAGGAGAGGAGGATGTCAGGAGCCAGCCACACAGCCACACAGCCAGCCATGGAGTAAGAAGGAAAGTAAGAAGAAAAGAAAGATATATTGAATAAAGAAAGGTTAAAAAGCCCAGAGGCAAAACATAGTTAAAGAGAAATGCGATAATTTAAGTTAGAAGAGCTGGCTAAAAACAAGCCCAGCTAAGGCCAGGCATTCATAAGTAATGATAAGTCTCTATGTATTTATTTGGAAGCTGCGTGGTAGGCCCCCAAAAGAGAGAGAAAGGAAAGGAAGAAAGAGAGAAAGAAAGAAAAGAGAGAGAGAGAGAGAGAGAGAGAGAGAGAGAAAGAAAGAGAAAGAAAAAAAGAAAGAAAGAAAGAAAGAAAGAAAGAAAGAAAGAAAGAAAGAAAGAAAAAGAGAAAGAAAAAGGAAATCACCTGCAGGCACCATCCCTCACAGTAGGGAAGGAGGACAGAGGGCAGTGAGTGGAAACAAGGGAACAACCAGGGTCAAGCCAGCTTTCACCTTCTCCTTTTCATTTAATGTGGGACAGTAGCCACCACATTCTAGGTGGGCTTTCCCTCCTCAGTTAATCTTCTCTGGAAACACCTTTACATATGGCCTAGGCATATCATAATCTAATCAAGTTAACACTCAAAATTAACCACCTCAGGGCCTAGAAAGATGGTTCAGCAATTAAAAAGCACTTACTTTCTAATTTTGCAGAAGATGAAGATTCAACCCCCAGTACTCACATGGTTCCTCATAACCACTCACAACTCCAATTCCAGGGGACTTGACCCCCTCTTCTGACCTCTGGGGCATCAGACACAAATATGGTGTGCATACATATATGCAGGCAAAACTCATATACACAGAAGGTAAAATAAATAAAATTTTTATTAACTAGCCCAGACAGAGGATATCAAGTTTGCACACTGCTGTAAACTGCCCCAGCCTCACAAGGAAAACAGTTCTCTGTCACTGCAAAAAGAATGTCTACAGTTCCTTCTCAGAGAGGCAGGGCATGGAGGGAACAGGAACGTTCCAAAACGTTCACAGACTGTATCTACTGATCTTCCAATAATTAGACCAGATTGACCTTAAGTCTCAGGTGGTTTTTCAAAATTGAGCTTCCTAAAAGTTAACTTCTAGACCTACAGCAATCCCATGGCAGCGGCTTAAATGAGTAATGTCCCCATGACTCGTGTATTTAAACGGCCGGTCCCCTGTTGGTGGGGCTGTCTGCAGAAGTTGTAGAACCCCTTGGAGGTGGAGCCTTGCTGGAGAAAGTAGGTCAGTGGGGCAGGGTGTGAGAGTTTATGGCCTCACCCAGCTTCCTGATCCCTCTCTCTGATTCATGTTTGAGGTTGAAGATATGATCTCTCAGCTTCCTGATCCAGCAAGCCAGTAAGCAACACCTCTCCATGTCCTCTACATCAGCTCCTGCCTTCAGGATCTGCCGTTTGAGTTCCTGTCCTGACTTCCTTCGATGATGAACAGTGATATAGAAGAGTAAGCCAAAAACAAAAAAACAAAAAACAAAAACAAACAAAAAAAAAAACACACAAAACTTTCCTTTCCAAGTTGTTTTTGGTCACGGTGTTTTTCACAGCAATAGAAACCCTAATGAGAATATCCTCTAAGTTGTTTTTGGTCATGATGTTTTTTCACAGTAACAGAAATCCACTAACACATTCACTAAAGTTGAATCTATTACTTCAAACACCAGGAAATAGGGTACTGTGTTGCCCAGATCCTGGCCTCAAGCTCATATAGTCAAAGATATAACCTTGAACCCATGATCATCCTGCCTCTACCTCCCAAGTGCTGGGATTATAATTGAGAGCCACCATACTCCATTTTTGAAGTGTGTGTGAGTGCAGGTGCCCTTAAAGGCCAGAAGAGGGTGTTGGGTGCTCTGGAGCTGGAGTTACAGGGGTTGTGAGCTGCCCAATGCCCTCTTCTGGATGCCATTGACACTGTACTCATATGCACATGCACACACAGAAACAGGTATATATATATATACATAATTTGTAAAATATTAAAAATAATCTTTAAGAATAACATGTAAGAGAGACATTCTAAATTCCCACTTTCATGAAAAAATGTCACTTTTTGGAGTTAAAAGTGCTTTGGAAAATAATATCAAAAATGCTTCAGTGCTCCTGAGTACCAGCTAGATTGAAACACCAGGAGACAAATTACATGACCTAAAATAACTGCTGTATGTATGAAAATCATTACCATTGGTCTATTCTCCTTCCCCTATCGGCTTCATGGTGGGGACAAAGTTTCTTATTCCCTATAATAAATCATTTCTATTTCTATTTTCTGCTGCAAATTTTACTGTGTAAAATATACTCCCAAGCACAGTGCATACAAGAAATAATTCCTTTAAACTAGTTTCTAGTTTAATGAGCCCCTTCAAGAACAACTTGTTCTCCTAATTCTATACATTTCATCTTCAAACACAAGAAATTCCTCAGAGATTATGGTCAATATCAGAGGAAATTTTAAACATCTATTTTTATCTTTATTAATGTGTATGTATGCCTATCTATGTGTATATGGGCCATGTATGTGTAGTGCCCTCAGAAGCCAGAAGAGAGCATCATATCCCCTTGTGTTAGAATCACAGGTGATTGTGGGCTGTCTGATTGATATGGGTTTTAGGAATGAAACTTAGGTTATCTACAAAAGCAGCAACCACTAAGCCATCTCTTTAGAGGAGAAGGTTTTTTTTTTTTTCCCAAGAGAGATATTTTCATTAGAGAAGACTTTATACTAGCTATTAAAGGAACTGCTATGTGTCTGGAATCCAAAAGCAGGGAACTAGTTGAGCTAGAAAAAAAAAAAAACCAGCAAATTTCTCTCCTAATATTCACCAACTTCATACAGCAAAATAGTTAAGAAACGGGTTCTCAGCCAGAGGGGATGGCTGAGCAGATATGGAAGCTTGCTGCCAAGCCTGATGACCAAGCTTTATCCTAAGGACTAAAATAGTGGAAGGAGAAAACAGAATCCCACAAATAGTCCCTTGACCTTCTCACACAAATGGACGCACACACACACATGCACGTTCATGCATGCATACATGTGCACACAAACAAGCTAATTAATTTGTTAATTAATTAATTAATGTAATTTTAAAGTAGAAGCTGACCTCTCTGAGTTAAGCACCTGCTCACCCACTCAAACAAGCCTCTGGACTGGTGATCCTGGGTTCTATAAGAAAGCAGGCTGGGCAAGCCATGGGAAGCAAGAGTAAGCAGCACCCCTCCACAGCCTCTGCATCAGCTCCTGCCTCCAGGTTCCTGCCCTATTTGAGTTCCTGTCTTGACTTCCTTTGAAGA
This sequence comes from Onychomys torridus, assembly GCF_903995425.1. Classification (NCBI taxonomy): domain Eukaryota; kingdom Metazoa; phylum Chordata; class Mammalia; order Rodentia; family Cricetidae; genus Onychomys; species Onychomys torridus. Next base: position 44,870,002 of record NC_050447.1, read on the forward strand.
TGAACTGTGATGTGGAAGTGTAAGCAAGATAAACACTTTCCTCCCCAACTTGCCTTTTGTTCATGGTGTTCCATCACAGCAACAGAAACCCAAACTAAGACAATGATGCAGAGAAAATAGCTTAGGAGTCAGGTAAGGACTGGGGTGTGAGGCCCCTCTGTCTGTGGATTTATGAAGTACAGAAAACATATGCTTAGCTATCGTTTCTATTTTGCTTGAGCAATTTCTTCCAAACAAAACAAATCCACATGCATTTAAAGCTAAAATTCTGCTAAACAGACACAGTATTAAATAAGCTCTTCAAGGCTTATCCTCATATCCATAGTCTAGTGCATCTCTCAAACTTCATCAGAGAAGTTTCTTCTCGCTGTACTGGGAGATTAACACAGAGACCCACACTGGTCAATGAGCAGAGACTGAGAGACTTCAGAGTGTGCCTCCCAAGGTTCACTGAAGAAGAGGGGGAAGGAAGACTGTAAGAGACAGGGGCAGTGGATGGCTACAGAGAAATAGCACTTTCTGGGCACAGTGGAACAGTTGTACACATGAACTCATGGCAGTTGTGACTGCATGCGCAAGTCCTGCATAAGATCAAGCCAGACAAAGTCCCAGCATGGAGGATGGGAACATCAGGAAGTCCCACCCCTAGGTGAGGAGCTACTGGCAACTGATGGCTGTCTGAACAGGAAGAACCAATATTCTTCAGGGCTGCAGATTAGAGAGGCTACCATGCTCCAGGAGATGGTCCCACACTCATGCACATACTAAAAGCACTAAGTGGACTCTATAAGTTTACAAAAAAAAAAAAAAATTAGAGAAATTTGGAAGAAACAGTAGTGATGAACATAGGGAGGAGTTGAGGGGGAGAGGGAATGAAGAGTAGACTTGATCAAAACATATTATGTTCATGTAGGAAATTCTCAGTCACAAATAACTTTTAGGGGCCTGGAGAGATGGCTCAGAGGTTAAGAGCACTGACTGCTCTTCCAGAGGTCCTGAGTTCAATTCCCAGCACCCACATGGTGGCTCACAACCATCTGTAATGAGATCTGACACCCTCTTCTGTATATATAATAAATAAATAAATCTTTAAAAATAAATAAATAAAATAACTTTTAGCACCAACCCCCCCATCAGACCCTGCAATCTACATGCCCTGCCCCAATACCCATCTGCCTGTAATCCCAGTAACTTCTTGAGGCATAGAAACCAAACCACCAGCTCTCATTGGACCCAGAGGTAAGTGACTCTTCTCACACCCAGAGAGTCCTGCCCCTAAGACCCAGGCCCTGGGACACAACCAGTCCCTGGGAACCCCCACCCAACTCTGTCCCAGTTGCTGATCAGGAAGGAAAACTCCTGTGGGAAGAACCCACCCACCAAAACTCCCCATCTGACCCTGCAATCTACAAGTTCCATGCCTGCCCCAATACCCATCTACCTGTGACCCAAGTAACTTCCTGAGGAACAGAAACCAAACTGCCAGCTCTTATTGGACCAAGAGTAACTTCCTGAGACAGGGAATCCACCAGCCCTCATTAGACCAAGAATGGCTTTCTGAGACATAGAATCTGCCAGCAATCATTGGACCAAGAGAGGCTTCCTGAGACACAGAATCTGTCAGCTCTGACTGGACCAAGAACCCTGATCAGACCAAGAGCAGATCCATGAGTCACAGAATCAACTAGCTTGGGTTAAGCCAACAGCAGCTCACTGAGATACAGAATCTGCCAGCTCCAATTAGACCAAGAGCTAAGATTGGACTCAGAGAGGCCCCTGAGACACAGACACAACAAGCACAAAGTGGACCAATAGCAACTCGCTCAGACACGGGCAACTCTTATACCTATTAGAGGAGGAGATGGGCAAACATCAATGCAAAAATACATACAACAACATAAAGAGCAATATAGCATCACCAGAACCTAGCCCTCCTCCAACAGCAAGACCTGAACATCACAATATAGAAGAAGCAAAAGAAAGCAACTATAAAAATAGCTTCATGAAGATAGAGGCCTTGCAAGAAAAAATGAAAAATTCCCTTGAAGAAATTGAGGAAAAAACAAACAAAAAATTAGAAGAAATCAAAGAAATTGACAACATAACCCTTTACAATAGCCACAAATAATATAAAATAACTGGGGGTAACTCTAACTAAGCAAATGAAGGACCTCTATGACAAGAACTTTAAGTCTCCAAAGAAAGAAATTGAAGAAGACACCAGAAAATGGAAAGATCTCCAATGCTCATGGATAGATAGGATTAACATACTAAAAGTGGCAATTTTACCAAAAGCAATCTACAGATTCAATGCAATCCCCATCAAAATACCAACACAATTCTTCACAGACCTGGAAAGAACAATACTCAACTTCATATGGAAAAACAAAAAACTCAGGATAGCCAAAAGAATCCTGTACAATAAAACAACCTCTGGACTCATCACAATCCCTGTGATTTCAAGCTCTACTATAGAGCTACAGTAATAAAAACAGCTTGGTACTGGCATAAAAACTGACATGTGGACCAATGAAATTGAATTGAAGACTCTGACATTAACCCACACACATATGAACACCTAATTTTTGACAAAGAAGCCAAAACTGTACAATGGAAAAAAGAATGCATCTTCAACAAATGGTGCTGGCATAACTGGATGTCAACATGCAGAAGACTGCAAATAGATTTATATCTGTCACCATGCACAGAACTTAAGTCCAAGTGGATCAAAGACATCAACATAAATCCAGTTACTCTGAACCTGATAGAAGAGAAAGTAGGAAGTAGTCTTGAACACATTGGCACCGGAGATCACTTCCTAAATACAAAACCAATAGCACAGACACTGAGGGCAACAATTAATACATGGGACCTCTTGAAACTGAGAAGCTTTTGTAGAGCAAAGGACATGGTCAATAACACAAAATGACAGCCTACAGAATGGGAAAAGATCTTCACCAACCCCACAGCTGACAGAGGGCTGATATCCAGAATATGTAAAGAACTCAAGAAACTAGACATCAAAATACCTAACAGTCCAATTAAAAAATGGGCTATAGAGCTAAACAGAGAATTCTCAACAGAAGAAGCTCAAATGGCTGAAAGACATTTAAGGAATTGCTCAACATCCTTAATCATCAGGAAAATGCAAATCAAAATGACTCTGAGATACCATCTTACACCTATCAGAATGGCTAAGATCAGAAACACTGAAGACAGCTTATGCTGGAGAGGATGTCAAGCAAGGGGAACACTCCTCCACTGTTGGTGGGAATGCAAACTTGTGCAGCCACTTAGGAAATCAATATGGCTCTTTCCTTAGAAAATTGGGAATCAACATCACTCAAGACCTAGATATACCGCTTTTGGGCATATACTCAAGGAATGCTCAATCATACCACAAGGACACATGCTCAACTATGTTCATATCAGCATTATTTGTAATAACCAGAACCTGGAAACAACCTAGATTCCCTTCGACTGAAGAATGGATAAAGAAAATGTAGTACATATACACAATGGAGTACTACTCAGCAGAGAAAAACAATGACATCATGAGGTTTGCAGGCAAATGGATGGAACTAGAAAATATCATTCTGAGTGAGGTAACCCAGACTCAGAAAGACAAACATGGTATGTACTCACTCATAAGTGGATACTAGATGTAAAGCAAAGGATAACCAGACTGCAACCCACAACTCCAGGGAGGCTAGCTAGTAAGGAGGACCCTAAGAAAGACACAGGGACTGCCCAGCAATGGAGAAATGGATGATATCTACACGAGCAAACTGGAGGGGGGGCAATGGAGGGTAAGGGTCTGGGGAAAGAGAGCTTAGAGGAGCAGGAGATCCCAGCTAGATCAGGAACAGAGTGGGAGAACAAGGAAAGAGATACCATGACAAATGAGGACACCAGGGGAATAAGGAGAAGCAGAGTGCTAGGGAGCTCCCCACCAATCCACAAAGATAACTCCACCATAGACCACTGGCAATGGTTGAGAGAGTGCCTGAGCTGACCTACTCTGATGATCAGATGGCTGAATACACCAACTGTCATCATAGAACCCTCATCCAGTTACTGATGGAAGCAGATGCAGAGAGCCATAGCCAGGTCCCAGGTGGAGCTACAGGTGTCCAATCAACAAGAGAGAGGAGGGATTCTATGAGCAAGAGACATCGAGGCCATAATTGGAAAAAGTACAAAGACAACTAGCCAAACTAGTGGAAACCCATGAACTGTGAACCAATAGCTGAGGCACCCCATGGTACTGGACTAGGCCCTCTAGATAAGTGACAGAGTTGTTTAGCTTGAACTGTTTAGGGGGCCCCCAGGCAGTGGGACCAGGACCTGTCCCTAGTGCATGAGCTGGCTTTTTGGAACCTAGTGCCTATAGTGAGACACTTTGCACAGCCTTGGTGTGGGGAGGAGGGGCTTGGACCTGCCTCAACCGAATGTACCAGGCTCTGCTGACTCCCCATGGGAGACCTTGCCATGGAGGAGGTGTGAGTGGGGGTAAGGCTGGGGGGGGGGGAGAAGGGAGGACAGAGGAATCTGAGGTTGATATGTAAAATGAATAGAAAATCTCTTAATAAAAAAAATTTAATAATTTTTAAAAAGCCAAAATGGATGCCTCTTTTACAGTCATTATAAGATGACCCAAGATAACCTGGCTCTGGAAATACAACATTCCGACTCTCCACAATCAGGAAGTTCTTGTCAGTCAGCCTTGTAGAATTCACATCTTTAACATAGATGTAGCTTTTTTTTCTGAAAACTTTGGTTTATAGCAGACACAGCCAGACTACCCAATGATTAGATTCCACCCATCATCAGGCCACCAAAATACTTTACACTTCTTCTGAGAACTAACAACAGTTTATTGCAGCCATATCTATAGTTCAAGAGCATCTCCACCCTCTGTGGATTCTTCCAGAACACAAATCAGATGTTTCATTTCCAGATCTTTCTTGTTTAGCTCCTGGATTTTTTAAAGTGATTTAATGTCATCAGTTAAGGTATTAGTAGGACCTTCTCTGAAGGTGTGCTGAACACAGCATATAACTGTAATTCTGAGTGTTCCCACAAGGCGTAATTCTAGCCAAATGTTGCCTTGTGGCTCAGTCTCATTTGCTCTGCAGGAGTCACACACACAAAAAAAAAGCTTATAATGATTAATATTGGTTGTCCATGTGACTGCATCTGGAATTAACCAAAAGGCAAACCCAAGCCCTCCTGTGGTGAATTCTCTTGATCAGATTATTAGAGGGGAACACTCACCCTAATGTGGGCAGCACCTTCCTGTGGTGGGAAACTTTGCTTTTCTTTAACTGGAGTTACAGGCAGTTATAAGCCTCTGTGAAGGTGATGGCAATCAAACCTGGGTCCCTTGCAAGGACAGTCAGTTCTCTTACCCATCTCTGAGCCATCTCTCCAGCCCCTTACCTTCACTGTCATGGCAAGGTCATCCATCCTGTTACAGTTGCATCCCTTCATTACTATAAGAAGCAGCTTCTTCTGGCTTCTAACATAGCCTGAAGCCCAGCAGCTCTCCAGGAATCTGCCAGGCTGTGAGTGCCAGATGGGGACTGAGGAGACATCCAGACTTGTGGACTGAGCCACAAGCATATTCTTGGCCTCTGCAGTGTGAAACAGCACTGTTGACCTACCTACAATGCATTGTGCCAGCCAGTCTAATAAGCCCTCCTTTTAATATATATGCATTCTATCGATTATGTTCCTCGAGAGAACTTGTGACTAATACTGCACTCCAACACAGACTGGAGATGCTGACATTCTGTTATGTAAACCACTACAGAGGCTGGGGCTATGAATTAATGGTAGAGAATTTGCAGATTAATATGTGTGAGGTCTGGGGACCAATAAAGCCAATATAGGATTTTCCCTAGAATGTTGAGAGAGACACCATCTTGCCCTGGTACATGCCCTCTCTGGAAAGGACCCCATCGAAGGGAGGTAGATGGTAAAAACATAAGACTCCTAAAGCAACTCCCCCAAGCCAATGGATGCATTTCCTAATGAAACTTTCTTAACTTCCCTGAAGGTGACCTTCCCTCAGCCCCTTCTCCCACATGCTCTCTACAGAGACACAGTCCATACTGAAGGACCTGGAGGCAGAAGAGTCGTTCCAGCTTTCAAGAATCTAAGCCACAAGGTCAGTCACAGCAGGCACACCTCCTTATCCCCAGCTGTGACAGGGCAGCAATGTTGCTTCCAGAGCAACTAGGACATTGTGTTTCACTGTCACTGCAGGGAACACATGCATTACTAATGCTACAGAGAACCCAGGTTCATGCACATGCATTACTACTAATGCTACAGAGAACCCAGGTTCATGCACAGGTATTACTAATGCACACAGGCAAATACAACCCACATGCCAGTGAGGCATACACAGACACCATCCTTGCACCATGGGAACATGGCATCTTTTACAAAGAAAAGTCAATGAATCTCTTATTATGGTCAGATGAGGCAGCTTCCAAGCCTGCACCAAGCAGGTCGATGTCATGTCATTTCCTATCTCTTACAGAAGCTTGAGAAATTATCATCTAGCATTTTGTATAGGTGCATCAAGTCCACTGGCCCTGCCCATTCAATATTGCCATGTTGGCTGCAAAGAACAGAGGGGCTTGGATTCCATCTGGCATGAGATATATGCCCTCCTTCCCCTTAGGCTTTGGTTAGGGACTTGGAATGCACTCTCCATAGCCAGGCTGTTTCCTCCCATCTCCCCTTCTCCTCTTCTTCCTTCCTCCCTAATCCCCAGTTCTTCCTGGACCTGCTTTCCAGAAAAGTCCAAATCCTGAAAGCCACTTCTGGAGGACGCAGCTGGACAGCCTTTCCCCAGACAGGGCTGCTGTGGAGCCCCAGTTCCCACAACCCTCCCTCCACAGCCCAGCCCTCCTCTCTCCCTGAAGAATCAAGCCAGGGCCTTAAGGGTAGCTCGGTTCCATGTGTGAGAAGACACTTGAGCACCAAGGACTTCCAGGATGTGCTTAGAAGTCCAAGGCCAATGTGAGGCATCCTGTGACCTTGCCCCTACTTGCTCATCTTCTGATACTACACAAGTTCTTTAAATATTTCCTACACCAACATGTAGCTATGAGGTCATACAGTAAGTGCTTAGCATCTGGCATGCAACAGGAAGATACTGCCTACATAATTCACCTGAAATAACACAAGTGTAACTACATTTTCCAAAGTCTCTCACCGCTCTGTTTGCATATACATAAAAGAGGAGGTTGACATTTTCCCTGCCCTTGGCACATGTTTTTAAGATTTTTAAAAAATGTTTATTTGTGAGTGTGTGTTTATTCATGCTACGGGAGTAAAGATGATAGGAGGCTATCTTTACCTGAGGAGGCTAGAAGAGGGTATCCAGTCCCCTGAAGGCAGAGTTACAGGTGGTTGTCAGCTGCCCAACATGGATACCAGGAAATGAACTAGGATCTCTGGAAGAGCAGCAAACACTCTTAACCACAGAGTCAGCTCTCTGGCCATTGGTGCAGGTCTCTCAGGCATTTGACCTGTAAGAAGTTAATTTGGGGTGCCTGGAAATTGCAGCTTCTGAATGAGGCTGACCTTGGAGAGTTCCATTTGGAGCTTTGCCTTGGGAGTAATAAGCCTGTCTGTCCACCAAGACACTGAACAAGTCTGGACTCAACAGAATCAGAAGCCTAGATTCTACAAAGCACCAGCTCTTACACAGAGCTTGGTGATATGTATGTAATTACTTGGAACCCACCCCCCCCCCCCCCTGCCCCAGGAGTCTGGTGTATTCCAGGCCACCATCAAACTCCCTGCATAGTTGAGATTCTTGGACATAGTTGAGATTCTACTCCCCCTGCCTCCTCCTCCCAAATTCTGAGGCTACAGGGCTTTATCTACTTGGCCTGTTTTTACGGGGTGCTAGGGATCAAACCCAGGGCTTTGTGTATGCTAGACAAGTGCTTTACCAACTGAGTACTGCACATCCCTGGAATTCCATTTTGAAAGTCTGCTGATAAGGAAGAGCCATACCAAAAAAAGAGGAAAGGTCAGTGGGTCAATGTCTTTCCTTTGTTCCTTGCACCTGGTGTCATCTATGCAATGGGTCAAGATTAGGTCAGGATGCCATCCTGACCTGTGCCTGAATGACACATACACACAGTAGCTCAAGGTGGCTGTCAGTGCCAGCACCACCTGGCCCTCCCTGCCTGGGTCAGCATTTTGCAGCCTCTGCTTACAAGCCTGTCTTTCTGAAACTTCCCCTGGACTCCCAGGTCTGCACGGAGAGTTGCTCTGCTGTGTTGTTTCCCTATCACTGCATGAAGTGCCTTATTCACTTCTGCCCCTGGGAGATCCCAAGGATAACAGGGCCAGATGCGTCATTCCCTTAACATCTATTGAGATTCCCTAGCACACAGTAGGTCTGCATACTTTTGTTACAAGTGAATGACAGAGTTAAAGAGGGTGGGCCAAAGTTTTAAGTAGCTTTTTCAGAAGCATGTGATCACTGCCGTGTGCACCCAATTCGCACCCCTGTCTGGGCAATCAAACAACTAGTCACTTTCATTCAAACACAAGGAAAGGAGGGGCGGGGGCTCTGGGATTTCTTAAACGGGGTACACAGGATGATAGAGCAGACACACCTATGTGTAAAAGAAAACCTGAATTGCAGTCAACACCTAACATTCCCATGGTCGCCTTGGGCCAGAGCAGAAAGAGGAGTCAGAACACAGAGGCCAGGTTAGGCCCGCTGCAGGGAGCGGGAGGGGGAGCCCAGTGTGGATTTAAGCCTCATGCCAACATTCATAGCTACAACTGGCCATTTTCCAGCTCAGGGCCTGCATCTGGTCGGCTGAGGTTCTGCCCAGAGGCCTGCTGGAGCCTGATGGACGACAGCTCCTGGGAAGGGGCAGCCTCTGAGCAATGATGGGAGGAAGTGGGAGGCAGTAAACAGGAGGAAGTTTAGACAGCCTTCTTCCCTGGGGCATTGGCCACTTCTAGGTCATGAGGAGCAAGCTGCTAGCAGATCAGAACTTGGCTGGGCAAAGAGAAAAAGAATGTTTGGGGAGTTGCAGAGTCAATCCTGTGGCTTTAAGTGCAACCAGCTCCTGTCCTGGGGCCTGCATGAGGCAGTGAGGGGTCCCCACACTACCTTCAGAGCAGCAGGTTCAAAGCCTGGCTAATGGACCCAACTGGAAGCTGAGTCATTCGGGATCTTACTGAACTGTTTTGAGACCATCAGCCAATCACGAAACATTTGCTAGCACCCCAGTATGCTGAGGATACAGCTGCCGGAAAAGAGGCTTCACAACCAGTTGGCAGCTAAGGAACATCACCAAGGAAATCCATTTGCACACCAAGGCACCTTGTGAGGGTCTGTCACTCGCTGGAGGTGTTCACTTACTCAAAGGACTCATATGCTTCCCTTCCCTTCCTTGATTTCTCTTTCGAAAGCCGTGAGCTGGAGGAAGACCTAAGTTTGATTCCCCAGAACTCCGTCAAAAAAGTCTGGCTTGATGGCATGCCCTTGTAATCCTGACAGACTCAAGACTATAATCCCAGGCTTTAAGAAAGTCCCAAGGATTGCAGGCAGATCGCCTAGGGCCTTCTGGGCAGCCAGCTTAGTCAAATAGGTGAGCTTCCAGTCAGAGAGAACTTGGTTCAGTAGGTAAAGATGTTTAAAGGCAAGCCTGATGACCCTCCTAATATCATGCTTCCCTGTTGTGGTGGTTTAAATAAGAATGACCCCCCACCTCCCCTTGCCCCTTCTACCTTACCAGGGGCAGCACTCAGGAAAGTGGGCTCTGCACCTCACCTGGCAGCACAGTAGAGCTGATGCTGTTGATGAGGGTGCAGGTGAAATAACCGAGAATGTAAGCTTGGGAGATTTGGCCCCACCCCTCACTACTATATGGTGATGTGGACAAGAAAGAGGCAACCCCATGCCCCTTGCTGCCTATGATAGTTGGGAGAGCTGTCCCTGGGATCATAAGAGCAGGAGAGCTGGCTCTGCCCCTCACCAGCTGCAGCACTCAGGAGAGTGGCCCCTGCACCCTATTTAGCCCTGATGGTGTAGGTGTGAGTGAGCCAACCCTGAGGCATGAAAGCAGAAGAACCAGCCACACCCCTTGCGCATTGCTGCATTGGATGATCTAGCTGCTGGTGGGCTGACCAACCCTGCAACTAACTACCCAGGCCCAGAACCAGGGTTATGAGTTGGTCCACCCCAGCATGCACCCGATTCATGATCTGCTAGAGCATGTGAGGGGGCTGGTCCTGCAGACCCAAAGCTGCAGGATCTCCATGACACAGGGCAACAACAGGATCTCCAAGAGTTGTTCCAGTGAGACCCAGTATCAGTGGTGCGGCCAAAACCAGAGGCCTTGAAACAGACCAATGACTCTGCAATGAGCACTTGCAAGTAAATATATGTGGACAAAAGGATATGACAAGATTTTTCTTTTCTTCTTTTTTATTTTCTCTGAAACTTTATTTTATTTTGTGGGGAAGAGTGCAAGGGCACAGGGTGGATATGAAGGGATGGGGAAATGAACGGGATCAAGGTGCCAAAAAAAAGATGGCCTCCAAAGGCTCATATATTTGAATACTTAGTCACCAGGGATGGACCTCTTTGAAGGGATTAGAAGGATTAGGAAGTTCAGTCTTGTTAGAGGAAGTTTGTCACTGGGCGTGAGTTTTTGAGCTTTCAAAACTCCCATGCCAAGCCTAGATTTTCTCTCTCTGCCTACAGATCTGGGTATAGCTCTCTGCTACTGCTCCATTGTCCACCTGCATAACACCATGCTCCCCACCATGATGATAATGGACTATACCTCTGAAACTGTAAGCCAAACCCCAGTTAAATGCTTTCTTTCATAGAATTGCCTTGGTCCTGATGTCTCTTCAAAGTAATAAAACAATGACTAAGACATACACTCACTTTTTAGCTGTGGAGAGTCACCCCTCAACATTGTCTCCCCACACTTGCTCCTCCCTCCATGCCCCATCCCTCACTACTATCTATTCTGATGCCTGAGCTGGGAAACTGGAACCATTTCAACTCCCTCCCTCTAACTCCAGGGAAGCCAACACCATCGTCTGGCTTCCAATGACACTGTACTCTAGAGCACGCACACAGATACACACACACACACACACACACACACACACACACACACACACACACAATTAAAAGGGAAAGATCAGAAGAGTCACCAAGCAGATGCAGAATGAGTTGGACATACAAAATGGGATAGAGGTAAAAGCCACAAGCCTCAGGGCAGCACATAGATTAATAGAAATGGGTTAAGTTGTAAGAGTTAGTTAGTAACAAGCCTGAGCTATCAGCTGAGCATTTGTAATTAACATTAAGACTCTATGTGGTTATTTTGGAGCTGGCAGTTGGGACAGGAAAACCCTTCCTACATAAACCTCCAGAACTGGGCTTGCTGGGGCTTCCATAATAGAGTACCATGGACCAGGGGCTTCAACAATAGAAGTTTATAGCCTCAGAGTTCTAGAGTCAAATGTCCAAGTTCAGACACCATCACAGTTGTGCTCTGGGCTCACTGCTGCACATGACCAGTATGAAGGGATGAAAGATGGATCTTTTCTGTGGAAGCCATCACTTTGTGCCACCAAAATGAAGCAAAGAATGGTAACTCTGAATTTGTTATACTTCTCCCAGGCTTGATTAAGGGCTTGATTGTGTTGAGGTGGTTTCCTCAGAGGCCTCTCTCTTCAATTCACAGATGACTGTTTTCCCTATGTCTAACTCACTACACACACCCCATCCATGTTACGTGCCACATGTGTTCAAGTCTATTCTTATCAACACAATGGTCCTGTGGGATTAAGACTCACCTAATGACCTCATTTCAATTTGGCCCCTTTTGAAAGGCACCATCTCCAAATACAGTCACATCCTTGGGTCCTGGAAATGAAGACTTCCCAATAGGAATGTGGGAGACATAACTCAGCCCATCACAAGGTCCTCTGGTCAGAACCAAGGTATCTGCTTCAGGGACAACCTGGTAATGAATTTCTGAGTTGAGAAGCCAGAGCTCTTAGATGCATCCTCATAGCCTTAGGCCAATCACAATCCAGGGCACTTCTCCTCTATGGTGTTGTTATTTTCTTATTGACTGACCTCTGAGATGGAGTTGGTTAAGGGCCTTGAAGCATCATCAATCAATTTGGTCACTCTAACCTGAACTCTATTCACATGGAAAGAATGAAAATGCTCCAAGGTCACTTAAAAAGCAGGAGTCCAGATTGCTTTTATAACTGTAGTGTATTATCTGAAGGGACAAGTTTGGTTTTCTGTCACATAACACATTTGGACAAACCTGGGATATATTCGTCCATAGGAAATTGAAAAGGAGAAGGTAACTTCTTTAAGCCCTTGATCAAGTCTGGGAAAAGTATAACAAATTAAGAGTTACCATTCTTCACTTCATTTTGGTGGCACAAAGTGATGGCTTTCTCAGAAAGGATCTGTTTTTCATCACTTCATGCTGGTCACATGCAGCTGTGAGCCCACCATTTGGGATGGTGTCAGTAACAGCACAGATCTCCACAGCAACCAAATGCCAGCATCCTCCTCAGCCCCCTCAGCATCAACATCTGAACAAACCCTGCTGTCACCCTGTCCTCTCTGGGCCAGCCTTATTAGCCTGTTTCTCTGTGATTGAACCATGTATGTTTTCTAATCTTTCTTTTGTTTCCCTTCTGACTCCTTTGGATGATGTTCATCCATCTATAATCCATCTCTACCTATTCTTGCCACATCAGGTAACTTATGTCAGCTGTACAAGCAATCTGGACCCTTGACTTTAAAGATCCTGGGACCTCAACACATGCCTCTGCTCAACTTGATCTCAGCCATGCCTCTTCCCAGGGTCTCTGGTATAGAGTCCATCTGCCAATTTTCTCTCTTTGCTTCCAGCATGTTCTATGTCATGAATACTGGGCCTGGTGGATGAGAATTCCCTCTTTCTTAGGCCAGCAATATGGTTCATCAGGTAAAGGTGCTTGTTACCAAGCCTGGAAACCTGAGTTTCATCCCAGGGACCCAAATAAAGATGGAAGGAGAAAACTGGTACCCTCAAGTTTCCCTCTGACCTCCACATGTGAGCCCCCCAACACACATAAAAATCTCATTGTTTATAGACAAAGGGAATTACTTTGACTTATAGTTTCTGAAGGAATACAGTGCCCGATGGTGAGAATGCATGGCGACAGGAGCGTGAGCCAACATGGCAACCCAGAACTAGACTCAAGAAATGTAATATTTTTTAATTAAAAAAAAAATTCCTTCCTTCCAGGCCTTTCTCTATCCACCAGAAGGTTATCTCTGTTTCCCACTGGAGAGGACCCCTAGTTCCAATCCTAGACACTTGTGACACTGACACAACATTGAGATGACAGCATGCTGTACACTGAGTCACTGATCACAGAGCTAGAATGTCAGGAAAGTCTGCCTTACGTGACAATGAAGTACATTGATGTCACTCCTGACGTCAGACCAGGATCTCATTTCCCTCTGCTCTCCACCTCCAATGTCATCAACCTTGAAGACACAAATGGAGAGGCCGAGATCCAGACACGAGGCTACAAGGATGTCTCAGGCTACTCCCGGTTATATGTTCCTCCTGTTTTGTTCTCCTGAATAAAGGTACCACCACCACCACCCCTGTGTTAGTCAAGATTCTTGCTAACAGAGGACACACACCTAATGAAAACCAGCTTTGGAATAAGAGGATTTTATTGCCCCATATTGAGAACTATATGGGAAGCAAGCTTTAGGGAAGGGCACTTGGTTAAATACTTTACCCAGAAAATCCACAGCTACTCGTAATGTGGGATTGTGACCTTACTCAGAAATGCAACACACACACACACACACACACACACACACACACACACACATTCATACACACAAGTGTGTACCCCAATGAATCTTCCCTGGTGATCAGAGGACAGAGCCAGTCACTGAATTAGATATAGAAGTAGGCACACTCCTACCTGTATCCTATCACTTGGTAGGCAGAGAACTGTCTGGATCTCTGTGAGTTCAAGGCCACACTGGGCTACATGAGAGAAACAAAACCTGGCAGTAGTAACATACACCTTTAATCCCAGGAAGTTATGTGGCAGGGCACAGAAAGGTATACAGGGAGTGAGGAAACAGGAACTCTTTCTTTTTAGGCTGAGGATTTCATGGAGATAAGTACTTGCAGCTGGCTTGCTCTGCTTCTCTGATCTTTCAGCTTTCACCCCAATATCTGGCTCCAGGTTGCTATTAATAAGACCATTTAGCAATTCGTGTTCCACACAAAATCATTTTTAAAAATATGTTTAGGGAAGAAAACCATCTGACAGGTACAATAGAGATTGAAAGGTGGCGTGGATGGCAATTGGCCATGAAAGAGCTAGGAGAGATTTCTGGAACAGATTCTTCCATCCAACCTCTGCTGATGTCTTGATTCAGGACTTCTAATCTTTAGAGCTATGGGAAAATTGAGGCTTATTATTTTTGAGCCATCTTAATTATAGTTACTTGTCGTAGCCCTAGACTCCAGTGCAAAAAGATAAGAAAACTTGGACAGCAATGCATGCTGTTGTTTGCACAAGGTCACACTGCTGTAAGAGGGGAGCTGGGACTGATTCACATACACACAAGACATCCATGTGAGCAATTACTCAGTGACTTGGGTACAATCACACAGTTGTGCCTCTGTACGCACCAGAGTGAGGACTTGAACCCATGCAGTTTGACTCCCAGGCTATACCATCAGTGTATGTGTTATGCTGCTAGAAGTAAAGAATAAAGACCTCCTAGGCAGGTAGAAAACGTAAGTGGAGGCCAGCAAGGTAGATCAGTGGTTAAAGACACTTGCTGTCAGATCTGATGATCTGAGTTCAATCCCCGGAACCCACATAGTGGAGAGAGAAATCCAGCTTCTGCAGGTGGTTCTCTGACATCCAGTGCGCACCATAGCATGAGTGCTGCCTTAGTTGTGGTTTCTACGGCTGCAAGAAAACACCAGGACCAAAAGCAACTCAGGCAGGGAAAGCTTAATAAACTCAATCAAGGCAGGAGCTGGATGGAGGCAGGAGATGATGCAGAGAGGCCGTGGAGGCATGCTGCATACTGGCTTGCTCTCTGTGATCCCCTGATGGCTTCAAAACCAATACCATCTTTGAAAACAATTCCCAAGTTTGACTGCCAGCATGAGGTATAGCTTTAGCCTCCTCTGGACCACAGCTTCTATGTGTCAACCAGAAGAAACTTTTACTAGGAGATTTTGCTGCAATTATCTTGGTCTCTTTTTTTATCACCACTAATTTCTCCCTCTAGCTGACCAGCATCAATTGTCCTAAAAAAAAAAAATAAGCCTCATAATAGTTCATAATTCAAAATATCACTTGAACTAAACTGATAGGGTCTTTGCTTCCCTCTGAAACATCACAAGGCAGATCTCCATTGTCCTTCAGCATTCTTATCTTCCAGTCTCCCACAGAACAGCCCATTGAGCTCTGAGTACTCAATGACTTTTTCAGATAAGACTTCAAATGTCACCGCAATTCTCCCAAAAACATACTGTCAGAATCTGTCACCTCACTCCTGGAACCAATTTCTGTCTTAGTTAGAGTTCCTGTTGTTGTGATAAAATACCACCACCATAAAAAAAAAAAAAAAAAAAAAACTTTTGAGGGGAAAGAGTTTATTTTGCTTATACCTCCACTTCACAGTCTCTTGCCAAAGGAAGTCAAGGCAGGAACTCAAGCAGGCAGGAACCTGCAGGCAGGAACCGGGAGGCAGGAACTGATGCAGAGGCCATGGAGGAGTGCTGCTCACTGGCTTACTCCCTCATGGCTTGCTTTTATAGAGCACCTAGGACCTGATACCAGCCCAGGGGTGGCAACATTCGTAGTGAGCTGGGCCCTCCCACTTCAATCATCAATCAAGAAAATTCAACACAAATTTGCCCACAGGCCAATCTGGTGTGGGGGGGGGGGCAGTATTTTCTCTATGAATGTCTGCTCTTCCCAAATAACATTGGTTTGTAAAACTAGCCCATACATGTGTGTATATTTGCACATACATACATAAATAAAAATCTAATTTTTTTACAAGATGAATTATAATAAATGTCTCAGTGGGTTCTATAGTGGTGCCTTGTGATAAACTCAGGACTCAGTTCTCTACTGCAGGCATTCCAGACTCCCTTAGAGGGTCGAGGGAAGCATAGTTACATGATAAGGACAGGATGCTTTACTTTGTCTCTGCTTTCTCAGCAGTATCTGAGCACCTTCTCTGTGTTCTTAGCACATGGGAAAGGGTGCCTGAGACTATAAGAAGAACACCAAGTGGCAAGATAAAGAGAAATCTCAGTGAGTGTGGGACAAGAGATTTTACTTCTCTTACAGGGGATCTGAGTTTGGTTCTTGACACCTATATTAGCTCACAACCATACAGGGGATCCAATGCCTTCTTCTGGACTCCTAGGGTACTGTACACACACACAGACACAGACACACACACACACACACACACACACACACACACACACACACACACACAAATTTTAAGATAAAAATGAATCTTAAAAGGAAGGTTCATAAAGAAGTGGTGGCTGGGGTCTATGAAGATGGGTAAGACCTGCTCTAACAACTGTGGCATCTGCACCAAGACAGAATTCCAGCCACAGGGACTGGAGAGTCGGCTCAGCCACTGAAAGTGCTTGTTGCTCTTGCTGGACCTAAGTTCAGTTCCCAGCACCTACGTCAGGTGGTTCACAACCACATGTAACTCCAGGTCCAGGGAATCTGACAGCCTCTTCTGGCCTCTACTGGCACCTGAGTACATATGCACATGCTAACATATAGACACACACACATACATATAAATAAAAATAAAATAATACTTTTTACAAAAAGAAAAATAATTCAGCTATAATCCCTTTTACAACTTGGGCATCCAGCAGAATTCAAGGTCTCCAAACAACTGTGCCTTTTGATGCCTGCAGACTCCAGGGAGAACATTCACAGAACCTAATTCACCTTTTCCTTGGAGCCTTTCTCATTGAGTTTCTGAGAAACATGTCCTGGAGGAGCATCCTCAGCGTGGAGCAGACCTTGTACCTGGGAGCTGAAGTCTGGCAGTGCAGAGGAAAACAGGCAGAAGATGGGGGGATGGGGGTGACTCTCTCCAAGGCAGCCAGCAACACTTGGAAGTCACCGCTCTGACCTGTCTCCAGGAGCAGGGAGAGCATCCAGGCTGGGATCCCACATTACCCTGCCAGTCACAGGGAAGCAATTCTTCAGGATATCAGTCAAAAGCCTCCTTGGAGATGAGAAACGAGCCTGAACGCCAGGCTTTTTAAGAGGAATTTATTGTGAAATGTGGGTCCAGGCACTCAGCATAAATCACATCAGATAAGGTTGGAAAGTCAGCAGCCAGCACACCTGGGTATAAATGAGATCTGACCTCAAACACAGCCCATGAAGAAAGAGCATCCAGAAGAGAGTGAGAAGCACGGAAGGAGATACGTGTGACCCTGAAGCCCAGAGCACACATGCAGTTGCAAAGAGTGGGTAAGGAAAAATGAGGCTACATGACCATGTCAACTGAGGGTGACAAATGACAACATTTGGTGCCTGGATGTTTTTCAGAATACTCCAGTAACAAAAAACGTCGAAGGTGAGTGCATAAATGCAGACTGCCAAGATTCTAATCACAGTGAAGATGGGAGGCAGATAGTTCAGACTGCATTATGGTGTCTTCTACTTCTGTGTATCCTTGAAAATTCACCATTCAGACACTTTTGAAGAAAATAGGTCTTTGTCCACATTTGTGGATCATATCTCTGCAGATACATATTTTTGGAGCATGAGCCAGCCACATTTTGAGAGTTGCATGATAA
This sequence comes from Onychomys torridus, assembly GCF_903995425.1. Taxonomy (NCBI): domain Eukaryota; kingdom Metazoa; phylum Chordata; class Mammalia; order Rodentia; family Cricetidae; genus Onychomys; species Onychomys torridus. The sequence continues at coordinate 44,887,941 of NC_050447.1, forward strand.
TTTGAAAACTGCAAAAATTAAGAGCCATAAAGATGGCTCAGCAGGCAAAGAAACTTGCCTCAAAGACCTGAATTCAATGCCCAAAGACCCATACTATAAAGGGAGAAAATAGATTCCCACAATTCCTCTTAAAATCACATGTGCATTATGGCACTGGCACACACACACACACACACACACACACACACACACACACACACAAATATATAAATAAATGTATCTTTATAAATTTTATAATTGTAAATATACTCTACAATTATATTTTGTATACACATACACATTGTGTGTAAACACAGTAATATTATAATATTAAATCACTACTTGTATACTATATAGAATGTCAGGTACAGTGAATGCCAGATTTTGTTCTTTTTATTATTAAATTTCCATAGCAGTTACCTGAGGCAATGGACAGAAGTCAGCCAAGGTCAGAGAGCTAATAAAGGCCAGTTCTGGGTTTCAGGCTCAACCCTGTCCAATGGGAGATCTAGAGGCTTATATTTTCTACCAACCCACAAAGCTAGCAACACCCTTACAAGGCCAGGAACATCGCTCCAATCTTTCAGTGACTCAAGGTCAGAAGAGCTTCAGCCCAGCCTGGTTGGCTCTATTTGGGAACTCTGTCCGTCTTCCATATTCCAAACCCCAAACTCAGTCCTGGGGTCCTACTGTGTAACCAATGTGAGTCTGTGAGAGTGGCAGCCAAATCATTCTTCTGTGGGGGACCTGCCACTTGCAGACCCTATTTGGACAACCTCCCCACACAGACTTGCCTTCAGGAAGGTAAGGAAAGAGTGGTATTCGCATGGCATGTAGAGATGAGGCCACCACGGTGCTTCCTGGTGTACACACACACACACTTATCTCTTTCTCTTCTTACCAATAGCATATCACTCTGATTCTTCGCTTTGCCTTTCTAAGCTAACCAAATATTGGCCCTTGGGTTGATGAGACAGTTCAACAAGTAAATTCACTTGTTCCATGAGCTTGGCAACCCAAGTTCACTTCCTGGATCCCACAGTGGGAAGAGAGAACCCGTACTCAAAAATGGTCTTTGGACATCTGCAAATACACTGCAGCACATCCACACACACTCACACATATAACAACAATAAAGAAAACATTTTTTAAAAAAGGAAATGTTAGTTCTTGACTGTCAGATGCTATGTACGACTATGACTCTACTGCTAACACACAGCTGTGTTGTTTATGTCAATGTCAATGTCTTGAATAACAATGGTTCTGTAGACTAGACCATAAGCCCTGTGGCCTCATGGTCACCACTGTATGACCACATCTGGCATGCATCCTGCTACTGGAGAAACACCAATATATTTTTATTGGATGGATATATTAATGCTTAGTGAATGCCTCAGTATATGAACATTTGACTGCAATGTTTTCCTTAAGGAGGATTTCTAGAAACAGAATTATCAGATCATCTGGCCAAGAATTTCATTACTCCTTCTATAGAAACATCAAAATATGCTCACCCTTTTATTATTATTATTGTTGTTGTTGTTGTTGTTGTTGTTGTTGTTGTTGTTTTATTATACTTTTTTATGTATTTGGAAGCAGGGCAGACAGACATGCCAGGGTACACATGTGGAGGTCAGAGAACAACTTGTGGAAGTCAGTTCTCTCCTTCCATAATGTAGGTCCTGGGGACTGAACTCTTGTCATCACATTTGGTGTCAAGTACCATTACACACTGAGCTATCTCACTGGCTCTATGTTTTGTTTTTGTTGTTTGGTTGACTGGCATTTTGTTGTGGTGATGGCGGTTGAGTTGGGGTCTTGCATTACAGCCCAGGCTAGCCTTAAGCTCATACTCTCCCTAACCCAGTTTCTCAAGCACTGAGAATTCTGAAGAATGTATCAAAATATTGTTTAAACCCTTAAAGTCATTGCTCCCTGCAAATAATCTCTCTATCTTGTGTTGTTATAAAAATTAATTATATGGGCCGAGTGGCAATGGTGCATGCCTTTAATCCCAGCACTCAGGAGGTAGAGCCAGGTGGATCTCTGTGAGTTTGAGGCAGCCTGGTCTACAGAGCAAGATCCAGGACAGGCACCAAAACTATATGTAGGAACCCTGTCTAAAAAAAAAAAAAAAAAAAAAAAACTAAAAAATAATAATTATTGTATGTAATTGATTATAACATTGTATAAGTGCAGAGAAAAACAGTGCATTGCCCTTATTGTGAAGACTCATGGAAGAAATTATCCTGCTTACAGCTACACCATGGAAATGGTAGAAGTCTTTTTAAACCTTTGACATAAAGATATGCCATTAGTAGCATTCCATTTTGGTTTGGCCAGAAGAAAAGTCAATATCAAATATGAAGTTGAGGGACTGGAGAGATGGCTCAGCAGTTAAAGAATTTGCTATTCTTCCAGAAGACCTGAGTTCAATTACTAGCACCCACATCAAGTGGCTCACAACCACTTGTAACTCTAACTCCAAGAGATCTGGTGACCACTGAAGGCCTCTGAGAGCACCGGCATTCCCTCTGTAGACACTAACACACATAAACACAAGTAAAATAAGTCTGTCTTTAAAAATTGAAGTTGATTGCCCATTCTATATAAAAAGCTCTGAATTTGATTTTCCTGTGTATATATTTCCCATGTTCTTATATGTGTATTTTAGTTTAGATGCTTTGTTTATTTTTGTTTGTTTTATAAGCCAATTCAAAAAAATCTTTCATAGAGCAAAGCAGAATGTAAATAAAGCTGAGTTAATAATTTCCCACTCTGCTAGTTGAGAGAATTCCCACCGGGTTTTACAGTGTCCAGAAGAAACTGGCTGTGCCACCATCAATAGGCTTTGGCCTCTCAGCTCTTGAGAGAGGAGATACAGAGTAATAAAAATATTACTGCACCAGACTTTTCAAAATGCTAGGCCTAGTTTCGCCCTTTTTCAGCTCTGTGACAAGCCATTGCTGGACCTGACCTCAGGGCCCCTGCTGCCTTCAGTAGGCAACAAAAAAAGTTCCCATGGGATGTCACAGAGACTTTCCAGTTACATAGACACCTACTTAGGTTAAATTCACAGGGCCATGGCCAATAGACCTCCTACAGCCCAAATAACTCCTATGCAATCTGTGAGTATCCAACTAGGATGCCAAGCACTCTTTCTGTCTGGTCCTATAAGACCACTGCCATAATGGTCAGTGTCAGGCTCACCAAAACATGACCTACTCAGCTCTAGGTGGTGACTCAGCACAGTAACTACCACACTTAAGAGATAAAACAGATTTCAGTGGTGCACAGAGAGGCTCTTTAATTTCAGCATTCAGGAGGCAAAGACAGGCAGTGTGAATCTCTGTGAGTCTGAGGCTAGCCTGGTCTACATAGAAAACTAGAAAGCACTAACATACATACATACAGAGAGAGACAGACAGACAGACAGACAGACAGACAGACAGAGAGACAGAGGGACAGAGAGAGAATGAATTACAATCTTGTCTCCTGGCCATTGGGAGACAGCTGCACCAGTCTGGGCCCTAGTAACAAACACTCCAGGCAATCTTCTAACCAAGCAAGGCTAAGGAACATGACACAGCAGACCGTGGGATACACATGGAGACATCTAAGCCCTCCAACAGCTGCATACAGTATTCAGTTCCTATCTGGTCTAAACCAATTCATCTGCCAGTTTATTCACACAGGTCACCCGTCTGCCATTTCTGTCTATGTAGGCAGGGTTTCTCACAGTCTGACAACTTAGACATGTGTGTTCTTGGGGCTGGGGCTGCCCTGAACACTATAGGATAGCCCTGGGGTTTGGATGTAAAATGCCCAACAGGCTCCTGTCTTTGAATACTTGGTCCTCAGCTGGCAGGGTTGTTTTGGAAGGTTGTGGAACCTTGTGGAGATTCATTGGAAGAAGGGGGTCAACAAGTGGGCAGTTGGTTTTAAAGACCAGCCCTACTTCCTGCTTCTTAACTTGGGACACTGGTCCAAGCTCCCTAATGTCTCTGTCACATGCCCTCCCTGCCACAGTGGGATATAATCCATTGAACTATAAGTTAAAAATAAATTCTTCCTCAGGCCAAAGAGATAGCTCCACAGTTAAGAACATGTACTGATCTTAAAGAGAAGCAGAGTTCAGTTCCCAGCACTGATATTGGGTGGCTCACAACTATCTATTACTCCAGCTCCAGAGAATCCAACACCTTCTTCTGGCTTCCTCGCGTACCTGCACACATATGCTTATACATACACACAGACATACACATGCACATAAATAGATAATATTATGGGGTGGTTTTTTGAAACAGAGTTTCTCTGAGTAGCTTTGGCTGTCTTGGAACTCACTTTGTAGATCAAACTTGGAGATCTGCCTCCCAAGTGCTGGGATTCAGGGTGTGCACCACCACCATCTGGCTGATCATTTAATTTTTAAAATAAATCCTTCCTCCTTAGATTGCTTCTTGTATGGTATTTGGCCAGAGCTGTGAGAAAAGTGATTGAAGGTGAGTGGGGACATATGTTGGTAGAGTGTTCGCTTAGCATGCAAGAGGCTGTGGGTCCAAGACCCAGGGCTGCTAAAAAGGACATGATAATGCATGCCTGTAATCCCAGCAAAGGCAGGGTGATCAGAACTTCAAGGTCATCTTCAGCTACATCGTGTTTAGACTAGCCTGGGATATGTGAAGCTCTATCTCAAACCAGAAGTGGAAAGGAGAGGAGAAGAGAGGAGAGAAAATACTTAGCAGCATTCTTGGCCTTCCCACTAGGTGTCAGAAGCACCCCTTCCACTCCACTCATGTCAATCAAACACATCTAACAGACATTGCCACTGGCCCCTGGGGAGTAGACATGTGCAAAATCACCCCCGTGCCGTGAACCACTGACCTGTGGAGACCAACCATTCTCTCTGATGCTTGAACTGAAAGTTTACAACTTCTCAGTCTCAGACCCCTGAAACATATGCTCACCCTGAATCACTCCTTCCCTTCAGAGGATTCTGAGTAGTTCATATCCCACTATACAAAGACCCAAAGTCCCTTGGGTTCTCAAGGCTAGATGGAGGCTATGAAGAGGACCCTTAAGTGAAACTATAAGTCATTGAGACATCCCACCCGAGGGTCCAGGAAGGTGTGAGCACCCACCCTAGCACAGTAGGAGCTCCATGAGAGTAAACTGCCAATGCCCCGCTACCCAGCCTAAAGCCCATGACATGTGATCAGTAAGCAATTGCCAGGTGTGTGGTGGAGGTGGACAGATTGTCTGATAGGTGAACAGATGGGTAGGTGGGCATAAGAACAAACAGAGAAACCACCCAAGGGACGACGGTTGGGTTACTCAAGTTTGCAAAGCTCCAGCACAGCCACACTCATAGACTGTGGAGAACAACCCCTTCTGCACAGGGCTGCTGGGAAGATTAAATGAGAAAGTGAAGAGCTGTGTATAGCTTCCAGCATGAAGATGCTTAATGAAATGCCTGGCACATAGTAAATGCTGGCTCCCTTCTGTCTTTTCCAGGGTCCAGAGAAGAAATTAAATTTAATTAAATGGTTCTAAGATATGAGAAAGATAGAAGAGGTTCTCACAATGCTCCCAAGGCAGACAGGAAGGAGCAAGGAAGTGTAAACACACATATCTTCCTATCTCATAGTCATAACCTCACATCATCCCTGACTCAGATAATGGATGCAATAAATTGAGATGCCACAGTGCCTTGCCAAGCACTTTCTGTCTGTGTGCCCTAGCACCTGGGAAGCTTTGGTAAGCAGCCCTCTGTACATTAGGCTCTTCTGCCTCTGAGCCATTCAGACTCCTGACAAGTGGATCTCAGAGTGTTAATCCAAAGGCCAGGTAAGGGGAGTCTAGCAGGAAACAGCATCTCAGCCTTTCCTTAGCACTTTAAACCTGGAGAGGCTGCGCTTGGCTCACCCTGGGTGTCCATGACTTTGAACAACATTAGCAGATGTGAGTGCTGGGAACTGAACTCAGGTCCTCTGTAAGAGCAGCACGCGCTCTTAACCACAGAACCATCTCTAGCAGACCGCATTAACTCCAATGGTTCACTCTCCCCAGGCCTGGCAGGCCACACCTGTAGTCTCAGTCCCTGAAAGGAGGGGAACTGAGGTAGAAGGATCATTAATTGGAAGCCAGCCTGGGCTACAAAGCACTTCTTTAAAACAAAAGGCTTATGTTCAATTTCAAGTGCACAATAAAGTATTATTACTTCTTAATTAATGACAACAATTTGCCACGATGTCATTAGAGCTCCTAAGCTGACCCTTCCCACACAGCTGAAACTTCACAGTCTTTGACCAGGACCCCAGCACAAAGGAAGTCATCTTCCTCAGAGCAGAGAGGGAGAAGGAGGAAGCCTCGGAAAGATTTGTTGAAGTTGTCGAACATGAATTATAAAGAACTGTAATAAGCCTCAAATCTTAGGACTCAAGGAGCTAGAACAAGGCCACGTCCAGATGAATTATCTTCCATGAGAAGTTGGGACAAGATGAGTGGAAGCTTCTCTTCCCATGCATGCGACAGCTTAACCAGTACTTGCTGGACGAATGAGTGAATGAATGAATGAATGAATGTTCATCACTGGCTGATCCAACTCTCCCACGCCTGGTTATTGCATAGTCTGCACACCTTCTTTAGCTATTCAGGGGAATGGACAGAAGTGACTTATGCACTCTTTGACAATTTACACCATTTTAATAAAAGAAAGAAAAACACCACAAGACCTATGACCTTCTCCAAAGCCATCTGGAGAGACTTCCAAATTTAGACAGAGAGAGACACCTTGCCTTAGGTACCTGTCGCTAGAGCAGAGCAGGTACTCCATATGTCTGCTCCATACGAGTATCTCCTAAAATGGCCAGATTCCCTCCTGAGAGATCAGAATTCCTACCCTTCCCCACCGCCTGCTCCTTTAGGGTGGGGACACATGTGATTGGGGTGGGGGCAGTTGCATGCATGCACAAGTGCATGTGGAGACCATGCTAAACTCTGATGTTCTTCAGGAGCCACCTACCTTGTTTCTGGAGCTGGTTTTCCACTGCCTAGTAGCTCCCTGAGTAGGCTGCATCTCCAGATAAATTTTTGTGGGGTTTCTAATGATCAAGCTCCACTTGCAAGCACTTTGTGAGCTGAACCATCTCTCCAGCCCCAGCACCCATCCTTCCAACACTTTATGAAAATACATTCCCTTACCCAGGCTGGAGAAAGACCATTCCGGGGCTGGGAATTTGGTGGCCACAGCACAGCCCTGCTCAGTTCTCCTGTGAGAACAGCTGACATTCCGCGAAGCCTCACTCATTTCTCTGAGATGCCTCCTCTCAGTGGTTGACCACAAGCAGGGCAGAGAGCCAGCAGCCCCTTCCCACGGGCCTCGGCACTTCTCCAGAGTGACTTTGGTTTGCAGACTTCTCACATAGGATGGTGTGCTCTGAGGTTTTTCTTTGCACCAGGTCCCCATTTCCCATTCTCCTTCAACAGGCATCAGACTTGTCTCTAAGGAACAGTCTTGCCCAATTCTCTTCCTTCTTTGTCCTCCTGTGCCTGGTTTCCAAGGTCAAGTCTCCTAATGTGTTATTTGCATCTCTGATCCCATCTGAGTGCCTGCTTCCTGGAGTCCTGACCTGACCCAGACAGCCCGGCTGTTTAATAAATCAGAAAGGCTGTTGATGCTGAGGCTCCACTGCTTGTTTTCAGTTTACATGTTAACAAGGCAAGCAGGCTTTGATCTTCTTGTTATTATATTTTTCTTGTTGTTGAAAAGAGAATGGTGGGATTTAGAGTTTGGAGAGCAAAGAAAGCAGGCAGGTGGATGGTTGCCATGGTAACTGCCTCCTTGACCAGCAGTAGGAGACAGTGTGCAAGACATATGGGAGATGGAATAATGACCAGAAGTTGAAAGAAGTGAATTCTAGAGAGACAATGTGAGGAGTGTGAGAGGTTCTACATGACCAAAGCGACAGGGAAGAAGGTAGTCATCCTTATCACTGGCTACAGAAGCAGCTCTGCCCTGTGGGAATCATCTTTATTGACGATTGTGTCAGTTAGTTACTGCTGTGTAACAAATTGCCTCAAACTCACTGGCTTAGAACATTATCGTTCATCATTGTTCATATGTCTACACATCAGCTTGGGTTTGGCTGATGTAGGCTGAGCTCTTCTAAGGCAACTTTGCTCCACATAACTCTCATCCTTCTTCTTCCGACCACCTGGCTCTCCTGGCAATGTTCCTTTACTGATGACAGCAGAAGAGAGAAAGAATAGAAATGTGTGAGATCCAACATGTATCATTGCCCAAAAGAAATCATTTGCTCAAGAGATAAATTAAAACTCCTCCACCTATAATGAGGCCTTGCAAAGATCATGGGGATGGAAGAAAATGGAGGTTTCCCCAGTAGGAGACTAGCAATGCAGACAAGTATCCATGAGGAAAACTCTACAAAGAGAAAGAACAAGAGTGGTTCAACCCTCCACAGATGGGAAACTTTGCCTCCCTCTGACTCTGAAGATTTGAGTGAAGCATTAATCTAATTAATCTTTATCAATAAAAAATCGGGAGTCAAATATTGGGGTAAGAACTTGAAAGATCAGAAAACAGAGAGCAGCTACCAGTCACTTCCTACCTCTACTGTTCATTGATCCAAAAGAGCCGAGATCTTCTCTCAGTCCTGCTTACTATTTCCTGTCTCCTCTCTGTCTACAGTGCTCCAAGCCTCTATGGTCAGCTAGTGGCTAGCTCTACCCTCTGACTCCAAGCAAACTTTATTTGTCAGAACACAATCAAAATATCATACAACACTTGAGTCGGGACTTTAGCTTGAACATAACCTCATAAAGTGGTAAGACTTCCTCTGCCTTGGTTTCTCCACAGTACTCACTGTGATAACTTCTTTTGAACATCAACTCTGTCCTCTTGCTATCTTCATGGCAAAAAAGATGGCAGCAGCCAGATCAGAAGACACCCTCTCTACCATACAACAAAGGTTTAACATTGCCTTCTGGGAAGACCAACCAAGGGGTTGGAAAAATGGCCCCACAATTAAGAGTACTGGCTGCTTTTCCAGAGGAGCCAGGGTCAATTCTCAGCACCCACAAGGAAGCTCACAACCTTCTGTAACTCTGGTTTCAGGATATCTGTCACCCACTTCTGGCCTTCAAGGGCACTGCACATAGGTGCACAGACATACATGCAGGCAAACAGTCACACACATAAAATAAAAATAAAAAATGTTTAAATCTTGAAAGAAAAAAAGACCAACCAAGTACAGTCTACCAAACAGCACCACAACCATACTATACAGTTTTCCATGCAGTGCCAGTCACTATAGCAAGGACAAGATGACAACGCAGCATTTCTCCAATCTCCCGTTGGTGACACAACAGGGTAGAATTGATCTCATAAGGAAAAGCATGGCTGCTCTGAGGAAAGAAAGGGGTGAAAGGAGTGGGGACTCAGGTAACCAGCATCCACTAGAAGGGGCCAACACACACATCTGTAGAAGCACATCATTGCAAACTACTATGTCCTACCTAGGGAAGGAATTACAGCAATACTGACACCGGTGACTAGGGAACTCCTGACATGCACAGAAGCATGATTTGAAAGAGTGAGCATGACAAATTAGGTGAGAGGGGTTACAGGTTGAGGACAGAGGAGAGGTATGCTTAGCACATCCCAGGCAGGGGAATAGGCTCTGGAACCAAAGGAATAGTGACATGGGAAGAGTTGAAGAGGAACCAGTGCAGCTAGAAGTCAAAGATGAATAAGAGAGACATGAGACCTGAGTTCTAGGGCTATGGAGAGAAGAGAGCAGAGAGGAAGTTATGCAGGGTACCCAAAGCTCCGCAAGGTATTTGCCTTTTACTCCAAAAGAGCCTGGGGTTATTCTGAGTGAGAATGGGAGTGTGGATCAATGGCAGAACATTTGCCCAGCATGAACAGGACCTAGGCTTGATACATATTATAGCATTGCCAAAAAGGAAGACGGGGTGGGAGACAGAAATAAGGAGGAAGAGAATACAAAAGGAGAAGGGAGAGAGGTATCAGATAAATGACAAGATCCAGTTTATGTTTGCTCTGCTCCCACACACTGGGAAGAAGGTGTTGGAGGAACTGAGGATGGGGACCAGTAGCTAGAGTGCTTGCCTGATGTGCACAAAGCCCTGGGTTCTAGCCTCAGCCGCTGCAGGAGCCAGGTGTGGTAGCTCACAGCTATAATCCCAGAACTCATAGAGGAAGGCAGAAGGGTCGGATGTTCATCTTTAGCTCCTTAGTGAGTTCAATGCCACCCTGAGCTGCATGAGACCCAGTTGCCTCCTCCCTGAATAAATAATGAAAGAATGGATTGCAGTTGGCAAGAGTGGCCGCAGAGAGATCTGAGCGGAGATGCCGTTTATGGTTCCTGAACAAGGTGGGAGTTTGGAGATGAAACAGAACAGCAGACCTGGAGGAAGAGATGTAGAGTCAACAAGGGTTGATGAGCCATGAGGGAGAGAAAGTGGTAGCCTCTAACTCTGGGCATCACCCTGCACTAAGGGGACTCTGGTTTGACTATGGATGTCACAGGGATGACTTTGGTAGTATATAACTGGACTCTGAGCCGAAGTCCACCTGGCACTACTACAAGCATTCTCGCATAATGCCATCACGCTTCAGGGGCTTTTCAGTCACAGAAACCCACCAGCTATGGCATGATCCATTTCCATTGTCATATCCATTTCTAGCTCCATAGAGCAAGAGTGACACACACCTCTTGTCGTGGACCTAACCTGGGCTAAGTCAATCAGATGATCTATAGAAAAACCTCATGTCTCTTCCATGCTCAGGTTCTGTTCTGCTAGAGCCCCAGCTCTCTCCCTCCACTAACAGGCCTTGAGATCAAAACCAGAGAACACTATTACGTCTTTTAGGCTATGTGATCACTTGGAGAATGAACACGTAGGGCTGGGGTGATAACGCTGTTGGTGTAAAGTGCTTGCTTGACTATGATTCCCAGAATCCATGTGAAGAAAAATAAAAATAAACAGTCAAGTGTGTCAATTTCATTTCTGTTTCTGTGGGAAAAAAAGACCTTGACAAAAACTGCTTGAGAGAGAGGTTTTTTTTGGCTCCCAGTTGTGGAGAGATACAGTCCACCCTGGTTAAAAGGAGGTGGAGATTATAAGGCCAACTAGTCACATTGTATTGGCAATCAGGAAAAGAAACAGAGTGAAGAGGAGGTGGAGCCAGACTATAAAACCTCAAACCCCACCCATTTCGCAAAGGGTAAGGGATTCTGAAATGCTCATTAGTTTAGTATAGCCCTAAGTGAAGTCACTGTCTCACAGGCATATTTATCCAGCACATGGGATTCTGGAAATGACTGGTTTTATAATTGCTCATCCAAAAGAAAAATGGTTTCCCAGCTCTTTGTTTCAATACCATGCCCCTACAAACGCAGGGGCCAAAACCTCGTATGTGGCTTGACAATGAAGGATTTCAAATGGAAAAACACAAAGTGTGCTATTTTGGGCACAGCTCAGAAAACCTGTTGTCAGTGATCTGTCACCTGTGTCTAAAGTCCTCTTTGATAAATTACACAGGTGTGAAAGCCACAGGCAAGCAAATGTTCAAGGCACAATGGTGTCAACAAGATCAAGGAAGGGGTTGGGTTAGTCTTCAGCAAAGACCTTAAATCATTTTAGCGAAAAAGAAGAGGAACTCTTTAATATGGAACAGTAAAGCTCCGGGTCTGCAGCAGACTGAGAGGTGGTGAATCATGGGACTCAAACAACGCCAGCAGCTGCTCTCCACCTCCCAGCTCCCTCTGGTCACCTAGCCTTCTATCTTCCCCTTCAAATGCCCCAGGGTTCAAGTCCAACACAAAAAGAGAAATTTCCTTTTTAGTAACTCTTGAGTAAGTCCCGGGCCTCCTCTGATTAGACCAACTTGAGTCACATTTTTATTCTTGGGGAGGGGAAGGTGGGCAACCTGTATATCTGGGTGTATGAGCCTATGTGTGCACATGTGTGTACGTGGAAGCCAAGGTACCATTCCTCAAGTACCACCCACCATCCCTTGTTCTTTGGGATAGGCTGTCACTGGCCTGGAACTTACCAGGTAAGCTGGCTGGCTGACCAGCAAGTTCCAGGGACCTGCCTGCCTCCATATCCCCACCACTGAGACTATGTTTTGCCCCATTGTACTCCATGCTGTGGTTTGAATGAAAAATGTGTCCCCATAGACTCATATTTGAACAGTTGGTACCCAGATGGTGGTGACATTTGGGGAGATTGTGGAACCTTTAGAAGGTGGAGGTCTGCTGGGGGGAAGTATGTCACTAAAGTGGTTTTTGAGGTTTCATAGCCTGGCCCCATTTCCTGCTCTCTCCCCCTGTCAGCTAATGTCATGTGACTGAGCTGGCTTCCCACTCCTGCGCCATGCCTTCCCCAACACCACAGTGGACTCTTTCCCTCAGGAACTGTGTGCCAAAGTAAACCCTTTATCCCTCAAGCTGTGTTTGCCAGGGTATTTTATCACAGTGACAGAAATAAAAGGAACACACCTGCATGTCTTTAACATGGGTCCTGGGGTACCGAACTCAAGCCAGCACACAAAACTAAACTGAGCTCTTGCCTCGGCCCCACATATTGATTCTCCAGTCTTATGTTCAGAAAGAGAGAATGGTGCTGACTAGTTTGGATCTCATGGCCTGTGTGGAGGGAGGGAGGAAGGGAGGGAGGGAGGGAGGAAGGGCGAGGTGAGGCTCTAGTCAAAACCTGAGCATGGGAGACAGGGATGGGGCTGTAACAAAACCCAGAGACTACCTTCAAGGAATGATGTGGAGACTCCCGTCTGAGACAGGCATGGGGCCCCTCACACAGCCTCACATCACCTCTCCTTCCTGCTTCACTCCAGCTCTGGCCCCTTGGCCTTGGACTGTGCCAAAATCAACTATATCCTGTAATGATACTTTCCCATGGCAGTACTTCCCCATCCCTAGCTCCTTTACTGTTAGGGAATGTGGCTTTCTGGAGAAGTCTTCTCCTGGCCTTCATCTATTGATGACTGCTCTTGTTCAAGGCACTCCTGCACTTCATCCCTGACCCTTCAGTCTGGCCACCACCTTCCCCTGAAGCTGCCCAGTGCACAGCTCCCCAGAACTCTCAAGATGAACCAGTGTCTGAGTGCACTTCCTCTGTGGCCACAGCTCCTTTCTGTGTTCCAGGACCCCATTCTTTCCTCTTGTCCTTTCAGACCCATGAACGGCAACAGATTCCAGCTGTTGCTGCTCTCTAGGATTCTCAAGAGCCCTTGTTGATCTTTTTAACCCTGGCCTTCCCTCTAAGATTATTCCCCTAATTAAAATGCTTCAACCCACCTAAAGTGGATGTTCCCTGTGGGGCTCCAACTGAAACCTTCAGAACACTGTTCTGACACCATCATTCCTCCCCCAGTCCATCCTGCGTCTTCCTCCCCTCTGACGAGAACCTGCCTCAACTTTCCCCAAACTCGATGAAACCTTTCAGCCCTCAGGGTCCATGGAATGTCCTCTCCCCTCCCCCTCTCTTCTTCATTAAAGAAGAAGTGCTCATGCTGCAGCTGGAACAGGCACAGCCTCCCAACTGCTTGCCTCTTTCCATGGCTTTCTTTTCCCACGCAGCTTTGGCAGCTCCCCATCAGAAGGTCACTCAGGACATCCTGTTCCATGCTCCCCAGGTCTCTGTCTTTATGACTTCTCCTTCCACCTGCATGTGGCCTGTGCTTCTGTCTGTTCCTTATACACTTGAGGCCCCTAATAGATGGTCCTGTTCTGCCTTCCACCTCATTGCATTTCACCATCTGCTAGTTCCAGAGCCCTTGAATCTCTCAACTCCTCTCTCCACCTGGACAGGACCCAGAAGGCTCATCTCCACTTGGAAAACCCACACATCCCACCTGGAACCTGCACTAGTCGGGACTCCCACCTAAACAGAATTAATAATCTCAAGATTACGGAGGCCAAGAAATCCCACAGCTTGCTTTCTGCAAGCTAGAGAGCCAGGAGAAGTGGTGATATAATTAAATCCAAAGCCAAAGACCAAAGAATCAAACACAAGTTGAGTCATGAAATCAAAGACCTGAGAACCAGGGCTTCTCACATCCAAGGGGAAAGATGGGTGCTCCAGCTCAAGAACATAGAACTTGCCCTTCCCCTGCCTTTCTGTTTCATTCCGCCCTCCACACATGGATGACACCTGCCCGAATTAATGAATGTTGGTCATCAATTAGAAATTAGGTATTTTATTCTAACATTTCCTGGAAGGACCCTCACAAACACCCCAGAAACTCTGTCACTATAAAGCTTCCTGGTACTTTTAGTCCAGTTACACAACAGAATTTCCGCCCACCACCGCCCCATTCCCCTCTTCCTGTTGACAACTTCCATCTGGGACATTCATGACATCGCTTAGGTGTGCTTCCAAGATGCCAATGTCCAGGATGCCATGGCTTCCCTCTTGCCTTCTCTACCTTCCCTTTGGATGTGCACTGACCCGATGGTGCCTGGACAATGGGCACACATGTCATTTCCAAACCTAACAGACCAAATTGACAAAGAGTACTAAAATTCACTAGGGCTCACGCAGGCACTGCTAAGTAGACTCTCCAGGGGGTGAAACCTATGAATTTGTATTGTTTAATCAAGCTTCTAAATGATGGGTCCATGAATCTCCTTGGGAAACCTGTGACCCACAGAGATGGTGTGGGTTCACTTTTCCAGTAAATTGTCTAGTCTATTAAATACAGAAAAACAAATTATTAAAGCAAAGCAGCTTCTAATGTTCCTGATTTTTGAAGCATGGGTTTTTTAAGTTGTAGTAGCAAGTATTAATGATACATAATTATGGGTTTCATTAGGACCTTTTCATATATATACGTAATGTACATATATGATCATATTCACCATCATCACCCACTTTCGTCTTCCTCTCTCTCCTGTGGATTCCCTTCCTCCCCTCAACTAATCCCCCTTCTACTTCCATGGATTTTGCTTGGGGTTTGTGTTTTATTTTTTAGTGAACCAATGGCTTTAATTAGGTTTGCTTACAGTGGTATGGGCAATGTACCAGGAGATACATTGCTGAAGAAAATGTGTCTCTCTTCCCCAACAACCATTAATTAACTACAGATCTTAAGGGAAAAGTGGGGCCTTGCTGCTTCCATAATGGCATGTTGACTACCAGATATTGTGTAGGTAATCACACCCAAAAGACAGTGTTTTCCAACACTGTTCCCATTCCTATGGCTCTGACATTCTCCCTACCCTTCCTTCAGTGATGGTCCCTGAGCCTTGGCGGAAGTGATACAGATGTTCTGTTTATAGCTGAGCATTCAACAGCCACTGTCTCATCACCTTGCCTGTGGAGAAGTCTCTGCAATACCACCACCTGATGTACAAAGCTGCTTCTCTGAAGTTGACAGCACCGCTACTCTTTGGGCATAAACATAAATATTTTAAAGGCAATTTGATAGGTATAGCATGTAGTAAATTTAGTAGGACAATAACAATCACTTCACTTCAAGAGTCCATGATCTCCCCAGCTGCTGGCTTTTGACCAGGTTTATAGTAGATGATGACCGTTCTCTCCAATGGAACAGACCTCATATCCAGCCGGGAAGTGGTTGGTTACCCCTAAAACAGTCATGCCACTATTTCATTGAAAGCACATCTTGCTCCACAGCTTCTAACTTTAAGGCAGAGCTTCACCAACAGAAAAAGGAGAACCTATGTAAGCTACTGTGGCATTCCTGACTAACTCTCTGGGTGACAAGAGCAACTTCAAGACTACAGGGGGGGAAAAAGGAAAAGAGATATGCTGTGGTGGGGGGAGGGGACAGAAGAGAAATAAGGAACAGGAAGGATTCATAATATAGAATACTAAACTACTTGTTTTCTATCAGGACAAACAACTGTAGCACTTGCTAAGATAAAAGGAATTGAGGCCAAGATGTCAAGATACATGAACGAGTTAGTCAACCGCCTCTCTAACTGGACTGTTGTGGCTTTCAATGCTTTTATCCTACCTTTGTTTCATTTTTCCTGTGATTTACCAGATGTAATTTCCCCTCATAAGCCACTCAAAGCTCAAAGAGTGTTCTCAGGCTTGCTTACAACATCTTGGTGCTGACACTCCGTCACTCGTTTTTTAAGCACTCAATCTAAACAGTTCTCTCCAAAAATAACTCAAGTGGACTTTGGTACCTGCTTTCAGCCTCTCAAAAGGAATATTCCACTTTTTTCCCAATTTCCATAATTATTCTTCCTTCAGAAAGAGAAAGGAAAAAGCAGATTATTAAGGCAATTTTATCTACAGCCACTGTTTTGAAATCTACTCAACCCATGACCCCTCAGCATGGCCACTGATATCACTGTCCCAAGCTGGTTAGTACAAAAGTCACTCTTCCTTCCTCCAAGGCTCTGGACCATCAAGGCTCTGTCTACCTATGACCCAAGGGCTCCCTGGGCCTGGAAGCACTGTTGGGCTGGAGTTCTGTTTCTAAGCAGTAATATGTACCCAAGGCAAGAGCACATAGACCTGCATGTGTTGTGGAATAACCTTGTTGTATACTGTGAAGATGTGTCACTCAGACTGGTTTAATAAAAGGCTGAATGG
Organism: Onychomys torridus; assembly: GCF_903995425.1. NCBI lineage: Eukaryota > Metazoa > Chordata > Mammalia > Rodentia > Cricetidae > Onychomys > Onychomys torridus. The sequence goes on from NC_050447.1 coordinate 44,904,561, forward strand.
CAAAAAGGTAGGCAGGATTTACAGAGTAGAGAGGATGCTGGAAAGAAGAGTAGAGTTGCATGGAGACATGGAGGAAGCAGGAAAGCAGAATAGATAAGATATATCAACCTTGGGGCAGCATAGATTAATAGAGGCGTGTTAATTTAAGTTATAAGAGCTAGCTAAAAAACAAGCCTAAGCTATCAGCCTAGCTTTCATAATTAATAATAAGGCTCCTTGTTATGATTTGGGAACTGGCTGGTGAGACTTAGAAAAATCAGCATACGTGCATGTTTCTGGGAGCCTACACCTCCCTACCCTAGTTAAGACTAGACCCGTAAAGAATTCTGGGAAAGCTGGATTGTCTATCTTCTCATTAAAGCCTGGGCAGCACTGTGCTCCCAGCTAGCTTCCCTGCCATCTTGTTTGCCCTTTGCATGCAATGGGTACAAGTCACCACTCTGATGGAGTCTGACCCATCTCACTAGTAACAGATAGGAATTGCTACTCACTCAAGGAAGACCTGCTACCCTGGTGAAGCCAATCACTTTTCTCATGGTGGCTCCTCCATTTTTCCCTGGCACAAGCCCAGAAAGGTCAGTTTTAGAATTCCAATATTGGATAGGGCCTTCAAAATCATCTCCAGCAAGGAACAGAGGCAAGGCCGGGGCTCCTAACACTCAACCTAGTACTGAGCATATTATATTGTATTAGTTAAGGTTCTCCAGAGGAATAGATAACGGATAAAATCAGTCATCACAATGGGCTTATGAGGAGCTCTGTTCAGGACGGTGTTTCTCTAAAACAGGCATCTGGTGAAGGTGCTGCTGATGCAATTGTAGATTCCAGAGTAGAAGATTCCAGAGTAGAATTTAAAGAAGACCTATAAGGCACGGAGCAGCATGGGGGAAGGGCTGGATAAGATCACCTAAGAAGCCCGGCAGTGGTGGAGCCAGCCTTAATCTCATCACTCAGGAGGCAAACATGGGTGGATCTCTATGAGTTCAAAGCCAGCCTGGTCTACAGAGTGAGATCTAGGACAGCCAAGGTTACAGAGTGAAACCCTGTCTTGGAAAACCAAAAAATAAAGATCATCCAAGAAGAAGGTACATATAGTAAAGAGACCCAAGGCCTGAGCAAGGAGGATCTCCAGCATGTCAGCACTAAAGAATGAAAGAGTTCAACAAGACTGACCACCCAGAAATGGAAGGTGGATGGAGGGAGGAGGGAGGAGGCTATCCCAGGAGCAAAGAAGAGAAAGTGACTGACTATGTCAAATATACCCACAAGATTTAGCCACAAGGAAGTCACTAGAATCTGGGCAAGTGCACTTGCAGAGGCGTGAAGGCCTGATAAGGATGGGATAAAAATGGAAGAGCAGATGAAAGGCGTTAGAGGCAGACAGTCTGAACAACCTTCCAGAAATCCCTTGAACCCATAAGGTTTTAACTTTCCCTTAAGCTATTTGAATTAACTTCCTTTTAATTTTTTTTCCAAACATTTTTATTTTATGTAAGTGTTTTGCCTGAATGCATATACATGTACTATGCATATGCCTAGTGCCTGTGGGGATCAGAAGAGGGTATCAGACACCCTGGAACTAGAATTAAAGATAGTTGTGAGCCACCACGATGCTGGGAACTGAACTTGGGTCCTCTGCAAGAGCAGCCAGTGCGCTTAACTCCTAAGCTATCTCTTCAGCCTCTGAGTTAACCTTTGATATTCACAACCTGATCCCTCACCCCAAAGTCCAGACTTGCAGGGGAGGAAGACAAGGAGATTGAGGATGCTACCAAGTATCTACTATATGCCAGGAACTTCATCAACACCATCTCATTTAATTTTAACTTAATTGTAATCATGCTCCACGGCAGCTATTATTTATCCAGGCATTATAGTAAGGACACTGAGGCTCACAGAAATGAACTACTTTTGTTTCCCAACTGAGAAGTAACTGAACTCTACAGCATAACCACCACAAACTGAGTATGATTAAGAGAACCAGGGTTCCGCCAGGCGCCCCCATTTGTACACTGATTCACAGCAGCTACTCTCAATCCTCAGAAATACCTGCTGGGCTTGTAAAACACAGGCTGGGGCTGGGGAGATGGCTCCCAAGTTGAAGTGCTCACAAGTCCTAGCTCCGGTTTCTATGGCTACAAGAAGCCATGACAAAAAGCAACTCTGGGAGTTAAGGGCTTATTTCAGCTTACAACACTTAGGTTACACTCCACCACTGAGAGAAGTCAGGGCAGGAACCTGGGGGCAGGAACTGAAGCAGAACCGTGGAGGAGTGCTGCTTACTGGCTTGCTCCCCCTGGCTTTCTCAGCCTGCTTTCTTATACCATCCCGGACCACCTGATCAGGAGTGGTAGCACCCATAGTGGGATGGCCTGCTCATGTTCATCAAACTGATCTGGTGGGGGCATTTTCTCAATTGAAGTTTGTTCTTCTCAAATGACTCTAGCTGTGCCAAGTCAACAAAAAGCTAAACAGGTCTCTACATAAGCTTGAGAGCCAGAGTTTGGACCCACTGAACCCGTGTAAGTGCTGGGAGGCATAATAGCTGCCCACCTATTATTCCAGTCTCTGCCTCAATAGAGTAGATGATAGAGTGACTGAGGATGATTCCTGACATCAACCCCAGGCCTCCGGGTGCACGCTCACACCATCAGACAATTAGCCAAAACTAATAATTACTGTGACATTAGTCAAAGGGAACTAAGGTTCTGGAGGGGCATCGGCTTGTCCTGGAGGGAAGGATGAACGTTTAAACAGGAGGATCAGAGCAGGACTCACAGAGATGTGCAAAGACTAGATGATGAGGAATGAGCTGTGAAGAAACCCAAAGCAAGTGTCCTTGGGGCAGCAGCAACAGCATGTGCAAAGGTCCTGGGGTGAGTGCCTTTGAAGACTGGCAGAGCCGTCACAGGACCTAGTGAAGGAAAGACGATTCACAGTGAAGTCAGAGCATGATTCGGTGGTTTTTATTCCTGGAAGTTAGAAGCCAAAGACAAGGCACAAATGCTATACTTGTTATTTTTCTGTTCCTCGGGTAAAATACCATATCCAGAAACAGCTTATAGAAGGAAGAATTTATTCGGGGAGGGGAGGCAGGTTCCAGGGGGATGAGAGTACATCATGATGAGGAGGTATTGTAGCAATGGCAGGCACAGGCAGGAACAGGAAGCTGGGAGCTCCCAATCTCAGCTCAAAGCAGAGGAAGACAACTGGAAGGGGGTCAAGGCTATGACACTCCCAAAGCCCACCCCTAATGATGTACTTCCTCCAGCAAGGTCACACCTCTCAAACAGCACCACCAACTGATGACCCAGTGTCCAAGTTCCTGAGCCAGTGAGGGATATTTCTCATTTAAACCACCAACTGTGTGTAAGTCAATTTACCTGGGAACAGCGACCAAGTCACAATCTTAATATTTGCAGCATTTTTACATGATACTGCAATCTTGGCAAACATAGTTGTGTAGTCTGTTTCTCTATTGCCAACTGTAATTTAAAAAAAAGAAATGAGCAATCTTCATTAATATCAGTCAAAGCCAGACTCTCAGAGGGAGAACTAGAGAACAAATCTCTATGAGTCTACACAGACAGAAGGGCAGGCAAACTTCTGAACTCTGCATGTGTTTTCTTTCTGGAATCTGTCACAGTCACCAGCACACTGGCCACAAGAGGCTGTTACTTCACACTTAATGCCTTCCTGGCCTTGGGGAGGAGTCTCCTCTCTCCATCCTACACATCCCTGAGCACAGTTGGGCAGAGACTGCAGGGCAGGAACAAACTGTCAGGTACAGGGAGAGAGCAGAAGCAAACTGAGCTCAGGGACCTATGGCTGCCTGGACTCCGTGCTCAGCCCTCTTCTCTGAGGTGGGCACTGGGGACACTTCTTAATTTGTTCATCTAACTTACTCCCCCAGGGTGGATGTCACATGCTAGGCAACAAGAATATCCTTTGAACAAACTGGAGACAGCTCTTTCTGCTAGCCACTCCTCTGAGAGAAACAACTTAATAAAGGAAGGGTTTCTCTTGGCTTACGGGTTCAGAGGTGGCAGCCCATGGCTAGTGAGCACCACTGCTCTTGGTTCACAGGAGGGCAAGACATCACAGAGAACACATGGTAGAACAAAGCTGCCTACTACGTGGTGCCTGGGAAGCCGGGAAAGATGGAGATGGAGGACAGAGACAAGATAAACCCTTTAAACACACACCTTATCAACCTCCAATCAGATTCCATTTCCCAATAGCCCCTTCAATTATGAATCCACCGTGGGTTAATTCATCAATCACTTCAGAGTCCTCATGATTTAGTCACATCCCCACCTTGTGAATCAGGGACCAAATCTTCAATTCTTGAGTCTTTGGTATTACTAACAACAAAATTGGCGGGTAAACCCAAAGTGGGATAAAGCGATAATGGAAATAAACATTCAAGCCATGCAGGGTGATGAAGGGATGCCTCTGCAAGGCAACCCTATACTGTAAGACTTGAAGAGAAAGATGCAGCCTTGCCAAGATAAAAGGGACCTGTGTGGAGGACATGAGTGAAGCAGGACCTAGATGTGTCACAGGCCCAGGGAGGAAGCCAGGAGGCTGCTCAGTGGTGACAGAGAAGGGAGCCAGACCATATGGCATAGCTTTGGGATTTACTCCTAATGTGCAAAGGAATGCCACTGGAATCTTGAAGCAGGGGAGTTCCTGACTGACATGAAACCATGAAACACATGTGCATGCCCCTGGAGAGAGATGGCCTAAATTCCACTCTGTGGGTCAGCTGCTCTCTGTAGCTGCTCTTGCCTGGTGAAGGCTGTGCTATCTAACTCCAGAGAGGCTAACGGTAGCAGTGGGGATTGACCAAAAGGAGTAAGTGATCAAGATAGGTTCTCAGATACAAGAAAAATGTTCTGTGGAGAAGTAGAGACGCGATCTAGAAGAGGGAATGGGGAAAGATTTGCTGAAGAAACGCTTGACTGAAGAAGGCTAAACCCCCCTTTGGAACCAGCCTTCCATCCCAGACCTCTACCACCGAGGGAGGCCAAAGTTCTGCAGCGGAATGTAAGCCAAATCAAGCAAGAACATTTCCAGTCTTGATGGCAAGTGATGAGGCATGACAGACTTCTTCCTCTGGGGACAGTCTCATCCCTCTGAAGAAGTTCCCAGGTGGAGCAGCTACCAACTCATTGCTGTGATCAAATACAGAAGCAAGTTAAGGAAGGGTGGGTTTGTTAGGCTGTGTTTTGAGCACACAGCACATCACCATAGGAAAGGAATGGTAGCAAGGAATACACAGGAGCAGAAAAAACGGGACAGTGGGCGTGCCTCTCGGCTGTGTTAGCAGGAGCATTAGGCTACTTGTTCACATCTGGAAGGGTCAGGAGCAAAGAGAGAAGGCCAGAAGCAAGGCCAGGCTGTACACCTCAAAGCTGGGCCTCAGTGACTCTCTTCCAACTATGCCACAGTTCCCAAAGATTCTACAACCTCACTGTCTTAGTTAGGATTTCTATGGCTGTGACATCATGGCCATGGCAACTTTATAAAGGAAAACATTTAATTGAGTGGCTTGCTTAGCAGTTTCAGAGGTTCAGTCCATTATCATCATGGCAGGCAGACATGGCCCTGGAGTAGTAGCTGAGAGTCCTACATCTTGCAGGCAACAGGAAGTAGACTGAGACACTGGCTGTTATCCTGAGCATCGGAAACCTCAAAGCCTGCCCCCATAGTGACACACTTCCTCCACCAAGACTATACCGACTCCACAAAGCCACACCTCCTAATAGTGCTACCTCCCTATGGGATTGTGGAGGCCAATTATGTTCAAACTACCACACTTACAAGACAGTGCCTCCCATGTGGACTAAGTATTCAAACCAAAGAGCCTGTCAGAGATATTTCACATCCAAACTATGGCACCAGGCAAGGCTAGTCAACACTGCCTTTCCTTCATGAATGAATCTGTGTGGGATTAAGAGAACCCAGAGTATCTGCTCCCCAAGAGGTCTAAGATTTAGGATGAAGGATCTGGCAAGCTTCGTGCTATTAGAAAGAAACTTTCAGACAGAATTGCAATGGGCTCAAGGGAAGAAAGTCCAAATTTTACATTTTTCTCTAGTCAACAACTATCTTACCTAGTCTCGAAGCAGAGAACCATGAGGGCCCTGAGTTTACAAAAAGGCTTCAAGGTTGTTTGGGCATATCTCTGATTATCTCAGCAGTCCCCTTTCCCTAACTAGAAACCAGCTCTGATTTGGAAAAGCCAGGTACCATGGATCTCCATATTAAGTGATGCCTTGCTATTTGGAGCTAAAACTGCAAATTGTGTTCAATTATTTATTCATCCAATAAATATTTACAAGTGCCAACTATATGTCGAGCATTATTCTAAGCAAAGAGGTAAAATCAATAAGCTGGTGTCTGAAGGCTACTGCTGGGGCCATGCTGGTCTGGGTGGCCTGCACCACCAGCTGGGGGCCATGGTGACATCTGGACATAGGCTGCTGCAGGTGACCATGTCTGGGTCAATGGTCCTCCTGCAGATGGAGTCTGTGTTGAAGCCTGTGGCCCATGTTGCCACTGAGGGCTGTGAATGCCCAGGGTCATTTCAGCTTCCTGAGTCCATGTTTGTGACCAAGGATCATGCTGCAGCAGGGGCCATGCAGATCTGAGTGGACTGCACTGCTACCTAATGCCATGGTGATGCCTGGGCCAGAGCTACAGCTGAGGACCATGTCTGAGTCTGTGGCCCTACTGCAGCCAGGTTCTATGTAAATGTCTGAGGTTCCTGTTACCATTGAAGGCCACATGGATGCCCCAAATCTGGGCCTATGTTTGTGTCTGAGGGCCATGCTGCTTCTGGGGCTGAGCAGATCTAAGTGGCCTACACTACCACCAGGAGCAATGGTGGCATCCAGCCCAGCTGCTAACAAGAACCATATCTGGGTCCAGGGTCCCACCACAGCCACAGTATGTGTTGCCATCAAAGGTGACACAGAAGCCAGGGGTCAGGGCCACAACCTGTGGCCTTGTTGGTGTCCTGGAGCTATACCACAACCAGAGCCATCCTGATCTAAGTGGCCTTTGCTTCCACCAAGAGCCAGGATGTCATCTGGGCCCAAGCTGCTGCTGAGGGCCATGTCTGGGTCTGTGGTCCTGCTGCAGCTGGAGTCTGTGTTGATGTCTGTGGCCATGGGAACCAAGGGTGATGGAATCAGAGGGCCATGCTCAGCTGGCACTACCCATCACTGCCCCTGGGATAGCTGCCCCTGCCCCTCATTGGATGCTGCAGCAAAAAAGCTGGCCCCAACCCTCATGGGAGAGCTTCTCCACCTCTACCAGCCACTCCACACCCACCCCTGTGCACACTTGGGAGAGATAACTCCATCCCATACCACAGGCAGGGGAGCCTGACCCTATGGCACAGGCATGGGGGAGCTGGCTCTGCCCCTCACCTGAGGGGGACACCCTGGTGGCTTGGACTCGCTAGCTCAACTACCATTCAAGCCCAGAGCCAGGCCTGGGGTTGGCCCATCCTAACGTCTACCCCATTTAGGACCTGCTAGAGCTTGTGAAGGGACTGGTCCTGTGGAACAATAATCACAGTGTCTTCATGACTCCCAGTGGCCATGGAATATCCAGGAGGAGTTTCAGTGATAATGGTGTGCCAGAAACCAGAGGCCTTGAACCAGAACCAGTGACTCACTGCAATGAACATTTGTAAATACAGCTGGTTGGACAAAAGGGTGTAAGTACTGTGTGACACACCGTAGCTTCCAATGAAGAGGTATTGGAGAGGCGGGGAAAATGGAGGAGCAAAGAGGTATTTGTTTGTTTCTTTCTTTGTTTCTTTGCTTGTTTTTGCTGCTTGGTTTTCATTTTCATTCTTTTTTTCTTTTAGTTTTTTGTTGCTTGCTTAGTTTGTTTGGTTTTTTGTTTTTTGTTGTTGTTGGTGGTGGTGGTGGTTTTTTGTTTTGTTTTTTTTTAATCTGAGGATCGAACCCAGGGCCTTGTGCTTGTTAGGCAAGCGCTCTACCACTGAGCTAAATCCCAAACCCCTGGGTTTTTTTTATTTTTTATTTAAGAGGACTAATGCGAGGGAGAGGGAGGATATGGAGGGACTGGGGCTGAGCTTAATTGGGGTGCATGATGTGAAATTCCCAAAGATCTAATAAAGAAATTATGTTAAATAAAACATTTTTTTTAAATCATTGAGCAAGGAAATGTCACAGAAGGCTGGTGCTAGAAGGGGAACCCAGGGGATGAGAAATTTAGTTCAGCAGAAGAACACAGCTAAGTACAAACGAGGCCATGAGTTCAAGCCCTAGTGTGCACATGTGCACCTGGCCTTAAACGTCATGACCTCAGAGAAGTCTGTGCTGATTCTCCACCTGTGGGGTCTGCCTTGGACTCCAGGGCTTCACCCTGCTGAAATCCTCCATGCAGCGTCTAGTATCATCTGACATCCTAGCTGCTTCTAATTGAGGACCCTTCCCCAATTTTCATGTGTGTGTGTGTGTGTGTGTGTGTGTGTGTGTTGTACATGTGTACAAACACATCCATATGGAGAACTAAGCTTGGTGTCTGGAAATGATCGGCCATCAATCTTCCAGCTTATTCGTCGAGGCAGGGTCTCTCAATCCAGCCCAGAACTCACCAATCTGGCTAATCACCTTGCTCTAGGTACCCGCTGTCTCTGCTTTCTGAAGCTGGAATTACCGATGGGCCACCATACCCACCAGGCATTTACATGGATTTCTGGCCCTCCTGCTTTCTCAAGGTGCTTTAGCCACTGAGCCATTCCCAGGCCTCTGTTTTGGGTTCTGTAGTGTCTCCATTGCTAAACTGTACGCTCTTCTTGTCTGTCTGGGTACAGTGTGGAAACCACAGAGAATATGTGTACCTCTCATGTGATACACACAGTGTGGGTAGATTACAGAGGCTGTTACAGTGTAGAGACTTACAGAAGCAGGGCACGTGGGCTTCGGAATGTGTTAGCGCCAGCTACTGCTCAGGGAGCGCACAAGAGTGGCCTGCCCTCATCCCTCCAATTCTGTGTTCAGTGACATCATGCTGATCATTTGAAACTGGCAAGGGGGAAAACAAATTTACAAAATTTTAAGGAAATTGTCTCAAACTGTGATGAATCACTGAGATCCCAGGAGAGAAAAATGATTATTTGGTACATGTTCCCTTCCTATACCTAGGATGTGAGAGGCCCTAGGCAAATGGGGTCCCATGGGCTCTCTACGTCTCCCATGTGTCTCTGAGGAAACTAGGAAGTTCAATCCTAGCAGTGGGCTGCATGAGGAACTGGACATATCACCTCTGAGACACCCAAAGTTAACAAGCAGGGTGCCTGCGTTCTCAACTCATCAAAACCAAACTACTCCATTGAACTTTAAGTCCTGTGCACTATGTGCACATCGTAGCATCTTGGCCACGTGAGATGCCACTTTGAATCTTCCCTTTTCAGTGGTACAACGTCTCTGTGATACCAAGCATCCAACCTTGCCTCTGGAAGAACATGTTTATTTTCAGCATCTCTATTTCTACCGCTTACAATTAAAACTCCATTAAAATTGAGAGCTTACAGCAAGCACGCTCTCGGCACTGTACCATGTTCCCCAAGATGCCCCAAATTTGGTCCAAAGTGGCAGAGATGGGATTTTGACTGTCAGCCACCTGAGGAAAATAAAATGAATAAACACAGATAGACTGCATCTCTTGGGGTCCTCCTGTCTGCAAAAGGAGCTGCAAGAGAAGTGATTGCAAAAGGAAAGGGCCAGAAGCAGATGCGACTATTTAAAACTAGAAAGGAAGCTGTCACATAGCTAAAATTACAAGGCTTGAGGAGATGGGGACAGACCCTACTCTGGTCACATGATAACATACATTGCGGTGAGGAAAACTCACAGCACAGGGAACAGAGAGTGGCTCACGCTCATGTGAGGCTGCCAGAATCCAAAGGCTGCATGCTACCCATTTCTAGTCCCACAACCTCCTGGGAAGGGGGAGACCATGAAGCAGAAGAACAGAGCCAAGGATGCCAGGGTTGGGGGAAGTGGTTTGGGGGAGAAAGATTTAAGTAACATAGGGTAGGTGAAACTGCTCTTGGCTGTATCCGTGGTGACATGACTACATGCATTTGTCAAAACCCTTTAAATTTGTGTTTTTATCATAGAGTTGGGGTTACCACAGTGACAAAAGACCATAAAGCTGTGTCCTCTGAATATAGTGGTTGTCACCATCCTAATCAGACCAACTGTGGTTATCTGCAAGAGACCCTCAACAAGGTCTGGCCTGTTGTAAAAAAGGGATGGTGAGGCCTTTAGGCTCTCGCCTGAGATGACAGCCATGCCTTGCTGAACCCCTCCAAGCTGTATGTAATCCTGTCCCAGCTGCATGTGGTCTTGAGGTACACTATGGAGGAGGAATGTTAACTAAAGCAAAGAGCTCACCTGTGCAGCTAGGTGGGTGTCACCACTCGGGTGGGAATTTTCATTGACACAGCTGTGCTGGGGGTCTGTCATGTTCCTGTAAGTCACCCTATGGATATAAGATAAAAAGGGAGGTTTATTTTGTGGGGTAACTTACAAATGAAGAGATAGGTTGTAGGGTCTGGCAAAGGTATGGCACAGTCTGGCGGTGTTCTCTGGAGAACTCTGTTCAGTCTACCTCCAGCGTCCAGGGTCCCAGAACCAAGAGATACCTCGCCTCTCGATCCTGGGTCTTCCACTTTCTCCCTCAGCCCCGCCTTATGGGCGTGACCATTACCAAAGCCTCAATGGGGGGTTGGAACTTCCAGGCCAATGCTGGGATGGCTACCCACTACATCACCCCAATAAGCTCATTGGTTCACCAAGCTAGACTTGGATGGAACTGGCATTTTGATATGTCATGGGTGTCCTATCTGGGGTAAATAGACAGTTGCTCACACAACAAAGATAGAGGAAAGTATTCTATGAAATATATCAAATTTTGAGGTAATTCAGAATTATATAAGCACTTTAAGACCCAATGCATTGCTAGGGAAATGATATAAGCAATTTATATGAGCCAGTACAAATAGTTTAGAAAGGCATAGGTTGAACATTTTTAATGTTTATTGCATGTGTTTATTTATGTCTGTGAGCACACACATGTCATGGTGTGTTTGTGGAGGTCAGAGGAAAACTTGGAGGACCAGCTCACTCCTTCCACTTCGTGGATCCTGGGGATTGAACCCAGATTGTCAGGCTTGGCAGCAAGCACTTTTACCCTATGCCATAGTAACTTTTCTATTGTTGTGACTTAATATCCTGCCAGGGCAACTTATAAAAGAAAACGTTTAATTGATGGTGGAATTAAGGCATGGTAGTAGGGACAGCTGAGAGGGAACAGCTCTTAATTTATAATCAGGCTGAGAGAGTTCACTGAGAATGTTGTCTTTTGAAACCTCAAAGCCAACTCCTAGTTGTAGCATGAATTTTAATTGGTCTTAATAACAAAAACCCAGATATAGGGGCAAATGCTGAAAGATCAGAGAGACAAAGGAACAAGCCACGGCCACTTCTTACCTCTACCAAATCCTCGGACCAAAATGGGTGAGCTCCTGTCTCCACCCCACCGTATCACTTCCTCTCTCCACCAAGCCATATCACTTCCTGTCTCCACCTCCCAAATGCTGGGATTAAAGGTGTGTACCATCACTGCCTGGCCTCTAGTGGCTAGCTCCACACTCTGATCTCCAGGCAAGCTTTATTTGATAGAGTACAAACAAAATATCACCACACCCAGTGACACACCTCCAACAAGGCTACACCTCCTAATCCTTCCCAAAAGGATCTACCAACTGGGCACCAAATATTCAAACATAGGAACCTGTGGGGGCCATTTCCATTCAAACCACCACGCTGTGCTCTTTGGGAGGTTATGGGACATTTAGGACACAGAGCTTTGCTAGAGAAAGCACGTCATAGGAGGTGGGCTTTAAGAACTTATATGCTCACCTCACTTCCAGTTCACTCTCTTGGTTTCCTGGTGACAAAATGTCATCAGCCAGCTTCCTGTTCCAGCTGCCACTGCCATGCTTTCCCCATCGTATATATTCTAGCCAAAATAAATTGTAAGCCAAAATAAACTCTTTCTTAAGTTGCTTCCGATCTTGGTATTTTATCACAGCAACAACAACAACAACAACAAAACTAATGTATACTCTCTGAGCAATCAATCATCTTCCCCCTGTTAAATTTCAATATGACACCAAAGAAACCCTGACATGTCATTTGTAAACTTCGGGATTTAGTGAAATTTCACAAAATAACCAATGTGTACAGTGGGTCAGGTGGTAATGAAAAGAGAGGAGGAGGGCCCACATTCATTATGGGTATCAGTATAAATAAAGATGACCTCTTTGGAAAACAGTTGTAAACATTTCCCATAATTTCAGACTTGGAAATGTATTCTAAAAGAAATAATTCAGCAAAATCAAAATGTCATGTGTCACAAATACACTTATTACATTGTCAGCTAATACAGAAAAATAACAATGACTAGAAATTGAATATCTAACACCAGGAAAATAGGATGATAAATTATAACATATCCAGTAAAAATGGCATCCGAAAAGCTGAAGAGACTATAAAAATGCTAATGAGTATTTCTGGGCTTAAAAAATGATACAAAATTTCATGTGCAATAGCTTTTCACTACAAACAAGAACTAAATTTTATTGTCTGTAAACAAGCTCAGCCTATATATTTCAAGATAACAAAAGCCAATGACATTTGGAAAACAAGAATAAAGGTTGTGTATAATTCCACCTCTCCTGGGCTGCCCCCACCCCTTTACCAGCTGTATAGGAGAATCCCAGCCTGTGTCACTCCTGGCTTGTAATCTAAGGTAAATAACAAGTGTCAGGGAGGGAAAAGCAGAGAACACTTTCTGTCAGTGGAGAAGGCACGGGACACAGCTCCACACTGTCATCTTTAGCAGCCTGAGGAGTTGTCCCCCACACCCACCCCATGCTCACACACCCAATCTTTTAAGGACCTCAGCTCCGGCAAACCCAGGTTTGTGACTTCGACACAGAAAAGAATTGCAGGCTAGGCTCTGTGAGACAGAGTTAGATATTTTACTAAAAAGATTTTAATATAGGCTTTAAGCACAAGAGTTAGGAGAAAGAGGTGTGCTTGGAAGGAAAGATTGTCGTACCTCAGGCCAGGGCATAGGCTTACAGAGGAGCTGCAGAAGTAAGGCAGACCCAAGTGTGGGTACCACTCAAGCAAGGGTTGCAACTGTCTCAGTGTTAGCCTCTATGCCATCTCAGTGGCTCTCAGTTACATATTCAAAGATTCCTATGAGACCTTTTGTTTTCACTCTCTCTTGATATATAAGATTTTAGTCTTAGAAGGTGCTTTGGATGGAGTTATAATATGATAAGGTGAAACCAGAAGCCATAGGTACACAAGAGGGGTTTCTGGTGAGAACACTAGGAAATGGCAGGTTTACACCTAACTGGGGAAAGGCAAAAGCCTTAAGTAGTTAATGGTGCTGAATTATAGTTTCTCAGCTGGCCAGAGGCTTCAGCCAGACTCTTTATTTGTTTGTTTGTTTTGCTTTTTTTTTTTTTTTTTTTTTTCCGAGACAGGGTTTCTCTGTGTAGCTTTGCACCTTTACTGGATCTTGCTCTATAGACCAGACTGGCCTCAAACTCCCAAAGATCTGTCTGCCTCTACCTCCCGAGTGCTGGGATTATAGGCGTGTGCCACCACTGCCTGGCTTGTTTTGTTTTGTTTTGTTTTGTTTTTTGAGACAGGGTTTCTCTGTGTAGCTTTGGAGCCTTTCCTGGGACTCACTCTGTAGCCCAGGCTGGCCTCCAACTCACAGAGACCTGCCTGCCTCTGCCTCTCGAATGCTGGAATTGAAGGCATGCACCACCACCGCCCAACCCTCAGCCAGACTGTTAGATGAGGGGCTTCTTTTCATTCTCCAGTCTTCGTGTTATTTCCAACCTATGATGTATTACATAAGAAGAGTTTAAATCCCCAAGAAATAATTAAAAAAAAAAAAAAAAACTTTAAAGTTCAACATGAAGTTGGAAGTTGAACTGCAGAACTGATGGCATAAGTTCTAAAAACTTCAGGAGAGTCCTGGTGTGTATCTCTGCGTGTGCTCACATGTGCACATGTGTTCACAGGTGCCTTTGGAGGCCGGAAGAAGGTGTTGGACCAGGGTCCTAGAGCTGAAGACACAGGTCATTGTGCTGAGGGTGCTGCGTGCGAACCAAGCTCCAGTCCTCTGAAAGAGCAACAAGCACTGTTAACCACTGAGCCATCCCTCCAGACCTCTCAAGCCCCTTCACAAATGCTGAGACTAGTTCTTTAAAATTTCACCTCTTCTTGTAAATTCTTGCCTATGGGAACAACCACAATTGGGTTAAACCGTTAAAGCCGGTAAAGATTAATTTTTATTCTCAGTATGAAGAATCAAACTCAGTGTCTCAGACATGATAAACAAGAGCTAAATCCCCAGCCCCAAGGGTTTGTCTTAAATGGCCGTCAGTTGCTGACCAGAGAATATAACACCAGGATGTCCCTCCCCACCCCAGTCCCGTCTACTTCAGTTCCAACCCCACCTACCCACCCAGCTGCTCCTGCCCACCCCAGCCCCACCCGCTAGAAAGAAGGAAAGAGAAAGGGAATAAAGGATGGGGAAGAAACGGAGGGAGGGAGTTATTACTACAAAACAACAAATATGGGTTTAAATCTCAATTTTTAAAATTCCAAATAAATTAATAAAACACACAATGAGATTTTTCTTTTTTATTGAGGCAGAGTTTTGCTAAATAAGTTTAGACTGACCTCAGACTTGTGATCTGCCTGCCTCAGCCTCTTGGATAGTGGAGTTATAGACATCTATATCACGCTCAGCTAAGTTTGTTTTTAATGGAGACGTTAGGAAACAAGTTGAGGACCCAAACAACAACACTGTAGAGCTAATACATTATAAAGGATAACAAAGAAAAAATAATTGTATGATGAAATTATTGGAAAAAAAGATCTGTATTACAATTAAAATACCAGATATGTTAGAACTGTTAGAGAATTTAACAGAAACAGTAAACATCTACTATGTTTGAACTATTTTTTAGATAGACAATTCAACAAATAGAAGATATACCTAAAAACATTTTGTTATCCTAAACTGAAGACAAAAAATAATAATACTAAGATAATTTATATTTATACAAAGGTATAAATGTGGGAGGGGTTATCTTGACAATATTATACTCAGCCCAATATGCCTTCCTCAGGAATAATAAGATGCATAAATCATTATCAATCAATTTCAAGATATAACCCAGACATAAGGAGATGGCAATGGAGAAGAGTGAACAAGGGGAAGCTGGGACCCGGCCACACATCTGGAATCCCAGCACTCAAGAGGCGGAGGCAGGGGGATTAGAAGTTCCAGGTCTTCCTCAGCTACATTGTAAGTTCAAAACCAGCCTGGGCTACATGAGAACCTGTTTCACAAACAACAACAACAAAGCCCACCGCACAAAACAAAAGCTTAGAGTTCGTGATAAGGATTGTGTCTAAACATAGATCATGGTGCCCGTGAGATGGCTGCAGTGGGTAAAAGTTCTTGCCAACAAGTCCTACAGCCCAAGCGTGATCCCTGGGCCCCACACAGCGGAGGAGAAAAGCAACTTGTCCTCTCCCCCTAAAAGCAAGCTGGAGTGTGTGTGTGTGTGTGTGTGTGTGTGTGTGTGTGTGTGTGTGTGTGTGTGTGTGTGTGTGTGTGTGTGTGTGTGTGTGTGTGAGTGTGTGTGTGTGTGTGCATGTGCGTGTGTGTGTGTGTGTGAGTGTGTGCGTGTGTGTGTGTGTGAGTGTGCGTGTGTGTGTGAGTGTGTGTGTGTGAGTGTGTGAGTGTGTGTGTGCATGTGCGTGTGTGTGTGTGCATGTGCGTGTGTGTGTGTGTGTGTGTGTGTGTGTGTGTGTGTGAGTGTGTGTGTGTGTGTGTGTGTGTATCTGGGGGGGGACACAGAGAGAGAAACACAATGGTCTGTAACTCTAGCTCCAGGGTATTCAAGGCTCTCTTCTGGCCTCCATGGGCACACACTGTACACAGACACATGTACCGACAAACATCTACACACATAGAAACAATAATTTAAAAAATTTTAAGTGGAGGCAAAAAGACAGAAGTTCAAGACCAGCCTGTCTTTTTGAAAATATAGATACATAAACAACCAACAGTGAAGACAGATGGGAAATAGATTTACGTAACTCAACATCAATGTTATAAAAGCGAAAAATTAAAAATAATCGTAGTATAACTTACAAATCCGGAAGCAAAAGAAGGGGTGGAAGGAAAGATGTGTGCTGAATGCTTTCAGTTCCCCTAGCCAGAATTCATTAACTGGCTAACGTGGAAACACACAGCTCTTTAAAATCTCCAACCACTTAATTCTCTCTCCCTTCTCCTTTATTCGTTTTCTTTTTGAATCTTTCCTAAAGGAATAAGGAATATTTTATTGTACATCCTGTAGTAAAATGCATCTACTTAAAAATTCAACAATTCTGTTCCATTTCACTGTAGTTCCTTGGATCCAAATGACTGAAGTGAATTTTTTTTTCATTTTAAAAGCATCTATTTTAAGTTTCGTTTTAATAAGATAGTTATCTCTTTCCTCTAACTGCATATACCCATAAAATAAAATACACTTGAGTGGTGTCCATTCTGTTAACTATGGCTATTCCTCAGTAGTGGGAATTTTTATTTTCTCCAGTGTGGAGTTTATTGCATCTTTTGGTTATTTAAAACAAGCACGTTGCCTCCTAGACGGAGGTGATAGTCTCAGGATGATGGAGGAGAGGAAGAGGGGGAGCAGCCAGTGGGGAGACTTGGGAAGGGAGGGAGCCCGGGCTCAGGCGAGGCAGGAAACTCTCCAGGAGGCTGCTGGCCGCAGGCTGACCTACTTTCTCTCTGTAGGGTTTGCAGCCAGCGCTACTGCGAAGCCTTGAGCTGAGCCCGAGCCTCAGAGGAAGCCAGGCGGGCCGCGCGCCAGGGCTTTCTGTAGGCGCCAGGTCTGTGGGTTCCTTCCAACCCGCTTCCTGGCGGGACATGCCCTGATGGTGAAGGCCAGGCTTCTAGCAAGAGGTCCAATTGGCTTCCTCCCACCTACTGCGGTAACGTTGCACCTCTCCTTCACCCTGGGGAAGACTAGACCCTGGTGGGGGCGGGAGAGGGGTGTCTCTGGGATCCTGGCCTCTTCGGTCTAGGCCCCCTCTGGTTCCCCAGGCCTAGGGACACCCCCCGCGGCCACAAGCACACAAGCCCAGGTCCTTCCTGATCCGGGTGGCTCCAAGCACCTGCTACAGGACTAGAAAGGATCTGGATTTGTCCGCACAGTGCTGGCTCTTCCAGCCTTTGACCTTGGATAAGTCAGCTGCACCAGGCATCCTCTGTTGTCCTCATTTTTAAGATGAAGATGTTGACTTCACCTCGGTCCTGGGGTGGAGGTTATAAAGAAAGTAACACGTGTGGGAATGCCTGGCAGGGCAGTTGGCACTTGGCATGGGCCTGGTGAAAATGTGGGTTTAGGATGAAACTGCTTGGTAGGACATCTTTGGTCCCTGCAGGCCGGGCTTTGCACGGTGGATAGCTGGTCTCCAGTGATCTATGCCATCCTAGTCACGAGTCCTGAGGAAGCAACTCCTTTCAGGCCATTCCTTATGAGATACTTTGTCCTTGTGTCCACTGCCTAAAGATCTGTGGGAGGGAGGGAGGGAGGGAGGGAGGGAGGAAGGAAGAAGGAAGGCAGGGAGGGAGGGAGGGAGGGAGGGAGGGAGGGAGGGAGGGAGGGAGGGAGGGAGGGAGGGAGGGAGGAGGGAGGAAGAAAGGAAGGGAGGGAGGGAGGGAGGGAGGAAGGGAGGGAGGGAGGGAGGGAGGAAGAAAGGAAGGGAGGGAGGAGGGAGGGAGGGAGGGAGGGAAGGAGGGAGGGAGGGAGGGAGGGAGGGAGGGAGGGAGGGAGGAGGGAGGGAGGGAGGAAGGGAGGGAGGGAAGGAGGGAGGGAGAGAGGAAGAAAGGAAGGGAGGGAAGGAGGGAGGGAGGGAGGGAAGGAGGGAGGGAGGGAGGGAGGGAGGAAGGAAGGGAGGGAGGGAGGAAGGAAGGGAGGGAGGGAGGAAGAAAGGAAGGGAGGGAGGAAGAAAGGGAGGGAGAAAGGGAAGGAGGGAGGGAGGGAGGGAGGCAGGGAGGAAGGAAGGAAGGAAGGAAGGAAGGAAGGAAGGAAGGAAAGAAGGAAGGAAGGAAGGAAGGAAGGAAGGAAAGAAGGAAGGAAGGAAGAGATAGGCCAGCTGGCCGATGACTCAGATGTTGGGCACCAACCCTGAAAACTTCATTTCCATCACCTGGACCTGCATGATAGAAGGAAAGAACTAACTGTGGCAAGTTGTCTTCTGACCTCCATGTGCCCTCTGTGACCCAGCAACACCCACCCACACAATAAGTAAATAAAGGTTAAATTTTTAAAAGTAAGCCATCAACACTTAACAAAGCAGTTACTTTGATGTACATGGAAAGCAGAAAGTTCCCGGCAGAATCACAGATCTTTAGGCAGTGGATGAGAGGCAGAAGTATCTCATAAGGAATGCCCTTGGAAGGAGGCAGTTCCTCAGGACTGCGTGACTAGAACGGCATGGATCACTGGAGACCAGCTGTCCACTGGGCAAAGCCTGACCTGCAGGTATGAGCAGGTGCCTTTGACATGAAGTAAACCGTCCCTGAAATTAGCTGAAGAGTAACAAGAGGATTTTGGAAGCTGGGGGTAGTCTGACATCATTTCCGTCTGTTGTTAAAATTATTTCCCTGGGGAAGTTGTAAACAACATCCACCCCTCCTGAGGTCCCAACAACAAACTGAGGTACTGTTCCACCTAAGTGCAGTCTGGAGAACCAACGAGTTCATTGGGCCAACTAGAGAGTGCTCCCGCCCCCTCCCTCACTCCCATGCACTTGAGCTCTGGTTCTGGCAAGAACCCTGCCTCCACTTCTGCCCATGTCAAGCGAATACAGAACCAATTTCCTGGAATATATCTAAGTCAAACCCACCTAAGGTCTTTACTCATCATTGTAAATGATGACATCCTAGGAGGACCCCCGCCTCTTGAGCCTGGGGGAAGGCTCCCCAGAGAACAGAGTCACAAAAGCCAGAAGAGATGGGAGGTGAGCAGCAGCATCTCCAGGCCCACGTGGAGTTCTTCTCTCCATTCTGTGGCCATCCCTCCTTACATCCTGGGCAGATAGTCTCCATCTGTGTGGCCAGGTGTGATAGGCACCACCTCTGCCTTGAATTGCATTTATTTCTTACATTCATCTCTGAAGTAAGGGCCAGTGAGTAAAGGCACTGAGTGCCAAGCCTAATGACCTGAGTCCCACCCCAGGGGCCCAAATGGTGGAAGGGAAAAAACAGCTCCCACAAGTTGTCTTCTGACATACACAGAGAGAGAGACATATACATACACAAAATAAACAATATAACTCTAATTATTTTATTATTTTTATGTTATGCATATGGGTGTTTTAGCTTCTTAAACCTGTGCACCACACATATGCAGTGGCCACAGTGGCCAGAAGAGGGTGTCAGACTCCCTGGAACTAATGACAGTTGTGTGGCTGGAAACCCAAACTGGATCCTCCTCTGCAAGAATAGCAAGTGCACTTAACCAATGAGCTATCTCTCCAGCCCCTAGGGTTGTGTGTGGTTTTTGTTTTTGTTTTGTTTTTAAGCTCATTTATTGCACTCAAGTTAGCTGCTGAGATACATCTCTGTTCAGCTTGGCTCTACGTGCCTCCCACTCCGGGACTCAGATAGAAGGGACAGCCACACTGTGGTACTTAGAGATCTTATGGCAGGAGATGAGAAAGCAAGAAACAGAGAAGCCAGCTCTGCAATCTTGCAGACGCTTCTGTTCATCCATGCTCAGAGTAAGTCACATCTGCTCACATTCCAGTGGCTAAGCCTACAGATGTGCTCCACCTACTGGAACCACTCCTGAAAGAAATCCTTTCTGCTTACTGGAGTGTTTTGCTGACTGGAACGGCTCCTGGAAGCCACACAGCAAAATGGGAGAGAGGAAAAAGGAGAGAGGAGGGCAGCAAACAATAGCAGTGCCAGTTACACCAAGCCACAAACAGCACAGCGGGACTCGGGAGAAGTCTACCTATCATCGGGAGGTCTCACCAGCAGGGCTGGTGGAAAGAGAACAGAGGAAACTCCCAGATCCCAGAATCCTGGCTTTGCACAGGGTGGGCTCTATTGACAAAACAAGGTCCTAAACACTAGAGATTTCAACATCTGGGGCCCAGTTGGGGACCTAACAAGACATCAGAACACAATGACGGGAGCAGGTAGATCATGACTGTCAGAATACCCATCGTCTGTCTCGGGCACTGTTGTTAATGAGGAATTTCCCTCTGTGCTCCATTGTGCTACTTTCATAATTGTATTTAAAAACAAACGAACAAACTGGGGGGGGGGGGGGGTTGTTATTGTTTTGAAGCCACGTGCCTGTCCTGAAGCCCCAAACAACACAAGCCAGCCAGCAGAGGTGGTTGCCTTTCCCTCCGGCCCTCTGGGCTGGGAAGGCTTCCCTTCAGATGATGCAACCAGGTACCCATTTCGATCCCAGAGAGTCCTGCCCATCCTGCCTGCCAGATGGAAAGTCAATAGGGTAACCTCGCTGGCTATTTTTGTTTGCTTGCTCACTTTGTTTCATTTGGTTTGGTTTTGTGGTAGTGTTTTCTTGGTTAATACATTAGCCTTCATTTCCTAAAGCAAGACATTCCTGGAATTTTCCACTTGCAGATTCTGACTGAGGTTGAAGGAAGAGAAAGGCCACCATCAGTTCACTATTCAGGACATCCTGAATCTCTTCCTGGCCCAAGCGAGATTAGGTAACAGAGACTTAACAGTGTCCTGGCTGGCAGGGAACCTGTGACAAGCCAGCCGTGTACTTTAAACAGTTACGTGTCAGCTGGAGTCGGGAAGTGACCCCGATGAACAGAGACCTGAGCCCTGGGCTTTACTTATGCAGGCCTTTTGACACTGTTCCCAGCTCTGCAACTTTGGGCAAATGACTGAACTTTCCGAGCCTCCATTTTCTCCTTTGAAAAATGAGATTATCGGGCTGAAGATATAGCTCAGTGGTAGAAAGCCTGCCTAGGAGGGATGAGGCCATAGGTTCAATCCTGGGCATCAGCAAGAATGAGGCCAAGGAAGGAAGATGGAAGAGGGAAGGAGAGAGAGAAACTTGAATGTCCACCACACTGAGATATGTTTTTAGAATAAAATATAGATATACATTGAAGAAATAGAAAATTTTGATTCTAAGTCCTAATAGGGACAAAATTGATCAATCTATGTATATCTGTGATGTTCTCCACCCCCACCACTGTTTTAAAAAGTCATCCTTTACACTTCTTTTATCCCACGTTTTCCACTCTCTCAGGGTCTTATTGGAGAAATTGGGCAATCAGTGGAAGAACCAGAGAAATAAGAATGGGAATTTGCAATAGAATAAGATAAACAAAGTGAAAATAAAGAGTTTATGGGGTGCGGGAGGGGTGGAGCAGAACACAGAGGAAGTGAGAGTGTGTTTGTGGAAGGTTTGAGAAGAGCAGAGAGCAAGAAACAAGCTGCTAGACTGAGGGACTGGTCCCCAATGTGATGGAAGCTGCTCTAGACTGTTCCAGAGTGTGATGGAAGCTGCTCTAGACTGTTCCCGAGTGTGATGGAAGCTGCTCTAGACTGAGGACTGGTCCCCAGTGTGATGGAAGCTTCTCTAGACTGTTCCAGAGTGTGATGGAAGCTGCTCTAGACTGAGGACTGTTCCAGAGTGTGATGGAAGCTGCTCTAGACTGAGGACTGTTCCAGAGTGTGATGGAAGCTGCTCTAGACTGTTCCCCAGTGTGATGGAAGCTGCTCTAGACTGAGGACTGTTCCCCAGTGTGATGGAAGCTGCTCTAGACTGTTCCCCAGTGTGATGGAAGCTGCTCTAGACTGAGGACTGTTCCAGAGTGTGATGGAAGCTGCTCTAGACTGAGGACTGTTCCCCAGTGTGATGGAAGCTGCTCTAGACTGAGGACTGTTCCCCAGTGTGATGGAAGCTGCTCTAGACTGAGGACTGTTCCCCAGTGTGATGGAAGCTGCTCTAGACTGTTCCCCAGTGTGATGGAAGCTGCTCTAGACTGAGGACTGGTCCCCAGTGTGATGGAAGCTGCTCTAGACTGTTCCCCAGTGTGATGGAAGCTGCTCTAGACTGAGGACTGTTCCCCAGTGTGATGGAAGCTGCTCTAGACTGAGGACTGTTCCCCAGTGTGATGGAAGCTGCTCTAGACTGAGGACTGTTCCCCAGTGTGATGGAAGCTGCTCTAGACTGTTCCCCAGTGTGATGGAAGCTAAATCAGGAAACAAATCCAAGTCAGCCATCTACTGCTGCAAAACAGGCCACTCCAAAACTAAAACAATGAATTTTATTCCCCTGCTTCTCTGGATCTGGAATTTGGGAGAAGCTTAGCTGGATTACTGTGGCTCAAGGTATCTTCTAAATCTCCAGTTAGGATGCCTCCAGGTAGAGCTGAAGGTGACTGATAGCTTGACTGACAGATCATCCCCGAAGGTCTAATTTCTAACAAGGGCTCTCCACAGGGGTGTGTGAGGGTTAGAACAGAGTTATTAGTGGGGGCTGGAAAGATGGCTTGGTGTTGAGAGCGCTCACTGTGCTCCTGCAGAGAACTTGAGCTTGGTTCCCAGCACCCACATTAGGTGACTTACAAGTGCTTGGTGCTCCAGCTCCAGGGGATCTGATGCCCTGTGCTGGTGTGTGGGCACACATATACATGTGCATGCACACATGAACACTCACACACATAAATATAATTTTTTGTGGAGGGAGATGAGAGTCCCTCCTCACACTGAGATTAAGTCCTCACACTGAAGGAGAAGAAAAATATCCTTCATCTTTGTGGGAGCAGACATAATGGGTGGAGAGATGAGCACCATTTAATGTCATCTTAGGGATTTAGGGAGCATGGTTGTAGATTGTAAGTTTGACTCTCTTGAGTGTTGTTAGGAGATCAACTATGAATCTCAGAACTACTTTTGGTTTGGGTTATGCAGTTGTTACTGCTGCTTTGATGTGGTCCTTAGATGGGTCTGTGCCCATAGATTCTTCCTAGAAACATGAATAAGCTTCAGTGTTACTGCTGCAGACTAATGCACAAAAGGAAAGACCTCGGTACCTAGAAACTTGCAGCAGAGGAGAAGGTGGCAGCTTTCCTCACTGGAAGTGCTGCCAGAAACGATGAGGAAAAGGAAACACGTTCCCCTGCGGGGCCTAGAGAGTGACGTCCCGCTCTCCACACCAGAACGGCTTGCTGTTAGATTGAATGCCAGATTGCTACCTTCACTCCACTCACTCCTACAGATACTGTCTTCCTAGAATCCTCCTGCCTCCAACCTTCCCATAACTTCATTCCCATCTCTAATGACACATTCTCAAAAAAGCAGTCCCGCCGGGAGGTGGTGGTACATGCCTTTAATCCTAGCACTCGGGAGGCAGAGGCAGGCAGATCTCTGTGAGTTCGAGGCCAGCCTGGGCTACCAAGTGAGTTCCAGAAAAAGAGCAAAGCTACACAGAGAAACCCTGTCTCAAAAAAAAAAAAAAAAAAAAGCAGTCCCTGAATGTCCTCTTGGATTAGAAGCTCACCCTCTCCATTGCTTGTTTGTTTGTCTGTTTATTTTAATTTTAATATTGTCCTTTAATCCCAGCACTTGGGAGGCAGAAGCAGGTGGATCTCTGTGAAATCAAGGTCAACTTAGCCTATATTGCAAGCTCTGGACTGTTCAGTGTTACACGGTAAGACCCTGTCTCAAAAAGCAAAGATAAACAAACAAAAAGCTTAAAACTTTAACTTTTAAGATTTATTTGCTGGTTGTAGTAGTGAATACCTTTAAACCCAGAGCTCAAGAGGCAGAGGCAGGTAAGTTCTATAAGTTCCAAACCAGCCTGTTCTACATAGTGAATTCCAGAATAGCAAGAACTACATAGTGAGACCCTGTCTCTAAGTTTAATTTATGTGTTCAGCTATGGCGTGTGTTGGGAGGTCAGGAGTCAGATCTCTCCTTCCACAGTGTGGGTCCCAGGCATCAAATGCAGGCCTTTAGCATTGGCAGCAAGCACCTTTACCCACTGACCCATCTTGCCCACCAAAGAAATACTTTACATTTCTATCTTAGTACCATTTTTTGTGACTGAGTCTTACGTAACCCAGGCTAGCCTCCAACTCCTTATGTACCAGAGGAAGCCCTTGAACTTCTGATCCTCCTGCTCTTGCTTCCAGAGTGTTGGGATTACAAATATGTGATAATGGGGACTGAACCAAGGGCTTCATCTGTGCTAAGCAAGCAGTCTATCAACTAAGCCACTTTTTCAGCCCCATCCCTCCTAACCTTATTCACTTATGTTTTTGTAGATTTCCTGGCACCCCTGTGTCTGGTGCAAGGATTCTTTGTTCATGATTGCTCTGGAATTTATCTGGAGGTGAACATAAAATGTCTCAAAGGAAGCCAGGAATTTATATCTTCAAAAGCATATTATCCAACACTCATATCATACATCTTTATTATCTCTGTTAAAAATTTTCTCTCAGGGGCCAGGTAGTGATGAACACCTTTAATCTCAGCACTTGGAAGACAGATACAGGAGGATCCCTGTGAGTTCAAGGCCAAAATGTCTAGCTATATCAGTGTTTCTCAACCTGTGGGTCTCGACTCCTTAGGTTACACATCAGATATTTACATTATGATTCATAACAGTAGCAAAATTACAGTTATGAAGTAGCAATGAAATAATTTTATGATTGGGAGTCACCACAATATGAGGATCTGTATGAAAGGGTCGCAGCACCGGGAAGGTGGAGAACCACTGAGCTATACACAGACTTCCAGGTTAGCTGGGGCTACATAGTAAGCCCTTGTCTCAAAAATAAGTAAATTTGGGGTTGGGTATTTAGCTCAGTGGTAGAGCGCTTGCCTAGCAAGCGCAAGGCCCTGGGTTCAGTCCTCAGCTCTGGCAAAAAAAAAAAAAAAAAAAAAAAGGAAATTTCTCAGGGGCTAGAGAAATAGGTAAGCAGGTAAAAGCACTTGCAGATTTTTCCAGAAGACCCACGTTGAATTTCCAGCACATGTGAAGAAGCTTACAATTACTGGTAAAATCCAGCTCCAGACCGTCCAACACCCTCTTCTGGCCCCACCCACATGTGGTATTCACTGCCACAGACTCGCACATAATAACAATAAAGACACCTTTTTAAAACCCTTCTCTCGCGTGTTGGATAAGCAGATACCCTGCCTGAGTAAGAGGAAACTTAGCACAGTCCAGGGAGCAGCACTAACCTGATCCTAATGCTCTTATTTAATCAACTAGTGCTGTGGTCTGACTAAGAAATGCCCCCACAGGCTCGTGTATTTGTTGTCCTTTTGGGATGCCATGAAACCTATAAGAGATGGGGGTTCTAGCTAGAGGAGTTCTCTCTGCACAGGCCAGGCTTGCAGATTATAGCCTGTGCCCCGTTTTAGCCCCTGTTCTGTTTCTCAGAACAGGAAGATGTTAGCAAGGCGATCTGCTTACACCTACTGCTATGAACGCAGCTAAGCCTTCCCCACCATGATGGACTGCACATTCTCAAACTGTGAGCCCCTTCTTTCTCCCTTGTTTGTCCTGCATTTGGTCACAGGGATGAGGAAAGTAATCAATGCCCCAGGAGCCACCTGCTAGGTTGAAAACAGAACTATAGTATCTCTGGTCACTATTAAAATCACTACAAAGAATAGCCATGTGGTTGGTTGACCACTGATGTGCAGGCAAGATGCATCCAATCCTGTATCTCCGGAAGCTGAGAACAAACTTGGGTGTGTTTGGAGATCAGTGCTTGAAAACCAGGAGCAAAGTAAGGACCTTATGAGCTCATCCTAAATTGCCCAGGTGGCTCTATAGCCATGACATCACACAAAAGAGGGAAGACAGGATGACAAAGTGACCATGGGAAGCCAGGGGCAGAGAGCGGGGTGATACCAACAGCTACAGGAAGCTGGAGACATCCAAGAACAGACTCTTCCCAGCACCTTCGGAGGGAACGGGCTTGCTAGTCTTTTGTTAGACTTTAGGTCTCCACAACAATGAGAGAATAAAGTCTCCTGAGCAAAGCCACCCATTTTTGTGATCATTTGCTGCAGCAGACACAAGCGCACAGAAAGGAAACTAACACCTGTTCTCAGGAACCGACAGTCACACTGGTCTCTCTCACAGGGTCTGGTTTCCTTGTGTTTGTGAGTCTAGTTGGCGGCTAACTCTTGCTAGTAGTTGCAGCCAGCCAGCAGAGCACGCTACTACTTAGGAGTGGTCTGTCCCCCAAAGTCACATGCTGGCAGCATGGTCCACCATGTGGTGGTTGATAGATAATTACATGTCCACACGGTTGGGCTTGCCCGGCGGACCGTCTAACTATTTCCGGTTCAGAATAGCCATCTCCGGGTCAGACATCTCGCGGGACGGGACTCTGTGGCTTGACGTGGTTGTGTAAAACGCGCGTGCAGCCATGTAATTTACGCACATGCGTGGAGTACCCACAGGAGTTCCTGTACGCATGCAAGGCCCAACCTTTAAAAGGCCGGTGCCATCTTGCATGAGTCTCTCAGTACCCCCCTTATCTCTCCCCCTCCCCCACGTGTGTTTCACACAGGCCTGTCACCTCTATCCTCTTTAATAAAACTCTTCTGTGGTCTTGTCGTGTTCGGGACGTGTTCCTAGCGCCGCTTAAATACTAACAGTGGTATTGAGAGGAGGGGAAGCTTGGTGGAAAGTGGTAGGTCATGGGGGCATTGTTCTCAGAAAGGATTAATGCTGGTCTGATTCTGCAGGCAGGAGAGAGAGTTGGTTGTTACAAAAGAGTAAGTTTGGGGACAGTGAGATGGCTCAGCAAGTAAAGGCACCCGCAGCTAAGCCTGATGTTCTGAGTTCGATCCCCAGAACCCACACGATGGAAGAAGCAAACTGACTACTACAAGTTGTAATCTGATCTAGATATGAGCATGTTGCAAACTCAGACACACCACACACACACACACACACACACACACACACGCACACGCACACACACACACACGCACAAATACAGAAAATAAATGAATAAACTGGGGCTCTGAGTACCTCTCTGGCTTTGTCTTGCCAGGATCTCTCCTTCTCACACCCATTTTCATGTTGATACCACTTGCCATGTTGAGATGCCACCAAAGAAGCCCTCCCCAGAAGCCAAACAGATGAGGCTGCCTAATTTGGGGCTTTTGGAACTCTAACAGTTAAATGCTAACAACTCTAAAAGTTAAACAAACTTCTTTATTTTGTAATGCACCTAGCTTCAAGTATTCTGTTACAGAAACAGAAAACAGGCTAATACAGAGACAAACACTAACATAAAAATAGGGATAATTAAAAGCTGGATGAATGAAAACAAACTTTTTGTTTTGCTGATTTGTAAATAATTGTGTATGGATGCCTTCCATGGCAGCCCATGTGGTGTAGCTGGATGCTCCCAGCTGCCCAACAATGGAAATTCAAGCCAAAGCAGCTCCAGCTGCAAGAGCATCTCTGGCTCACCCTCTAGAAAGGCTAACGTGGGGTGGGCTTCAGAGACAGGATGATACGAACAGCACAGGTTCGTCTCCCCACTCTGCTACATGCAGGTCCTGTCGTTTGCTTCCAAAAATCTGCCCCACGGGGGGAGGGGGGGAGCAGAGCTGCATGTTCTTTTTTAAATCTACATGCTCTTTGTGGATTTAGCAAGATGAAAAAGGAGGCCAAGTAGGAGAGATCACTAGCAAGACCGATGGGTGGTTGTTAGGGTTTTGTTTCTGCCTCTGTGGCTTGGAGGGTCACCCGACCTCTTTGTTTCTTTTCCTTATGTGCATTTGTTGACTCCATCTTCTGCTTGACTCACTCTTGCTTCTCTGTTTAATTGGCCTGGTGAAGGCAGGCGGCCATGCCCAGGTTGCTAGGAGCCACCTAGACTCTGATCTGACAACTCTGGAAACAAGGGCAGTCTGGGGATATTCACCTGCCAGGGAAGCCAAAGAGGGCATTTTCGATGCCCTGGAACTGGAGTTATGGACGGTTGTAAGCCACCTTGTGGATGCTGGGAATTGAGCCTGGGTCCTCTGCAAGAGCAACAAGTACTCTAAACTGCTGAGCTGTCCCTCCAGCCCCCACACCTCACTTTTTAAGGGGTGCTGGAGAGCTAAACTTGTGTCTTCATGCTTCTAAAGCAAGCACTTTTCCCACTGAGCCATCTCCCCAATTATTTTCAAGCACATTCTTACACTGTCCTAAGCATAGGCCAAAGTCCTAAAACACACATCCTACCCAAGACAGAACTGATGGTGACCCACCCACACATAATCAGTTAAAACCCAACTTCCTGTTATGGTTTTTAGTGAAGAGTAGTAGTGCCCTCTGGAGGACATGGAGATGTGTGGTGACATTCGTAATGGTCTTCTGCTTGGGAAATTGCAGCGGATGGTGGGGAGGGGTGAGTTGTCCAGCTCAGATATTGAATACTCTGCAGTGAGCAGAATAGAGGGTGAGGCATTGTCTGGTCTAAAAAGTAGACAGTACCCTTTCTGAACTCTGTCAACAGTGGAAGGCCACGGTCATAGCCTGATGTCTTCATTGTTATGGTTCCAGTCCTGGACTGGACTCTGGCAGGGAGGGGTTTCATAAATGCTTGCTAGAATCAAGCAAAAGTGAACACAGAGTTTATGTACTGGCTCTAGGAACTCGGGCACCTGTGGAACATACTGTGTAACAGAGGTGTTAAGGCATTAGTAAGAATCTGAAGGGAAAAAACACATCTTGTTAGGAAGAAAAGCTGGAATTCTCTTTATAAGTGGGGAAAATCTTTTTGCTCTCTTTTCCTAAAAAGCTACTGGATGCTGTCCTGAAACCTACTTAGAAATCTGAGGAGGGCCAGGCGTTGGTGGCGCACGCCTTTAATCCCAGCACTCGGGAGGCAGAGGCAGGCAGATCTCTGTGAGTTCGAGGCCAGCCTGGTCTACAAAGTGAGTTCCAGGAAAAGCACAAAGCTACACAGAGAAACCCTGTCTCAAAAAAAACCAAAAAAAAAAAAAAAAAGAAAGAAAGAAAGAAATCTGAGGAGGCTGAAGAGAAACATGCAAACACCCAGATGCCACAAGGCAGCTCAGCTGTGAGCCCTTTCTACTGAAGCTGACCACCACTGGCACAGCCAGACAGAATTTGCCAGAGCAATTAGTAACAGGGGTGGGGAGAAGAAGGGGGTGAATCTCATCCTACAAGACCACAAGGCAAGTGGTTAACAGCTGGGCTCTTAGTCACCGAGCAGCTGAGACTGACTTCAGGTAGGTGGCCGAGCTTCCTCACCTATAAAACAGAGACAATGGCACTTCCCTCAAGAGCAACAGGAGGTCGAGCCAAGTCAAGGAGAGTACAATGCATGGTGCTTGGCCCTTAGTGAACATTATTAGCATCACTAGTACATTGAACAGGAACCTCAGACAGATGCTAAGTCGTAAGGCCTGCGACACCTCAGAACAGAACATACACTTCATTCACCTTTCCCCCTAAGGACACAAGCAGACTGAGAACATCATGTTCTTAAGAGACACAAATGAAATCATTTTATTCTACCCCTAAGTCACTTTGTTCCCTGGTGGGACGAGAGTGTTGTGACTCACACTTTCCATTGTAATTGTGTTTCTATATCCCTCTAGTGATAAATATTTCATTTTTGAGCCTCTTTTGTCAAAATGAAGGTCTTCCAGACAGCTAACTCTACATGCAGACTTTACAGATTCTCACTTCCCACCCCACTGCCCTCCCCTCTCCCGGGCCTTTTGTAGGCACTGGGCTTTACCAAGGAGTGGGTTTGTGTTTTCTTCCAATGACTCTGAACATCCACAGTAATGGGGATGCCTGACATCTGTTTCCTGTTGCAGTGTGAATGCTTTGGAGCAGTGTTTACAAATCCCACTTCCCAACCACTGCTCTTACATTTGATAAAGTAACAGTAAAGTCTGGCATTCCACATCGGAGCTACAGGCTGTGTCGGGCAGACCCTTTAGGTTTCCAAATGCATGAGTACACTGCTTAAGAAATGTCACATGGGTTGGGGATTTAGCTCAGTGGTAGAGTGCTTGCCTAGCAAGCGCAAGGCCCTGGGTTCGATCCTCAGCTCAAAAGAAAAAGAAAAAGAATTGTCACATGTCCAGCTAAGCGAGCAAAGCTCCTGTCTGGTTCCAATGCAATGTTGTTCAGGTTCTCCTCCTCAAACCCAGGCCCCTCCCACACAGGTTGGAGGTTGGGGGTGAGTCAACAGTTGGTGCAGTGTGCACCAGAGCATACCCATGAGCTGACCTTTTCGTAAGAACGACCTGACATTAAACAAATCAAGATAATTAACAGTAAGACCAGGGCAGGAAGCAACTCACATCCTCCCGCTTATCTCTGATTAAATTCAGGTATCCATTCAGAAGGCTGAGAAAATTCTTTCCTTGGCAGGCAGGCAGCAAGCTCCCCACGAGCCATCACTGGCAGCCCACTTCTGAGAAGTACTATTGCTAAGTGTGGCAGTCTGGGTAGGAGCCATCAGAGATCCAATCTCTGGAACATGCTACTTTAAATGGGAAAAGGCTCTCTGAAGATATGAGGCCATGCTGAGGCCATGGCCATGGGTTGTCTGCAAGGGCCTAAATGCCATCATGAGGGATGGGCTTCATAGGAGAGAGGTAGAGGAAGAAAGATCAAACTTGGGTAAGGAAAAAGGCACAGGACATGAAGGCTCACAGAGGGACCAGGAGCTAGACAGAGTCCCATGGGCAGACAGACAGGCACACACCACGTAATGAGGATGAAAACCTCTCGGTGGGGCCTTTGTTCTGAATGTATGTGTGTGCGTGCACGAGCGCTTCTTTATCTGTAACAAAGTTGCTTACCCATTGCTACTTTCTATGGCTGAGATTTTTGTTTGTTTTGGGGGTTTTTTTTGTTTGTTTGTTTGTTTGTTTTGTTTTGTTTTTTGAGACAGGGTTTCTTTGTGTAGCTTTGTGCCTTTCCTGGAACTCACTTGGTAGCCCAGTTTGGCCTCGAACTCACAGAGATCCGCCTGGCTCTGCCCCCTCTCCCCCCCCACCCAGTGCTGGGATTAAAGGCATGTGCCACCACCACCCAGCCGAGATTTTTTTTTTCCCCCAGAGATTTACTTGGTGGAAAAAATAAACCTGTTACATTGTAAAAGATGGATGTCCCAAGCAGCACCAGCCTCCACCAGAACAGGAAGGAGGCCAGGTGGATTTTTCCCCAGAGTCTCCAGGGAGCACAGTCTCCTGAGACTTCAGCCATTAATATGCATTTCAGAGCCAAAAAAGAAACTGTTGTTTCAAGGCCAACCACAAATGTGGTAATGTTACCTTAGTCACAGGAAACTAACACACGGTACAGGCATGGTGTCTCACACCAGTGGATTCCCTTTATACTGCAGACATCCCAGTCTTGAGTACACATCTGGCAGTGCTTGCTTTTACCAATCAAAAGGTCTCTGGGTTTTCTATTCTCTCTCTTGCTTGAGAGAGAGAGAGAGAGAGAGAGAGAGAGAGAGAGAGAGAGAGAGAGAGAGAGAGAGAAGGAAAGAGAGAAAGAGAAACGTTAGGCTTCCAGAAAGACTACGCTAAGTAATTTAAACCTCACCACATATGAACTGTGGTTTAATTAGTTCTCCTCACAAGCCTATGAAGCAGATGCTGTAATTAATTACTCCCATTTCAGTGGAAGATATGGACGTTCTCAGAGCTCAAGTGAGTTTGACCTTCATCACCCAAGCTCAGAGGTGAAAGCAAAGATCTGAATATAGACCTGATTCCAAGTTTCTAGCCCAGGCAGTAGCCCACCCTTTAAGATAATCTGAAGGCCAACGAGACAGCCCAGTCTGAAAAGGTGCTTGCTGCCAAGGCTGACCACCCAAGTTCAAGCCCCAGGAACCACATGGTAGAAGGAGAGAATTGATTCTTGCAGGTTCTCTTCTGACCTCATATGTGCAGTACAGCATGTACATGCATGTGCACACACACACATACACACAAGCAAGTACATACTGTTGTTTTAAAAATGATAAGCAGCACTGGTTACCAGGCAAAAGGTCATGAGCCATGACAAAACCTAGTATCAGAGCTTTATTGGCAGGAGGTGGGGGGAGACAGAAAGCAGTAACCAGGCATGTGCAGAGGAAGAAGAGAGGGGGAAGGAAAAGAGAGCAGAGAAGAGGGAGGAGTAGTCAGTGTCCGGCTTTTTAAGGATTCCCGTGCACACACGCTAGTGGGCTTATGAAGCTACATCATGCACGCCCTGATTGCATGACCGCAATGTGCACATTTACACAATCACACAGAGCACTGATGACACAAGACATAAGACCCCTTGCTAAGCTGCTGAACTGTGCATGTGCAGTCACGCAGCTGGAGTGACGGCAGAATCCTAACAACCACACTTTTTGCTTATTATAAAAAAGCGGGTGAACAGGAATAGGGGTGTTGTTTCTCCCAGAAAAACAGCTTCCAGCTGACTTGGTAGGCATCAGTTGACTCTTGCAGAAATAAAGAAGAGGGCTTCTGAGGTAGGCAGGTGTCCCGGGGTCATCTGCTGCCTTGGAAATCATCTGACAAGGTGCTGTCCCGGTGGATTCAAGCCGGTTCCAGAGCTCCCTGACCTGTTCAGGTGGATTTTCAATCTGGTTATCAGGTGTGTTGTGTAGAGCAGTCCTGGTGGCTCAGGAAATGAAAAAAGGCGGGTGGGCAGCTGCAGGTCCAATAAACCTCAGTACAGGGTCCCAGACACAGAGCCCCGGACACAGAGCGCGGGACAGCCTGTCTCATCAGAGCACCAATGTTGTTTTAAAAATGATAAGCAGTGCTGGTGACCAGGCAAAAAGGTTTATTGGGGTGGCGGGGAGAGAAAAGAGTAACCAGGCATGGGAAAAGGCATGTGTGGAGGAGCAAGAGAGGTGGAGGAGAGAATAGAGAAGAGGAAACCAGGAAGAGAAAAGCTTGCGGGGTGAGACCTCATTCTTCTGGAATTGGTGATGAGGCAGTGGATCCTGATGTCCTCTGGTATTTGAGAGAGAGCAGGGTCCTGTTCTGTGTCACTGTGCATGAGGAGGAGAAGCATTGCTGACTGGTCTGAAGTGAGGCACATGGAGGAAGCAAATGAAATGAAAGCTCCTACCTTAGCTGGAAAAGCTTTTCCCATCAAGTAACCCTGAAAGTAAAATTAAGTCTGGTGAGGTAGGTAAGGCTGTCCCCCTACCCCAACCATAGGGAAATGAGGAGAGGTGGGACCCCAAAACTTCCTCAGGACTGATTAAGTGGCTCGTGTCCAACAGGAAGGAAATGGATCTCCCCATGCTGCATCCTGGGTTCCCTATGAACCAGTGGCTAAGTCTAGGAGGTCTGCTTGAGGTCTTAGTTTGGTGTCCCCATGCCACTGGGTACGTGGGGGCAATCAGCTGACCAGTTATCTCTCTAGGTGGCACTTTGAACAAGGCTCAATTGATGGCCCGTCAGGGCACACACTAGCCCTCGTGGCCTTCTAAAACAGGGACCTGGAAGCCCTTATGCAGCTGCTGCCCAGATAGTGTGTGCCAACATTTGGCAATTCCGTTCACTGGCTTTCTCTTCTCTCTCATGGTACACATTAAATGCCACACCTGAAACTTTCACCTGTGGGGTCAGGAGCCTGGCTCTCCAGATGCTTAAGTTTTAGCCCTAATGTCAGGGAGCTCTGGGAGACAAGAGATGGATTTTATTCCATGTCTTGAATTATATACTATACTGTGTGTGTGTGTGTGTGTGTGTGTGTGTGTGTGTGTGTGTATGTGTGTATGTGTGTAGTTTGGTGGTTTGAGGGCAGCTTTAGGAAGACCCGCCAGGAGGCAGGCTATAAACTGATCTCTGGCTAAAAAGCCATCTGGATTATTGTGATCCCAAGGTGTGTCCTGATCATAAACTTATTTGCATGCATCCTAGCCTGCTTCTAGACCTGTCCATGCTTAGTGGCCCACCCAGTACTGGAGAACAGAGCGGAGAGCAGATAAGATAAGGTTCTTTGGATTCAGAGATTCCTTATGTTCAGGAATGTATGTTTTTCAGGAGAGAAAGACTCAGAAAGGGCAGGGTCAGAGCTTAGGTAAAAGCATGGGGATAAGGTAACTCTTTTCATTTGCCTGTTCACTGGCAGAAGTTAGATAATTCCCGTGAAATATTGGGGTTCAAGAATCTGTTACGTGGCCAAATTTACTGGTATCTGGGGATATTTAATGCATTTGTCAGAGGAGGAAGCCTCCATGTCCCATGACTGCAGCTGAGAGAAAAAATAAAATAAAATAGCAAACGGGACCCCAGGCTCCCATCTCAGGCATTCCTGAGGTAATCTGTGGACCAGCATAAATGATCAGCACAAGTTACCTGAATCGGCGTCATGAAAGGGTCAAGAGCTGGGGGGCATGCGTACCAGAAGACTCCTTGGGAGTCCAGTCAGCACTGAAAACTTCATCAAGAGAGAATGTGTCATGGTACGCAGCCAAGTACACCCACCCCGGGGTGGTGGGGGGAGTCTGGCATGAGAAATATATCTCAGGTTATAGTCATGGGAAATGGCGGGGGACCAGAAAGGGAAAAATTCACCAATCCCAGTCACAGCACCAAAGTTGGTTTTAAATGCGGTGCTTTTATCATGCAAGGAAAGGTCGGTCAGAGGCACAACAAAACCCAGTATTAGGAGGAAGGGAAGGACAAAAGAACCAGGCGGTTGTGGCCCACGCCTTTAATCCCAGCAGAGGCAGGCAGATCTCTGAGTTCGAGGCCAGCCTGGTCTAGAGAGCGAAATCCAGGAAAGTTGCAAAGCTACACAGAGAAACCCTGTCTCGAAAAACCTGGGGAAAAAAAAAACAGGCCTGGGGAAGAAGCATGTGCAGAGAGCAGAGAGAGATAGTGGAGGCTGGAGAGAACAGAGAGCAGAGAGGAGGAGTCTGTGTTTGGGTTTTTAAAGATTCCTGTGCACATGTGCAGGCGGGCTTACGGAGCTACGCCACACATGCACTGATTGCATGACCGCACTGCGCGCATTTGCGCAATCACTCAGCACACGGATGATGTAAAATGCAAGACCCCTTACTTAGCTACTGAACTGCGCATGTACAGTCATGCAGCTGGAGTGGTGGCAGAATCCTAACACATAACCAATCACACACATAAATAAATAATGCAATTTAAGATTAAATAAAAAAGAACATCTGGGGGGGGAAGAAATATAGATTTAAAAAACGAGGCCCTGGTATAGAAAAGAAGTCATCTAAGAAGTTTTGATGAAGTTTTCTGTGGGAGAATACACATTCATATTTGACCCTATTCTTTTTCTGTGCCTGGCATTTCCATAGCTAACATTTGTTTGGTTTTGTTTAGGGAGGTACTGTTTTTGTAAGGCTTTGTCTTTAGTAAAATACCCCACAACTCTTCAGAGACAAAAAAGACCAACATCAACCCTAAGCATTAAAGAAAGGAAATATGTTAGTTTAAATCTTTTTTTCCTCAGAAAAGTACATATTTCTGACAAGCTATATTTCTAGATAAAATTGCTTCTTGACTTCACACGTCTTGGATGTTAAAGATTTATTTTATTACAAAATATTATACATATTCTTATGTATATGGGTGTTTCCTTGCATGAATATATGCGTATTGTGTTCATGTTCACGGCCCACATTGCCACCAAAGGCCACAAGTATGCCTGGCTTCTGGGCCATCACCTGTGGCCATGTTGGAGTCTGAGGGACATGGCCACTGCTGAGGTCATGCCCATCTGAGTGGCCAGCACTGCCACCCATGGCCATGGTGTCAACTGGGCCGGAGCTGCTGCTGAGGATCATGTCTGGGTCTGTGGCCCTGCTGGAGCTATGGAGGGGCTCCAAAACAGCTTGACCACACAGCTGCCATGGCAGGCTTAGGGGCCTAGACACAGCTTCTATGACAGGCTTACTGGCAGGCAACACCCAGATCCAGGAAAATCCTTAAGCTGACACCACACAGGGATCCACCCAGGGATGGGGAAGTACCTGACATCCCAAACATTCCAGCCATTAGATAAAGTGGCCAGATGTCCCTAAGCCTAGCACACATCTGTTTTTGTTTTACAAAATTGTAAATTAGACAATTTGTCAGTCAGTTAGGGTCCTGGACCCAGGAAATCCTCTGACCCCAACCTCTGCTATGATAAAAATCCCACCCTGCCTGGGCTCAGGGCTCTATGCTCTCACCGCTGTGTCAGACAGACAGAGAGACCAAACTCGGAGCTTGAAGAGAATAAAGGCTCTTTGCTTTTACATACATGATTCGGTCTCCATGGTGGTCTTTTGGGGGCGTCCCTGTGATCTGGGCATAACACAGCGAGGGTCTGCATCTATGTCAGTGGCTCCTGTTACCACCAAAGGCCATGCCAAGGCCGGGGGTCTAGGCCAACACCTGAGGCTATACTGGTGCCCGAGGGTCATGCTGTTGCCAGGGCCATACAGATCCCGGTGGCCTGTGCTGCCACCTAGGGCCTTGTTGATGTCCCGGTCCAAGCTGTGTCTGGGGGGTATGGATGTCTTGAGGTCTGTAGGTCTTGTTACCATGGAAGGCCATGTGACTGCCCAGGGTCTGGGCCACCACATGGGGCTATGTTAGAGTCAGGGAACCACACTGCTGCTGGGCCCATGCCGATCTGAGAGGCCTGTGCTACTACCCAAGGCCATAGTGACATCCAGGTTCAAGCTGGCTGCTGCTAAAGGCCACGTCTGGGTCCATGGTCCTGCAGCAGCTGGGATCTGTGTTGATGTCTAGTGCCCTGTTACCACTGGAGCCCATACAAACCATGCACTGAATTACAATGGCTGTACTGAGATGACCCCATCCTTCACTAGCCCTGGGATAACAGACCCAGATGATCCTGGCACAAGAAAGCTAACCCTGTACCTTAATAAGAGAGCTGCCCTCCACCCCACTTGGGAAAGCTGGCTCCACCACTCACTTGAGGTGGGTGGTCCCTGTGGCTCAGCCAAAACAACCCAGCTACCACCCAGACACACCTCCAAGGCTTTGGGTGGGCACTCCCCAACATCTACCCCATGCCTGCTGGGGTTTGTGATAGGACTGGTTCTGTGGAACCATAGCCACAGGATCTCTACGACTGGGCAGCTGCAGGATATCTCAGAGGAGTTTCCCTTAGGGTCCAGTATTGATGGTGTACCAGAGGCCATGAACCTGACCAACAACACATTACACAATGAACATTTGCAAGTAAAGCTGTGTGGACAAAAGGGTGTATAGTGTATGATACACACCAGTTCCCTATGCATTTTTTTTAATTTTTATCTTATCTTTATTATTTCTTTTTTAGTTTTCCTTTGGGGGAAACACTACAAGGGTGAAGGGCAGATGCAGGGGGACTGGGGAATGAGTGGGGTTGGAGTGCATGATGTGAAATTCCCAATGAACCAATTTTAAAAGTCAGTTTTAAAAAAGAAGAAGAAAAGCAAATGCTGGGGGAAATTCTAAGCATCCCTGAAAGTATAACAAAGCTTTCTCAATCTTTCACAGTGGTCACAGCCATCTACCCAAGGCCAGCCGTTTCCTCCAGTCCCTCTCCACCATCTTTGTTAGCAGTAACCACACACATTCATTTCCCCTGTGAATACTTTAGTGCATCATAGGTGACATCTTTTGAACATAATAGAAAAGTCGGTATCACTTTCAACAAAATGGCAGCCATTTCTTAACATCATCCAAAACCCAATCATGCTCAGATATTTTTCAACTGTCTCAAGTCAGTTTTTTATTCTTTTTTATCATTATTATTCTATTTGTGTTTTAATTTTACACATCAGCCATGGGTTCCCCTGTCCTCCCCCCTCCCACCCCACCCCTACTTTTCCCCCAGGCCCCCCCCTCCATTCCCATCTCCTCCAGGGCCAAGACTCCCCTGGAGATTCATTTAAACCTGGTGGATTCAGTACAGGCAGGTCCAGTCCCCTCCTTTCAGGCTGAGCAAAGTGTCCCTGTGTAAGCCCAAGGTTCCAAACAGCCAGCTCATGCACTAAGAACAGGTCCGGGTCCCACAGCCTGGGTGCCTCCCAAACAGATCAAGCAATTCAGTTGTCTCACTTATCCAGAGGGCCTGATCCAGCTGGGGGCTCCATAGCCTTTGGTTCATAATTCATGTGCTTCCATTCATTTGGCTATTTATTCCTGTGCTTTTTCCAGTCTTGGTCTCAACAATGCACGCTCTTACACTCCTTCCTCTTTCTCGAAAATTGGACACCTGGAGCTCCACCTGGGGCCTGGCTGAGGATCTCTGCATCCACTTCCATCAGTTATTGGATGAGAGTTCCAGCACGACTGTTCGGGTGTTTGGCCATCTGATCACCAGTCTAGGTCAGATCAGGCTTTCTCTCGACCATTGCCAGCAGTCTACAGTGTATGTATCGTTGTGGATTTCTGGGGACCTCTCCAGCACTCTGCCTATTCCTGTTCTCATGTGGTCTTCATTTATCATCTCCCTTTCTATTCTTGATCCAGCTGGGATCTCCTGCTCCCCTAAGCTTTCTTTCCCTCAAACCTTGCCCTTCATTACTCCCACTGTCGTCCAAGTTGTTCATGTGGATCTCATCCATTTCTCTGTCATTGGGTGATCCCTGTGTCTTTCCTAGGGTCCTGTTTTCTAGGTAGCCTCCCTGGAGTTGTGTAGCAGTCTAGTCATCTTTGTTTTACATCTAGTATCCTCCTATGAGTGAGTACATACCCTGTTTGTCCTTCTGAGTCTGGGTTACCTCACTCAGGATGATTTTTTCTAGATCCATCCATTTGCCTGCAAACCTCATGATGTCATTGTTTTTCTCTGCTGAGTAGTACTCCATTGTGTATATGTACCATATTTTCTTTATCCGTTCTTCAGTTGAAGGGCATCTAGGTTGTTTCCAGGGTCTGGCTATTACAAACAATGCTGATACGAACATAGCTGAGCAAATGCCCTTGTGGTATGATTGAGCATTGCTTGGGTATATGCCCAAGAGTGCTACAGGTAGGTCTTGGGGGAGATGGATTCCCAATTTTCTAAGGAAGTGCCATATTGATTTCCAAAGTGGCTGTACAAGCTTGCATTCCTACCAGCAGTGGAGGAGAGCTCCCCTTGCTCCACATCCTCTCCAGCATAAGCTGTCTTCTGTGTTTTTTATCTTAGCCATTCTGACAGGTGTAAGGTGGTATCTCAGAGTCATTTTGATTTGCATTTCCCGGATAATTAGGGACGTTGAGCCATTTGAGCTTCCTCTGTTGAGAATTCTCTGTTTAGTTCTATAGCCCATTTCTTGATTGGACTGTTGGGCATTTTGATGTCTAATTTCTTGAGTTCTTTATATATTCTGGATATCAGCCCTCTGTCAGATGTGGGGTTGGTGAAGACCTTTTCCCATTCTGTAGGCTGTCGCTTTGTCTTGTTGACTGTGTCCTTTGCTCTACAAAAGCTTCTCAGCTTCAAGAGGTCCCATTGATTGATTGTTTCTCTCAGTGTCTGTGCTAATGGTGTTATATTTAGAAAGTGATCTCCGGTGCTAATGCATTCAAGAGTACTTCCTACCTTCTCTTCTATCAGGTTCAGAGTAACAGGATTTATGTTGAGGTCTTTGATCCACTTGGACTTAAGTTTTGTGCACGGTGACAGATATGGGTCTATTTGTAGCCTTCTACACATTGACATCCAGTTATGCCAGCACCATTTGTTGAAGATGCTTTCTTTTTTCCATTGTACATTTTTGGCTTCTTTGTCAAAAATTATATGTTCATAGGTGTGTGGATTAATGTCAGGGTCTTCAATTTGATTCCATTGGTCCACATGTCAGTTTTTATGCCAGTACCAAGCTGTTTTTATTACGGTATCTCTATAGTAGAGCATGAGGTCGGGGATTGTGATGCCTCCAGAGGTTGTTTTATTGTACAGGATTCTTTTGGCTATCATGGGTTTTTTGTTTTTCCATATGAAGTTGAGTATTATTCTTTCCAGATCTGTGAAGAATTGTGTTGGTAATTTGATGGGGATTGCATTGAATCTGTAGATTGCTTTTAGTAAGATAGCCATTTTTACTATATTAATCCTGCCTATCCATGAGCATGGGAGATCTTTCCATTTTCTGACATCTTCAATTTCTTTTTTCAGGGACTTAAAGTTCTTGTCATATAGGTCCTTCACATGCTTAGTTAGAGTAACTCCAAGGTATTTTATATCATTTGTAGCTACTGTAAAGGGTGATGTATCTCTGATTTCTTTCTCAGCATGTTTGTCTATTGTATATAGGAGGGCTACTGATTTTTTTGAGTTGATCTTGTATCCTGCTATGTTGCTGAAGGTTTTTATTAGCTGTATCAGTTCCTTGGTTGAATTTTTTGGTTCACTCATGTATACTAATATGTCATCTGCAAATATGGAGAGCTTGACTTCTTCCTTTCCAATTTGTATCCCCTTAATCTCTTTATGTTGTCTTATAGCTCTGGCAAGAACTTCAAGTACTATATTGAATAAGTAAGAGGAAAGGGGACAGCCTTGCCTTGTTCCTGATTTTAGTGGAATTGCTTTGAGTTTCTCTCCATTTAATTTGATGTTGGTTGTTGGCTTGCTGTAGATTGCCTTTATTATGTTTAGGTATGTTTCCTGTATTCCTGATCACTCCAAGACCTTTATCATGAAGGGGTGTTGGATTTTGTCAAATGCCTTTTCTGCATCTAGTGAGATGATCATGTGGTTTTTTTTTTTCTTTGAGTTTGTTTATATGGTGTATTACATTGATGGACTTCCATATGTTGAACCACCCTTGCATCCCTGGGATGAAGCCTACTTGATCATGGTGGATAATTGTTTTGATGTGTTCTTGGAGTCTGTTTGCCAGTATTTTATTGAGTATTTTTGCATCAATGTTCATGAGGGAGATCGGTCTGTAGTTCTCTTTCTTTGTTGCATCTTTGTTTGGTTTAGGAATCAGGGTAATTGTAGCCTCATAGAAGGAGTTTGGTAATATACCTTCTGCTTCTATTGTGTGGAACAATTTAAAGAATATTGGTATTAGGTCTTCTTTGAAGATCTGGTAGAATTCTGAGCTGAAACCATCTGGTCCTGGGCTTTTTTTGGTTGGGAGACTTTTAATGACTGATTCTATTTCCTTAGGGGTTATTGGACTATTTAAATGGTTTATCTGGTCTTGATTTAACTTAAGTATGTGGTACCTATCCAGAAAATTATCCATTTCTTTTAGATTTTCCAGTTTTGTGGAGTAGAAGTTTTTGAAGTATGACCTGATGATTCTCTGGATTTCTTCATTGTCTGTTGTTATGTCCCCCTTTTCATTTCTGATTTTGTAAATTTGGATGCTCGCTCTCTGTCTTTTGGTTAGTTTGGATAAGGGCTTGTCTATCTTGTTGATCTTCTCAAAGAACCAACTCTTTGTTTCATTAATCCTTTATATTGTTCTCTTTATTTCTATTTTACTGATTTCAGCTCTCAATTTGATAATTTCCTGGTGTCTGTTCCTCCTGGGAGACTTTTCTTCCTGTTTAAGGGCTTTCAGGTGTGCTGTCAAGTCACTAGCCTGAGATTTCTCCATCTTCTTTATGTGGGCATTTAGTGCTATGAATTTCCCTCTTAGCACTGCTTTCACAGTGTCCCATAAGTTTGAGTATGTGGTGTATTCATTTTCATTGATCTCTAGGAAGTCTTTAATTTCTTTCTTTATTTCTTCCTTAACCCATTGGTGATTCAGTTGAGCATTATTCAGTTTCCATGAGATTGTAGGATTTCTGTAGGTTGTTGTTGTTGTTGTTGTTGTTGTTGTTGTTGTTGTTGTTGAAATCTAACTTTAAACCATGGTGGTCTGATAGAACACAGGAGATTATTCCAATTGTTTCGTATCTGTTGAAATTTGCTTTGTGACCAAGTATGTGGTCGATTTTAGAGAAGGTTCCATGGGGTGCTGAGAAGAAGGTATATTCTTTTTTGTTTGGGTGGAATGTTCTGTAGATATTGATTAGGTCTATTTGAGCCATAGCATCAGTTAAGACCATTATGTCTCTGTTAAGTTTCAATTTGGCCAATCCAGAGGTGAAAGTGGGGTGTTGAAGTCTCCCACTATTAATGTGTGGGCTTTTATATGTGATTTAAGCTTTAGTAATGTTTCTTTTACATATGTGGGTGCCCATGTGTTTGGGGCATAAATGTTCAGAATTGAGACTTCATCTTGGTGGATCTTTCCTGTGATGTGTATGTAATGTCCTTCATCATCTCTTTTGATTGATTTTAGTTTGAAGTCTATTTTGCTGGATATTAGGGTGGCTACACCAGCTTGCTTCTTAAGATCATTTGATTGGAAAGTCTTTTCCCAGCCTTTTATTCTTAGGAGGTGTCTGTCTTTGAATTTGAGGTGTGTTTCTTGTATGCAGCAGAAAGATGGGTCCTGTTTTCATATCCATTCTGTTAGTCTGTGTCTTTTTATAGGTGAATTAAGTCCATTGATATTAAGGGATATTAATGACCAGTGATTGTTCGTTCCTGTTATACATTTTTATTTTTTGGTGGTAGTGTGTGTGTACTTCTCTTCTTTGGGGTTTACTGCTGTGGTGTTATCTATTGCCTGTGTTTTCATGGGTGTATCTGCCTTCCTTAGGTTAGAATTTTCCTTGTAGTGCTTTCTGTAGGGCTGGGTTTGTGGATAAGTATTGTTTAAATCTGGTTTTGTCTTGGAAGGTCTTGTTCACTCCATCTATGATGATTGAAAGTTTTGCTGGGTATATTAGTCTAGGCTGGCATCCATGGTCTCTTAGTGTCTGCATTATATCTGTTCAGGT
Organism: Onychomys torridus; assembly: GCF_903995425.1. Taxonomy (NCBI): domain Eukaryota; kingdom Metazoa; phylum Chordata; class Mammalia; order Rodentia; family Cricetidae; genus Onychomys; species Onychomys torridus. The sequence goes on from NC_050447.1 coordinate 44,947,590, forward strand.
CCTTCTGGCTTTCAAAGTCTCCATTGAGAAATCGGGTGTTATTCTGATGGGTTTACCTTTATAAGTCACTTGGCCTTTTTCCTTTGCTGCCCTTAATATTCTTTCTTTATTCTGTACGTTTAGTTGTTTAATTATTATGTGGCGAGGGGACTTTTTTTGGAGGGTCTAGTCTGTTTGGTGTTCTATAGGCTTCTTGTATCTTCATAGGCATTTTGTTCTTTAAGGTGGAAAAGTTTTCTTCTATGATCTTGTTAAATATATTTTCTGTGCCTTTGAGTTGGTATTCTTCTCCTTCCTCTATCCCTATTATTTGTAGGCTTGGTCTTTTCATGGTGTCCCAAATTTCTTGGACATTTTGGGTAATGACTTTGTTGATTTTAGTGTTTTCTTTGACTGATGAATCTATTTCTTCTAACGTATCTTCAACACCAGAGATCCTCTCTTCCATCTCTTGCATTCTGTTGGTTATACTTGCATCTGAAGTTCCTGTTTGTTTACTCAGATTTTCTATTTCCAGCATTCCTTCTGCTAGTGTCTTCTTCATTTTTTCTATTTCACTCTTCAGGTCTTGGACTGTTTCCCTTGCTTTTTCATGATTTTCTTTCAGGGACTTATTGTTTTCTTCTGCTTTAATTGTCCTTTCCTCTAGCTTTTTATAGCGTTCTTCCCATTTTTTGTTTGTCTGTTCCTCTACTTTATTTTTGATGTCTTCTATATAAGGCTCTAGCCTCTTCATGATGTTACTTATAAGGTTGTTTTCTTCTTCTTCTTCCATTCAATGATGTTCAGGTCTAGCTGTTGGAGAAGGGCTAGGTTCTGGTGATGCTGTATTGCTCTTTATTTTGTTGTATGTACTTCTGCCTTGGCATCTGCCCATCTCCTTGTGGGTTCGTTCTTGGTCTTATCAGTGTACTTGGTCCAGACAGAGCTGACAGATTTAGGGAGCCTCTCTCTGGGCCAGATGGAAGCTCTGGGCAAAATGGGAGCTCTGGTCCAGATGAGAGTGCTGGCCTATAGGAGTTGGGGGGCTGGACTGAGTCTCAGGAAGTCCCTGGGGTCTCCTTATCTTGTCCAGATGGGAGCTCCTCTTGTCCATATGGGAGTTCTGGGACAGGATGGAAGCTCTGGTCCAGATGGGAGTTCCAGGGCAGATGGGTGTGGGGGCAGGGTGTGGAGATTGCAGGGTCTGCCTGCAGTCTTGGAAATGGGGAGCCTTCCCGAAGGGCCTGACGAATTGCCAGATGTAGTAGGAATCTTAAAGGTACTTGTTAATAAAACTCAAACCCGAGGCCAGTTATTGGGGTGAATGTTGGAAGATCAGAGAAGCAGAACAAGCCACAGCTATCTCACCTTGCTAGTTCCTCAGCTGGTCTTGTTTCCTCAGACTGCAAGCTTCTGAGTCCTCCTCCACATGAATCTCAGCTGAACTGTGTTGCCCCAAAGCTTAACTAACTACATGCTTTTTCTTCTTTAGTTCCTGGTCCTCACGCCTTATATACCTTTTTCTTTCTGCTCCCACTCCCTGGGATTAAAGGCGTGGGTCACCATGCTTAGCTGTTTCTAAAGTGGCCTTGAACTCAGAGATCTGGCTAGCTCTGCCTCCCAAGTGCTGGGATTAAAGGTGTGTACCACCACCACCCAACTTCTGCTATGGCTTACTCTTCCCATTTTGTAGCCACCATTTCTGGCTCTGTTCTAGTGGCTGTCTGTTCTCTGCCCCCAGATATGTTTATTTCGGGGAACACACAATATTTCAGGGAAACACAATACCCACCACAGCCAGAAACTGGGGCCAAGTTGGGCAGGTCCTCCTGGGATGGCTGGTGCCTGGGGGTGGGACCCAGAGGTGTTGCCTCTCTGACTACAACCCCAGGCACTCACCTCTGGTCCAGATGGGAGTTCCAGGGCAGGATGGAAGCTGGGGGCTGGTTTCTAAGTCTCAGGAAGTGGCTGGGGTCTCCGGCAGATGGGTGTGGGGGCAGGGCGTGGAGGTTGTAGGGTTCACCAGAAGGTCTTGGAGAGAGGGAACCTTCCCTGTGTGGATGGGGGTCCTGCCCTATGGCCAGAACCTGGGGCCCAGTTGGGCAGGTCTTCCCTGGAGTTGCTGGTGCCCCGGGCTGTGACCCAGGTGCGGGCCTCTCTGGGTGTGACCCCAGGCACTCACCTCTGGTCCAGTTTTTTATTCTTGTTAGCTAGCTTGTATCCATCAGAACCCATATTCATGTTGCAGTTGGTTCTTTTTTTTTTAAGAATTTAAAATTTTTAGCCAGGCGGTGGTGGCACATGCCTTTGATCACAGCACTGGAGAGACAGAGGTCAGCCTGGTCTACAAAGTGAGTTCCAGGACAGCCAGAGCTGATACACAGAGAGATCCTTTCTCAAAAAATAATAATAACAAAAATAACTTTAAATTCTTAAATTTATTATTAGTGTGTGCCAGTTACTCATCAGGGGAGTCGGGGAAATTTCAGGAATCAGTTCTCTCCTTCCACTTGGGTCCCAGAGACCAAACTCGGTATTCGGACCTGCACAACAGGTGCCTTTCCCTGTGGAACCATCCCACTGGCCCAAGCGCATTGTTTCCCTCATCCTTAACCTAAAACAAGCCCCACCCTCTGTTCTATGGCATTTACTCATTAGAGGCACTGGGTTGGTTTCCCATAGCACACGCCACGCCGCGCAGAGACAGCTAAGGAGCTCGCCCCTCCAGCTCCCAGATACCCAACTGTGAAGCTAAAACCAGAGGCTTGATTAGAGTCTGGAAACCAGGACCAGCAGCTCACTCTTTTAAAGGAGCCACGCCATGTGCACGGCTCAGTGCACCTCTGGTGACTTACAGAACGCAGGACTGATCAGCATGTTTAGGACTCATTGGTCTGATGTCTTTATTTTCCATTCCCCATCAACGTTTCTCTTTGACCCAGCAGTTTCAATCAGACTGATTTTAAACCTCACTGATCCGTTATTGTATCCGGGTGCTGCAAAGTGGTACTTTCCCATCAGTCTTCCTGGGTTTATTAACTGAGGTTCTTCAAGAAAGAACTTTGTCATTATTCAGCAATATAAAAAAGGGAGATAGAATGAAGAGCTGATAGGACGTGGAGGAACCTTGAAAAAGTTGTACTAGGTGAAAGAAACTCACAAAGAATACATGTCATTCACTTTCACTTATGTAAAAGGTCTGGAAAAGGAAAACCTGGAGACAGGACAGAGATTATGGCTGCTCGGGCTAGAGATAAATGGGGAATGACTGCTCATATGTACAGAGCTTCTTCTAAGGGTGAAAATATTCTATAATCTAATTGATCTTAATAAAAATCTGGAGCCAGATATTGGGCAAAGGCTGAAAAATCAGAGAAGCAGAACAGCCAGCCACTAGTTCTTACCTCTATGAAATCCTCAGCTGGAAGGGCTGAGCTTCTGTCTCCTCCCACCTTACATTCCTTTCTCTGCCCAGCCATATCACTTCCTGTCTCAACCTCCCTAGTGCTGGGATTAAAGGCCTGTGTGCCTCCCAAGTACTAGGAGCCAAGGCATGAGATACAAAGTGCTGGGATTAAAGGTGTGTGCCACCATTGCCTGGCCTCTATGGATAACTAGTGACTGGCTTTGCCCTCTGATCTTCAGGCAAGACTTATTTGTTAGATTGTACACAAAATATCACCAGAGGTAAATGCTTGCACAACTTTACAAATATAGTAAAACCATTAAATTAAGTAGGTGAGTTTTAATTTTATGGCATGTGCAGAATTCTAGCCCAAGAAAGATATAAGCAAACAACTTTCCTTTGAAGGCTGGGGATCAGTGGAAGAGTGTTAGCTTAGCATGCTTGAGGTCTTGGGTTCAATTCCCAGTATCAAGGATTTTTTTTTTTCTTTTGAATATGACTTATCTAGTAAAGTTAATAAAATTCTTTCTTCCCCTTCCGAGTAATGAGCTGGATGTCTAGCAGACCCCTGTGATGGCAATGCCTTTTAAAGTATTTCCAAGGATAATTATTCAATGTATTCAAGCCTCATGTCCATTATTGTTTGGGGTTCACATTGTCTGTCCATGGCCAGTGGGTACTTCTATGCCTGGTGTGACCCAAGTAATCTTTAACAGTGTCCTCATTTTCTAGTACAAGATGTGGATACCCAGAAGCTGGACTCAATCTTCTCCAGAGGTCTGGTGTCTTTTAGGGGCAGATCTTTGAAGAGCATCATCGGAGCCCTGAAGGTGGCAGTCATCAGTGTGCTCATCACTCCACACACCTCTTCAGTGGGCTGAATGACGAAGGTATGTTTTAGAAAGAGAAAATCATAAACTCAAAGTCCTATTTCCGAGTCAAATGGGTGACTACCGTGTGGCTTGTGTTGTACTCTTATACTTTGTTTTGTCTTTGGCTGAAAATCTTTGTTTCTATTGATACTAACATGGTCATTATTTTCTGATACATTCTATAGTATAAAATGGTATAAAATAACAGTATCCAAAAATCCAATATTTTTAGATTTTTATTAATTATGTGTTTATGTAAGTGTGTCACACTATGTATATATGCCATGCATACACAGGTGCATGCAGAGGCCTGAAGCTTTGGATCCCCTGCAGCTGGAGTTACAGGTGATTGTGAACCACCTCCCTCGGATGCTGGGACCCAAACCCAGGTCCTCTGCAGGAACAGTGCTTGCTCTCTGCATCCATGCCAGCCCTCTAGCCCCAGCAAGACCATTACTATAAACAAATCATCTCAGACTATAAACAAATCATCTCAGTTCTTACCCTCAGAATGTATCTCCTAGGGATGGATAGTCAAGACTGAACACCAAATAATCCTCTGTGGTTACTTATTTTCAAAATTCAGCAATTTCTTTTTCTTTTTGCATAGCTATTGCTATATAGTCATACACACAGAGAAAAGGCCTTCCTTTTACAGCTTTGCACTACACTTCTGAGTAAGTGTGCTGCTTAGGCTTTTCTTTTGACAGTCTCACTACTTAGCACAGGGTGACCCCAAACTCTTGATCCCCCTGCCTGTACCTCATTGATTACAAGCATGTGTCACCACACCTAGCTGAACACACTATTGTTTATTTAGTTCCCTAGCAGCAGACACAGGCAGCCCTTCTCATTTTAATTGTAAATACCCAATGATGGGCCTATCCAGTAATCTACAGAGAAGTAAGAAACAATGAATCTTAAGGTCCTCCAGGTTAACAACTCATTCAGTATTTCATTCAGTGTCCATTAAGACTTTATTCATCTAGAGGGCTGGAGACATGGCCCAGCTATTAAGAAGAGCACTCGCTGCTAGGGGTGGGATGAGTAAGAATGGTCCCCATAGGCTCATATATTTCAATGCTTAGTCACCAGAGAGTGGCACTGTTTGAGAGGATTGGAAAGATTAAGAGGTGTGGGTTGGGGGGGGTTGTTTTGTTTTGTTTTGTTTTTGTTTGTCTGTTTGTTGAGAAAGTGTGTCACTGGGGTGGGCTTTGAGGCTTCAAAATTACATGCCAGGCTCAAGCTCAGTCTTGCTCTCTCTTCCCCTCCCTCTCTCCCACCTCTCTTTGCCTATGTATCTTGTTGTAGCTTTTAATTACACCTCCAGCACCATGCCTGCCATGCATGCCTGCTGTCATGTTCCCTGCCATGGTGATAATGGACTAAATCTCTGTAACTGCCCCCAATTAAATGCATTCTTTTGTAAGAATTGCCTTGGCCAGGTCTCTTCCCTGCAATAGAACAGTGACTAAGACACTGCTCTTGCAGAGGACCCTAGTTTGGTTTCTAGCATCCACATCAGGTGGCTCACAACTGACTGTATTGTATCTCCATCTCCTAGGGATCTGACACCATCTTCTTGTCTCCCTGAGTACTTACATACATGTGAGCATACATGCACACAGATACATACACATAAATAAATCTGTTTAAACAAACAATTTAATTCATCTAATGAAAAGCACTTACTGAACATCAGCTATATGCCAAGCACTGTAAGCTACAGGTACAGAGAAGACTGGTACATGCCCTGTCACAGAGGTTTCAAATCAGTTCACCTCAATCCCAAATATCCTGGATAGACCAAATTCTCTGCTAACTGAAGTGACCTACAATCCCAGCAGATGGGACCAGCACAGTATCTTAGGTGGTCTCTAGGTGATTTTTTTATTTGCTTTCTATCTTTCCATATTTGGGGATATTGCTTGTAATCTAGTCAGCAGATCAACCATCAAGGGACACAGGTATATATGGATATCCACCAAAAATGGGACAGGTCTATCTAAAAGAAGCACCTTAAAAAGATGTGTGTGTGTGTGTGTGTGTGTGTGTGTGTGTGTGTGTGTGTGTGTAAAACACATACAATGGCCAGAAGAGGGCATTGGAGCCATTGGAGCTGGAGTTACAGACATCTGTGAGCCATCCGACATGAATGCTGGGATCCAAACTCAGGTGCAGTGAGCACTCTTAGCTACTGAGCCATCTCTTCAGCCCCAAGGCCTAACGCTCCTGTACTGAAGTCTGTACGGCTTCCACTTCTCAGTTCTCTACTTCCCACAGGTGAGAGCACAGCCTGAAAATTTTGTAACGGTCTTGGATCTCCAGGAAGATTTTGCTATCACATTTAATGTGACAACATGTCATAGTGTTATTTCCTCAATGTAAAACATCACTAATCAGAACTTTCCTCAAAAGCTTTGTGTGAGCCCCATCCCCTGCATATAACAGCCATAGCCATCTTAATCAAACCAGCTGTGACTGCTCAACAGGTCAGGCCTGTTGATGCTCCTTCGCAGGGGGGAGTGGTGGGATGGTATAGACCTCTATCTGTACTATATCTATATTTAGATACAGATTCAGTTAAAATGAATAAATAGGTGCCAGAAGCAATAGATAGACACTACACTGCACATAGTATTGACTAAATAATACGTTCCTTTATGTACACTAATGTCCTGTTTATGGATACTCACACATGTAACTATACATGGAAATAAATTAAATCTAAGTCTGTGTAGTAGTTATCTCTGGCAACAAGAGGAATAACAGGAGGAATAATAAGAGACACAGGAGGCTTTACTCATATTTTCAAAGTGTTATTTCTTAAAAAGAAGGAAAACTCTTATATTTTTGGTTGTGAGCCTAGCCTTTAGCAGCTGAGCCATAAACTGGGTTGAGGATTTAGCTCAGTGGTAGAGCACTTGCCTAGCAAGTGCAAGGCCCTGGGTTCGATCCTCAGTTTAAAAAAAAAAAAAAAGAAGAAGAAGAAGGAAAACTTGGACTACGAAGATGGTTCAGTAATACTTACAAGCACATACTACTCTTGGAGGACCCAAGTTTGGTTCCCAGAACCTGTGTCAGGAATCACTCAACTGCCTCAAACTCTTAATTTCAGGGGCTGCGATGACCCTGGCCTCCACATGCACATACTCACAGACGTAAAAACATACACATAATTAAAAATTTTAAACCTTTAAAAACTATGCTGAGGAGATGCCTCCATTGGTAAAGTGCTGGCCGTGATCCAAGTTCAATTTCCAAACTCCTTAAAACAAACAGGTGTACTGGAGGCAGCCCAGTGCTGGAAGGTGGAGAGTTGGGTCTCTGAAGCTCCCTGGCCAGAAGCCTGCCTGGAGAGTTCAATGCCAATGGAAGACCTTGTCTCAAAACTACAATAAATGCTGTAAAGGGTGAGCAGTACCTAAGGAATGACACCTAAGGCTGTGCTTGGGCCTCCATCAGCACAGACAGAATCTGATGGCTATTCGTGGTTGTCAACCTAACTGTATCTGGAATTAACTAAAACCTATGAAGCTGGGTACACCCCTGAGGGAGTTTATTTTATTTTTTTATTAAGAAAATTTTTCATTAATTTTACCCACCAATCCAAGATCCCCTTCTTCCCTGGCCCCCCCTAGCCTTCCCCTCCAAACCAATCCCCACTCCCCCACAAGGAGGCAAGGCCTCCCATGGGGAGGCACATCCAGCAGAGGCAAGTCCAAGCCTTTCTCCATGCCTCAAGGCTGCATGACATGTCCTATCATAGAGAGTGGGCTCCAAAAAGCTCACTCATGCACCAGGGATGGATTCTGATCCTACCGCCAGGGCCCCTCCCCAAGCAGATCAAGCTACACAACTGTCTCGCCATGCAGAGGATCTAATCCAGTCCCACATAGGCTGCACAGCATTGATCTAACTTTCATGAGTTCCCACTAGTTTAGTTTGGTAATCCCTGCAGGTTTCCCCATCATGATCCTGATGCAGTTGCTCAAAGAATCCCTCTTCTCTCTCTCTCTGATTGGACTCCTGGAGCTCTGCCTGGTGTTTGGCTGTGGATCTCTGCATCTGCCTCCATCAGTCACTGGAGAAAAGCTCTGTGATGACAGTTAGGGTATTCACCAATCTGATCACTGGGGCACACCAGTTCAGTTCAGGCACCATCTCCACTATTTCTAGTAGTCCAAACTAGGGTCATCCTTGGGGATTCCTGGCAACTTTCCTAACACTGGGTTTCTCTCTATTCCCATGATATCTCCCTGACAGAGTTTTCTTAATTAAATCATTTGAAGTGGGATGACCCACCTTTAATCTGTATCTTTTGAGGTGAGAAGACCAACCTTAAATCTGGGCTACACCTTCTTGTGGCAGTATATATAAAGGACATGGAAGAAAGCTTTTGCTCTTTGCCTGCTTGCCCTTACTCTTTCTGGTAAGCCCATTCCTTCACTGGCATTAGGAACTATTTTTTGTGGAAATTGGCATATGCTGAAGACCAGCTGAGATATCCAGTGTCATGGACTGGACAATTACTGGATTCTTAGACTTCCCATTGGTAGAGAGCCATTGTTGGACTAGCTGGACCCTAGCCTGAAAGCATTCTAATAAATCCCACTTATACATATAGACAGACAGAAAGATACACACACACACACACACACACACACATACTTATTCTAGCAATTCTGTTCCTCTAGAAAACCCTGACTACAACAGAAACCTACAAGTATGATAGAATGCTGACACTAAAAAGCTGCCTAGTGGCTAGCACTCATCAATCTGTGTGCTTCCCTGCAAAACAAAGCATGTTGTCTTCAAAAGGCAATATTAAATAAAAAGGTCTACTGCAAAGTGTAATGATCCCTCCTCTCTCACAGATCCAGAAAGGATAGACACACTGAACTAGTTTCTACTGCTAGCCCTCTGTCTTCTCTTGTCTACTGCCCTCCTTTTTAGTCTCCCGTCTTCCCACGTGACCAGCTGCTGGTGAGGTCAGACTTGTGTCCAATGGAAGAAGAACCCTGATACAATTATCCAGCAGGTTCCAACTAAAGTTTCAGGCTATGGTGGAAAAGGCAGCAGCTCTGTACCTGTGAGACATGTTTTGTTTGTCTTTACCAAGTACAAAATGATCTCTCTGCCCACCAGGCAAGTCGGAGGGAGGCACAGTTTATTTGGTTCAGCCCAGGGTTTTTCAGGAAAACTCTGTGCATTCAGCTAAAAACCTCTGGAGATTAACCTGATTTTAAACTCCATATACAAAAGGTCAGAAATGGCTCAGCTTTCTATTTTCACTCTTAAAATAAAATTCTGCTTCTTGAAATAAGCATTAGTAAATCTGTTGTGAGTAGAGCATCAGGGCTCAGCATTCAACCAAATTAGATTTCTCAGGGAGACCTTGGTCTGAGGCCCTCAACTTCCAAGAGACTGTACCTTATGACCCAAAGGAGCAGGAAGCTGAGAAGTCTATCTATTCATCTACTCAGCGTCCTGCAGACCAAATGCCCCCCCCCCCCCAGTTGGCACAGAAGGAAAGCTGAGTCTTGGAAGCTAACTTAGGTTGCAGTTGCAGTCACGAGACTGCACTCACACCACCTCCCTGGACTTCCTTTATACCCAACAAAGGCAAAGGCAGAGCTCTACAAAAGCGAGAAAGAAGTTTCCAAGACTTTGCTTGCACCAAGAGAAAAAAGTCAAAATTCTTGTTTGCTCTAGAAAGCAAACACTTCCACTTTCATCTACAGTAAGCTGAAGAAAACCCAGGCAAGTACAGACTTGGTATAAATCAGAGGTGGTATGATCATGGAGGATGACAGGCAGCCTTTCCAACCATGAATGGGGCCAAGGAGCCAGGAAAGTGGGTCAGGTTGGGGTATGTGCTGGTGTTTTGACTTGACACAAGCTTGAGTAATTGGATGTACTACTGTTCCCTTGGCGTGATAAAACACCATGACCAAAGCAACTTATAGAAGGGAGGGTTTATTTGAGGTTTTCAGTTCCAGAGGGTTAATATCCATAATGGCAAGGACAGCGGACAGCAGATGTGGCTATTGGAGCTGGAAGCTGAGAACTCACATCTCAAACCACAATCAGGAAACAGAGTAAACTAGGCAAGTCACATGGCTTTTGAGACCTTAAAGCCCACCCTCATGACATACTTCCTCCACCTTCTAAGGCCACACCTCCTAAGGACCCCCCAACAGCGCCACCAACTGGAGACCAAGTATTCAAATGCCCAAGAGTATGGGGGACAACTCATTCAAACCACCACATTTGGTAAGAGGGAACCTCAACTGAGAGAATGTGTCCATCAGATTGGCCTAGAGGCAAATCTGTGGGGATTTTCTTGATCCATGATTGATGTGGCCCATTACAGATGGACTGGTGGTACTGAGTTGTATAAGAAAGCAGGCTGAGCAAGCCATGAGGAGCAGGACAGTAAGCAGCCTTATTCCGTGGCCTCTGCTTCAACTCCTGCCTTTAGGTTCCTGCCTTGACTTCCATGCATGGTGGACCAAAACCTGCAAAGTGAAATAAACCCTTTCCTCCCCAAGTTACATTGGTGGATACTGCTTTATCAAAGCAATAGAAAGCAAACAAGAGCAGAGTGATCTCTATGGACCTGACCCCTCCTTCTATCTTCTAGCAAGTTCGACACCCTGCCCCTCCCTGCATCAGTGGACTCCTGCCCAAATGGGGCGGACCCAAGTGATATGGAATACACTTTGAAAATGTGGGGGAGCTGTGTCCAACATCCATGCAGTTACAAGAACAACAATATTGACACACTCTTCTGATGTCCATTTCCTGTAAATAAGCAAGGCCCCTGGGAGCAGGACAAGCTGCTCCAATTAGCGCAACTGGACTCTCCTTGGCTTTTCTGGCTTCCTTGAGCAAAAGGATTGATTTTTGTGCCCCCAAACTACAATCAGAAAAATCTCATTAAAATACAAACTGAAACAGCTCATTCTTGCAACTCCCTCCACTACCACACTAAACTCAGGTCTGCAGGCAGAAATTGTGAAATTCAGGGCTTTATGGGCTCTTCTTCCTCTGCCATCAGCTCCATCTTCCAGTCACACTGATTCCTTGCTGGCATAGTTTATCCATTATATCTCAATTTATCTTGCCAAAGGTCACCTTCACCAGAAAGCTTTCCTGGAATGACTCCACGAACACTGGGCACAAGTGCCCTCCCTCACGTATGTTTTCTTTAACACCTCAATAATCATGCGGCTTTTGTAATTATAACTGACTATGATGAACAGCCAATTTATTGGTTCATTGTAAGATTCTGCCAGCAAAACGTCTGAATATCCGGATCAGCTTTCGTAGGAGGGACTTCAAGAACTCTGGTTCTGAACCCACTCCTTTTATCAGCTGTCTACCCTGCAAACTCAATGTCCAGCTTCTCCTGCAACAGGAAGATCATTTATTAAACACAGGTATCATACAAACATTACACACCAAACACCACCAGAACCTTACAGCTTGGTCTGTCTTGTGGCTCCTGAGTCGCCCCAGAAGCCCTGCCAGAGCTGTGGCTGAAACTGCTGGCTTCCAACTGGTGAAGGTCTCAGAAACCAGTGGAAGTGGTATTCATGAGGTAGGAGCCAGGAGTGGACACATGAAGAGCTCTGGGGTTCCAAAGTTAAAGCCAGAATCAACTGGTACCCATGATGGGAACACTTAACCAAATGAGAAAGCGGAGTCTTATGGGACCCTAACTGGATGCAATGTTATCCATATAAATCATCTCTCCAAAGGGCTGGATAGTACTGTTTCTAAGACCCTCCACTATTCAAATCTACAGATGCTCAAATCCCTAAAGGGCAAAGTATTTGCATAGAATCAACACACTTTCTCCTGTGGCCACAGCGGCTCTAGCTTACTTATGAAGACTATGTAAGTAGTTGTTATGCTGTTATTAAAGAGCACCAAGGAACGTGTGCATGTCCACTATGGGTCCAATTATTTTTCAAATATTTTCCATCCATAATTGAAGAGCTAAATAGAAATATGCGATCTTTTAGAAAATGTCTGTTTAGAAAGATAAAATTAGGAACTTCATATAGTTAACTCTGCTGGAATTTCCCCAGAATTCCCACGCTAACTTTTGTCTTCAGAACCTAATCTTCAAGTACCACATTCTCAAAGAGAGGAAGCCAATGACGCCATTTTCCCTCTTGCCCCGAGAGGGTTAAAGAAAAGGAGGACACCGCTGTCCGATTACTTTATTTCGGGAGGTGAGTCAGTACTAGGTGGATGGAGACCCAGGGCAGAAGCAGAGGAAACTGTTTGGCAGTCACAGCCCATGGCACTAAATAAAGGCTTTTGTTCAGCAAGTACTGAGAATCCACCTTCTTATGTTTCTTCATGGTTCAGTTCCTCGGGGGTCATTTTTCATTCAAACGGTTGTAGAGACCAAAAGGAAAGGATTTTTCCAGCTACTAGCCCTCTTCAGGCCTCCAGTCAAGGCATCCAGTGGACCTATCTTCCAGCTTCCTCTGGAAGGTCAGAAAGCCTCTTTCGCATGGCGGCACCATGCTCCCTGCTCCTGGTCCTCTTCTCTGTATACTGGAAGGAAATGGGAGAGAAAAGACAATAGGTCACACCATCAGTTAAGCTAAATAATGAATGTTTATACTGACGAGACTCTTTCATTCACAGAACCTGAGATTAGAGGCAGTGATCCCTTGTTCAAAACTGACTGGTCAACAGCATCATGGATGCTCACTGCATCTCGGAGAAGTCAAGGGACATTTTGAACAGATGCATTCTACCCCTGTCCCGCGCAGCTCCTCTGTCTAATTACTGGAGTCACTACCTTGAGAGCAGTCTGCTCAGATGCTGGGTGGTTCTGCTTCTCCGAAGTTGTCATAGTGAACCAGTATTTTCCTGTCAGCTCCCTCCAGCCTTCCATCGTCCTTGCCTGCTTTAATCTTCAAGTAACTGATGGCCAATGACGACCCTTTTTCCTCTTTTCTAGGCCAGATGTTACTATTTTCTCCAAGTGCTTACAGGGCATGGCCTTTTTCTTCTGATGCCTGCAAAGTGGCTTATTCTATAGGGCACTTTAATAGCAATGCTCTTTATTAAAAATTCAGAACTAGAATTGAACACAGTACTCAAGCCAGCGACTGACAGACGGAGTGAGGGAGCCTACTTCTGATGGTTCTCTAAACATTATGAAGAGTTAACAGCTCTACCCAGTCACAGCCTCCCATTGATTCCCAGGGTAATTACAGCAGGTGAACATTCCAGGATTTCTGCTCCATCATCAACTGTTACCGCTCTTGATCCTCCACAAACCCTCAGCTTTTGCCACTGGCTTGCTCTAAACGCAGCTTCACCTCAGAGGTTTGCAACTGCAGTACCTGTCTGGACATATGGCCAGCAGCCACTGTAGGTAACAGGTAACAGAGCATACAGCCACTCACTATGAAAGAGCACTTGGATTTTCTCAAATGCTTATTAGCCTGCATTCAACACAGAATGCTTTAATACACGTGCTTGTATGCTATCGATAGAGAGACATGGACATATTTTTAAAGTTAATTATTCTTCCCTGGAGATGAAGAAAGAGAGAAAACGAATTAAAACGTGAGCATATATCAACAATGGAACATCTTTGAGGAACCAGAGACATGGAAAGAAAGGACATAAAAATAGAAGATTTGGTAACATCCAATAAAGGATTGAATTCCTCCCCCACTCCTAAGAAGAAAAATACGAAGATTTTCAACTTTTGAATTCCTCTACTTGTCTGGAGCAGGAACCACAAACATAAAGAACCAGGCCACACAACCATTAAGAAGCTTTAGTCAATACAATTTCAAACTAAAGATTCTGATTAAAGAACTGTATAGATTCTTTTGAATGGCAGTTTTTAAAAATTACATTTATTGCTAGACATAATGGCACACACCTTTAATCCCAGCACTTGGGAGACAGAAGCAGGTAAATCTCTGTGAATTTGAGGCCAGCCTGGTCTACAAAATGAATTCCAAGACAGTCAGAGCTACATAGTGGAACCCGGATTCAAAAAAAAAAAGACATTTATTTTGTGTCTGTTTATGTGTGAATGCACACACATCTTGGTTCAAGTGTGGAGACCGGAGGACAACTGTAAGGAGTTCATTCTCCCTCCCACTGTGCACGTCCCAGTGATAGAACTGAGGTGGTCCAGTTGGCTGCAAGCACCCTCACCCAGTGAGCCGTGTTCTCAGCCCTTGAAGGACAGCTTTCCAACTGTTTTCTTTACCAAACGGCTACTCCAGGCGGAGTATGGCAGATCACACTGGTAATTCTATCTGAGTCCAAAGAATGGAGAGTTCCAGGACAACCTGGGCCTACACAGCAAAGTCCTTTCTTTAAAAATAAGTTAATTAGCCAGGCGGTGGTGGCACATGCCTTTAATCCCAGCACTGGGGGGGGGGGGGGGGGGGGGGAGGGCAGAGCCAGGTGGATCTTTGTGAGTTCGAGGCCAGCCTGGTCTCCAAAGTGAGTTCCAGGAAAGGTGCAAAGCTACACAGAGAAACCCTGTCTTGAAAAACCAATAAATAAATAAATAAATAAATGAATGAATGAATGAATGAATGAATAAATAAATTGCTTAATTAAAATACCAGGGACAAGGTAAGGGAGGACAGAGCAGACACAGAGGCTCTTCAGCCAAGTTGTAGGTCAGGAGGCAGCGTGGGCTCTATGAGACCCTGTGGCAAAAATAAAAGAGAACAAAAGGACAATTTGGGAGAAAACAATATAAAACACTATTCTAGAAAGCAGACAGATACGTGCTGTAGGGAAAAAAATTGACACTGGACTGTCTGCAGCTCGGAGGAGAGAAGGGAGTCTAAAGGTAAGTGTTCAGAAGGTGATGCATGTAGCAGGCCATTAAAATGAGTTACAGAGCACACTGAAGTCAAGTCTATACTAACATAGGAAATCAAGATGGCCCCGAACAAAAGGTGGAAAGGTGAAGGTAAAGTCACTCTTAAGATGTCATCCAAAGACTAGATAAAAAGATCGTTAACCAAACAATAAAGTAACAGGGACAAAGGAGGCGCAAACACAGGCCCAGTGAAGGAAAAGGCAGCGAGAGGCAGAAACAGGTGACCCTCTGAAGGGGGCGTGAGATACTCCAGCACCCTGGGGCTGAAGATGGCTTCCTGGTCTGAGCCTGTGCAGAGGACCCAATTTCAGTTCCCAGCACCCAGTCAGGCAGCTCACAACCGCCTTAACCTCCAGCTCTGGGGATCCAAATCCTCTAGTCTCCGAGGGCACCTGCATGCATGTGCACAAACCCACACATACACATATTTTCCAAAAAGTTCCAAACATGGAGAGATGAAAGAGAAACTCTGAGGCTACTCTTTTTCTTTTCTCCCCCCCCCCCCTTGGTTTTTCAAGACAAGGTTTCTCTGTATAACAGTCCTGGCTTCCTGGAACTTGCTTTGTAGACCAGGCTGGCCTCAAACTCAGAGCTCTACCTGCCTTTGTGCTGGGATTAAAGGTGTGCACCACAATCACCAGTCAGAGCCACAGGAAATGAAGAGCAGAGCAGACTCTGGAGTAGAGAAGAAAGATCGGACAGAACAGCATTCATAAGCTATAGAATGAAGCAACATTAAATACAGGGAGTTGTACTGACTAGCTTTAAGTCAACTTGACACAAGCTTAGTCATCAGAGAGGAGGCAACCTCAACTGAGAAAATGCCTCTATAAGATGGGGCTGTAGGCAAACCTATAGGATATTTTCTTAACTAGTGACTGATGAGGGAGGACCCAGCCCATGGTGGGTGGTACCATCTCTGGGCTGGTGGTCCTGAGTTCTATAAGAAAGCAGGCTAAGCTAGCCATGTGGAACAAGCCAGTAAGCAGCACCCCTCCATGGCCTCTGCATCAGCTCCTGCTTCCACGTTCCTGCCCTGTTTTTACTTTCTGTCCTGACTTCCTTTGATGATGAACTGTGACCTGGAAGTGTAAGCCAAATAAACCCTTTCCTCCCCAGTTGCTTTGTTCACGGTGTTTCATCTCAGCAATAGTAACCCTGACTAAGAGAGAAGGAAACAGGACATCTTATGAAAACAAACAGACAAGAAGTTTCTGTGATGTCCAATTGAAGAGTCACTAACAACATTCAGAACCAGCTGGAAGAAGAGTTCACAGGAGGTTTTAGTCGTGGAAACAATGGCAAAATTACTAAACTACACAGGGACCATAAGCATAAACATAGGTAAAAAGCTATACAATTGAATACAAGTGTGGGGGGAAAAAGAGCAGGTGTTGGACAGAATAACAGCACAGGCTTTATTTTCTGCAAGCATGTGAAGGAAAAACATTTTTCGGGAATCATCTTTGATCCTAACATACACATTTGTAATCATGAAGAACATCACCCTGGATCTATTCGCTGGGTGTGGCAACACATGCCTTTAACCCCAATACTCAAGAAGCTGAGGCAGGAGAAATAAGAGCTTAAAAATCAGACTGGGCTATTAAAAAATGCATCCTTTTAAAATTTACTCCTATATAAAGAGTTCTTCAAACAATAAGATGATGCGACAATGATAAAAACTTTCCCAGACTAGAAAATTCATATAATGCAATACAGCTTCAAATATTGTGTTTAAACCTTTCGATCTGAAACTAATGAGGGGGAGCAGCTCAAACACACACACACACTGCAACATGGATTTTTTTAGTTCATACATATATCATTATTTATTTTAAAAGGTTCTGGTTGTAAAGTAACTGATGTGTAAAACAGATATGGAATTAACTTATTTTCAAAAGTTTAAAATGGAGCTGCTTGGTTAACAGTTCCTGGAAAAAAGACAATGAACTGATACTTGGCCCACACCTAGGTCCTTATCATAGCCTATACCAGTGTCAGGAGATGATCACACAAGATCCCTATGGCTTGTTCGCAGCACAAAGAATCCAAGATTCTCATTAAAGATGGAAAAAGCCTAAGTTTAGCCTCCTCACTTTACTTAAGGAAACTGAGGCCCAAAGACTCTTGCTTACCTACAAACCAACTAATCACTGCTGCCTAAGTATCTCCTTGCTGTCAGTAGCTTGATTTCTTGAGTTCATCCACCTTGAATTTTTCAATGAAAGTATGATGAATGCCTTCTCTACTTGTGTGCGTGGAAGAAAGGGGGTGTGGTGATTTGAATGAAATGGCCCCCAAAGGGAGTGGCACTAATGGAAGGTGTGGCCTTGTTGGAATAGGTGTGGTATTGTTGGAGGAAGTGTGTCACTGTGGAGGCCAGCTTTGAGGTCTCATATATGCTCAAGCCATGCCCAGTGAGTCAGACCACTTCCTGTTGTCTGAGCCAAAATGTAAGAACTTTCAGCTACCTCTCCAGCACCATGTCTGCCTGCATGCTCCCTACCATGATGATAACAGACTAAACCTCTGAAACTGTAAGCTGCCACCTCAATTAAATGTTTTCCTTTATAAGAGTTGCCATTGGGGTTGGGGATTTGGCTCAGTGGTAGAGTGCTTGCCTGGCAAGCACAAGGCCCTGGGTTCAGTCCTCAGTTGCCGTGGTCATGGTGTCACTTTACAGCAATAGAAACCCTAACTAAGATGTTCTAAAGTTGTTCCCAAAGCAGGGTTCAGTCCTCTAAGTTTAAAAGAGAATGCCATACAAATAAAGTTGATTTTCTGTTAGACTAAAATTATGGGAAATTTAACAATGGCAACAACATAATATTAAAAAAAATGTTATGCTGTTTAACTCTGGACATGGTTCTTACCTCATTCTTCAAGCACTTTCTCATTTCCCGATCAAGATCGTTGCAATGACCAAAAAATTTCAGAATGTTGTGCTAAAGGGGAGAAAGGGGCAAAATATTTCATCTCATAATATGCTGACATCTCTGAAACACAGCATGCAAACAGATGCTGCTATGGAAATGGGGTCTACTGTGCGGATCTGTTAGTAAGCAACTAAGAGCTAAACAAAATACCTAGGGAGGCCTACCCCTTGGCAGGACTGCATGTTTGCAGGACAGAAACAAACAAATGTGAATCATGAGATGGCTTGGGGGTAGAATGCTTATAAGTACAAGGACATGAGTTACAGCCCCAGCACCCACATAAAAGTCGGGCAGCCCGGGAAGAGGGGGGACAGGAAGATCCCGGGGCTAACTGGCCAGCCAACTAACGGAATCCATGAGCTCCAGTTTCAGTGAGAGACCTTGTCCCAAAAACAGGGTGAAGTGATAAAGACATCAGACACTGGCCTCCACACTCATGTGAAAACACACACACACACACACACACACACACACTTCTCAGTTTAAAAAACAAAAGGGCCTCCTAACTGTAGTTGGAGACCTTCTCTCCAGCCCCCGCCAAGCCCTGTTAGTCCGGCAGCCCACTTATAAAATAAACACACAGACACTTATTTTATTTAAACTGCTTGGCCATTGGCTCAGGTCTACCATTGTCTAGCTCTTACTCTTATATTCAGCCCATTTCTATTAATCTATACTTTGCCACGTGGCTCATGGGTTACCGGTACCTTACATCTTCCTTGTCATGGTAGCCGCTCACAGTGTCCCGTCCTGCCTTCCTCTTCTCCCCTTTCTCCTCTCTCTTAGTCCCACCTATACTTCCTGCCTGGCTACTGACCAATCAGTGTTTTATTTACCAATGAACCATCCATAGCACCTAACCCATCAAAATCTTACATAGCATAAGAGTGGAAAAGTTTAATCACAAGGCAGGAGAGATGGCTCAGCAGTTAAGAGCACTTGCTACTCTTCCAGGACCCAAGTTCAGTTCCCAGCACCCACAATGGGAAGTTCGCAACAACCTGTAACTCCATCTCCAGAGGAATCCAATGACTCTGGCTGCCAAAGATACCCGCATCCACATGCTCTTATAGAAAAACACATACACATAATTAGAAAGTTAAAAAGTTTAATTACCTAAACCATTTCCTTAAGTAGCATGTACCACCCCACCCTACGAGATGGATATGGCTGCAGTGTGGCTTCAGTGACACCAGCAAAGACTTATTTCACTAGCAAACGCTGATCCATAAAAGTTATTGAAGGGGCTGAAGAGATAACTCTGGTTAAGAGTGCTTGCTGCTCCTGTAGAGGACTCAAATCCAATTCCCAGAACCCACACTGGGTATAATTCCAGTTTCATGGGGATCCTACGCTCTCTTCCGGCCTCTATAGGCACCTGCAATCATGAATGCACGCATCGTGCGTGCGTGTGTGTGTGTGTGTGTGTGTGTGTGTGTGTGTGAGAGAGAGAGATTTAAAATATCTTTTTAAAAAGTCATTTAATAAAATGCTTGCTGCCAAAACCACTTTCTCATGTGCCTCTATCCCAAATGTCATCAAAATATATCAGATATATACTATACTGTATCATTAGATGACCTGTACAGGCCACATAAATAAGCCACTAAGGAAAGCCATAGCCGGGCGGTGGTGGCGCACACCTGTAATCCCAGCACTTGGGAGGCAGAGGCAGGCAGATTTTGTGAGTTTGAGGCCAGCCTGGTCTACAGAGCGAGATCCAGGAAAAGCGCAAAGCTACACAGAGAAACCTTGTCTTGAAAAACCAAAAAGAAAAAAAAAAAAGAAAGAAAAGAAAAGAAAAGAAAAGCCTGTGTTTGGGGCTGGAGAGATGGCTCAGTCCCTGGTCTTACAGAGGACCCTGGTCTATTCTAAAGCTAACAAGGGGTCATAACTCCAGCTCCAATGGATCTGACACCCTCTTCTGGCCTCCCTGGGCACTGCATGCATATGGTGCACAGATGGACATACAGGCAAAACACCCGTACACATAAAATAAAATAAATAAACCTCAAAAAATAAATTAAAAATCTATCTAAAGTTTAAAGTCTGCTTTGTTGGAAGAGCAAAACAAAAACCTAACCTAGGTTTCAAACTCTGTTGTCAAAACTATGAGTGCTGCATGGCTGATGCCTAGTAAGGTCAGGGGAGTCTGCGTGTCACAGTATTTGAGGCAGAGCGGGCAGCACAGAGAGCTGCAATAATGATCTGCTGCAAACGCTGAACTTGTGCCTGTAATAAGCACGGTTTTTCTTCTCTTCCTAATTACGGCTTTCATGGGAACCAGACAACACATAATTAGTGAGCGACGCCTTGTGCTATTTCTCTCCTTCACCACCACTACAGAAGCACTTCTCAGGTCGACACTGAATAAATGATCAGAGTTGTTCCAATAAACACTTAAAATAGTCCAGGATTTCCTCTTTGTTACCTAACGGCCTTTTCAGAACAAGCACTTCCTGTGTTTTCCCTAAATGACTTCTGTGACAGCAAATTAACAGGGGAAATACGTTTTCACCCTTTCTAATAAAAAAATAAAAGATGACACATATACATACATATATACACACATCTCCCCACCCCAATGCATGTGTGACCATGTATGGAGGCCAGAGGCTGATGCTGGTGTTTTCTTCCATTTCTTTCCACCTTGTTTTTTGAGTCAGGGTCTCTCCTGAACCTGGAGTTTTCCAATTGGGCCACACCGGCTGGCTAGCAAGCCCCAGGGACCCTCTTGTCTGAGCCTCCCTCCCACACCACTGTGCCCAGCTTTCCCACATGTGCTTGCCTCAGAACTCGGGCCTCACACTTGAAGTTTGCATTTACCAGCTGAGCATCTCCCCGGCTGCCCTGTATACAGACACCTTATTTTTCAAATCTAAGATAAAAGCTAATGTTTGTCCTTCCGCCTCCACGTTAGCTGAGGCCAGATGAGAATTACACTGTCAAGTTTGTGGGACTGTCAAGCCCAAATACCCCAAGGGAATTGGGACAAAGTAACTGCTAGTGCTGGGTGTGTATTCTAAAGCCTGCCCAAAGCAGCACCTGGTGAGTTGGTACCTGCACACCTCCTATAGAGAGAACAGTGGAGCAAGCACTGGGGTGTTGGCCGTGAATGGAGTGAACCCCAACCCTGCTCTCAGTGCAGAGTGAAGACAAAATGAAGCCATGTCCATACAACAGTGCTATATAGTTCAGGGACACCCTGAGGGTCCCAAGAATTTGTCATCAGGAAATGCACATGGGTACCCTGGTCTAAATCAGTGGTAATAAAACAAAACAAAAAGCATGAACATGGGGGAGGAGGGATGATGGCGGTATGGAAGAGATGAGAAGATGAGGGGTGAGGATAAAGAGAAAGCACTGTATACATGTATGGAACTGTCCAAGAACTCACTACAACAGACACACAATTTTGATATAAATTTAAATACTTGAAGCCGGGCGGTGGTGGCGCACGCCTTTAATCCCAGCACTCGGAAGGCAGAGGCAGGCTGATCCCCGAGTTTGAGGCCAGCCTGGTCTACAAAGAGAGTTCTGGGACAGCCAGGGATGTTATACAGAGAAACTCTGTCTCAAAAAAACAACAACAACAATAATAATAATAATAAATTTGAATACTTTAAAACTTTCCCAATAATTCAAGTACTTATCTGCTCTGCTCAATCTCAATCTTCCACAAGAGTGACAACAGATGTCCCCAGAGGCTGGGGAGAATTGGGGCAGATGGAATTACAGACAACATTGGTTTCTGGCTTTAACAAGTAGATGTCATTAAGAAAGAAAGGGGGGACAGTTTAAAAAGAGCTGAGTCTGTCTGGACAAGCTGAGTTTGTTTATGGAAAAGCTAATCCATGGAGTTAACGTAGAGTAGAGATAAACAGAATTCAGGGGGGAAGTGTTTGAGCTGGAGATTTCAGTTGCCAAAATCACAGAAGAATTTCTCAGAAGGTATAGCTGAGAAACAAGACTTAAGGTGGAGGTAAGGCTGCCAAGGAGACCAAGTGTAGTGAAGACTGAGAAAAACCAGGGGAGAGATGAGGTTGCAGACGGGATCAAATGCTGCCCTGGAGAGGTGAGGTGGCTGAAGATACCATACACTGGCCAGTGACCTCGGCTGGTTCAGCATCCTCCCAAGGAACAGACAACCAACCGAAAGAGGAGAAAGCAGACCCTCCTTCCAGTCTGCTCCGAAGCCTGGGATTACTGCAAGGTTTTATGTGTTTGTGTCCTCAGCAGGGGAAAGATGGGAGTCTTTTAAAATGTTAATAGGAAGACTCCCCACAAAAGGAGGGGAACACAGAGATAAGAAAATACCCAGTAAAGCCTACTCTTGGTGACTTTATTTCTGGGTGGCAAAGGAATGGTAGCTTCTGTTTCCTTGATGCTTTCTTGGGTTTTTCATACTGTCTACAAAGACATGTATTACTTAAATATTGCCTTTATAAATCAGAAAAAAATAGCATTAAGGACTTCCAAGTGGCTTTGAGGAAAGCAGCTGCTTTACATTCTGTATTTTAAGTGTAGATGATTTGAGTCTTGCTGACAAATGTAGGCAACACAGGCCAGTACATCAGAGGCAGCCTGTAGATACTGACAGCTATGGAAATGACATGTGGCTGCAAAGACCACAGAAAAACCATAAAACATGGGGGAATGATGAAAGCACAGCCAGGCAGGCTCTGTGGAGATGAAGGGGCCCTGTACTTCAAGAGAACTACAGAGCACTGCACAATCCCTGCATGGAAAGGGACATCCTGAGTGATAGCCTCCTAACAGAAAGATAAAAACAGCTACACATATTGGGACCAGAAGCTAGACAACTTGGTCTACCTTCCTATCAATTAAACTACTGAGGCAGTGTGTGGTACATACCCAGCATCTTTGGAGAGTGCAGGAAAAGGCAGGAGCTTTAGCAAAAAGTTGCAACTTTAGCAAAACTTCTATAAAAGTGCGCATATGGCATGCTCCGCTTACATCAGATGCAAAGCCAGGGGCTTGGTCTACTGTGAGCACAAGAGACTGTCAGGCTCCAGGGATGCTGCTTGAGGGTGGTGCGATTCTGAGAGCAGCCTCTTGCTGCTCAACTCTGGGGTACACAGAACACATGGAAGGCACTTCTCGAACTGCTGGCCACTGCCAGAGCCATACTTTACCAACAACACCCCCATCCTTAGCCTATGTTCAAAATCTTTGACCTCAGTCATCCTCTCCTCTGGTGTGACTCATCTGGAATAAAGTTATAATTATCTGGTTTTACTTATGGCATATTTCTGAGTACAAGGATTAAAGGTATGTGTCACCATTTCCAACTAAAGGTGTAACCGAGGTTGGCCCTGAACTCCTGATCTTCCTGCCTCTGCCTCTTGAGCATATCATATGCTATCTGAGTAAGGGCCTGAGCTACCACTAGCTTCTCTGTATTTTAACTGTACACAGCACATTGAAAGTCACCTAGTGCCCAAAGCTGAAACAGCCTGGGCAATAAAACTGTACTCGATTATAACCCCTGCATGCATGAGTCCACACTGACAAAAGTAAACAAGTAGAACAAGTCCACAACACTGATTTTCAAAAACACATAACTACATAGATTCTGCACCATCGAGGAGGGAGAACTGAAGTCACTAGTCTTTGAATGTGCACAGTGACTTCCTTTCAAAGAACCAAGGAAAGGAGAAAAGAACAACTTTATTTGTTTTTGGTTTGGTTTTTAGAAACAGGGTATCTCTGTGTAATAGAACCCTGGCTGGCTCGAACTCACAGAGGTCCACCTCTGCCTCCTGAGTGCTGGAATTAAAGGTGTGTGTCACCACGTCCGGCTAGAAACAACTTCATAGACAGACTCTATACTGATGACCTGGCAAGGCAGTCTTCCCACACACTCAGGCTACACACTGGTGTTTTAATTCTGAGATTTAAACACCTGATCCACTAGGCTAGATTCATAGGTCTGGAATAAAGAAAACTGTTTCCAATTGACTATGTAATTGTTCCAATGTCATCTATTAAAAAATCCCTTTGAAACCCTCCAATTCTGAGAGTAAATGGGAGAGAACAGGTCTTCCAACAACCAGAAGCCTAGCCAGAACCCAGGAGAAAACCGTTTTGAGATGGCGCAGGTCTGCGGCATCTGTGAGCCCCGTGTTTGCCTGGCTTCCCGTCGGATGGTTGGCTTTGTCATCGAGGGATGCCACACGGGACTGCCACACCTATCAGCTGACACACCAGAGCTGCAGTCAGTACAAAGAACTACAAAGAGAACCAAAGGCTGAAAGCAGCTATGGAGCCAAGAGCCACCCGGAGACCTCACTGAACCCTCAAGCAGTAGAGAAGAACCCTAGGATCATGCTTAATCAAGCTACTTCAGACACGCCCTAAAAACCTGCAACAACATGCCAGGTTAATTTCAATCAGTAAATGAATTGGCTACCAAAAAAGACAAAAGCTAAGACCCCCAAACCCAATTGTTCAGCACCAAATGAAAAGCACTTAGTAAAAAAATAAAGAAAGAAAGAAGCTCAAATGACAGGCTAATTCTAAAACTTCTAAAGAAAAGAAAAAGTTTTAAGCCAGGAAGTGGTAGCACATGCCTTTAATCTCAACACTCTGGAGGCAGGCGGATCTCTGTGAGTTTGAGGCCAGCATGGTCTACAGAGTGAGTTCCAGGACAGCCTGGACTGTTTACACGGACAAACCCTGTCTCAAAACACCAAAAGAAAGAACAATAAAAAAGGCTCAAGAATAGTCAAAACCAAGTTTTTAAAAAGACACAGTCAAGCTCCAGGTCAGCCAGGGACACACAGTGAGACCCTGTCTCTAAAAGGAAAGGACACAGCTGGAGTATGGGCTGGAGACAGCACAAGGCAAACAGCACTCAAGGCTGGGACCCTGGTGTTAAAACAGACGCATAAGGCCAGGGAGAGAGCGCAGCACTGGCCTCATAAACCTGACAACCTGAGTTTGATGCCCCAAACTACACAAAAAGCTAATCTGTCATCCCAGCACCGCTAGGGCAACGTGGGAGGCAGAGACAGAATGGGCAGGAAGCTCATTCACCCAGCCCAAGGGCAGAAACGAGAGGAATCCTTCCTCAAAACAAGTGAAACGAAAGAAGCAACTCCTTCATGTTGTCATCTGCCCCATACACACACACACACACACACACACACACACACACACACACACACACACACACACTATGGCACTTGTACATACATACATACATACATAAGGTAATATTTTTAAAAGTTGAGGAGGTTGTTGTGGTTTGAAAGAAAGTGTCCCCCAAAGGGAGTGGCACTATTAGGAGATGGAGGAAGTGTGTCACTGAGGATGGGCTTTGAGGTCTCTGATCCTCCAGCTTCCCTCAGTATGACAGTCAGTTGACTTCCTGTTGTTGCCTGCAGGGTGTAGGACTCTCAGCTCCAACATCTGCCCGAATGCTGCCATGCTCCTGGCCATGATGATAATGGACTGAACCTCCAAAACTGTAAGTGAGCCTCCACAATTAAATGTTTTCCTTATAAGAGTTGCCATGCTCATGGTGTCTCTTCATAGCAATAAAAGCTCTAACTAAGACAGTTATTTTGTTTATTTATTGTGATAAGAGTCTCTCATGTAGCTCAGGCTGGTCTTGAACTTCTGATCCTCCTGCCTTCACATCTTCTAAATTAGTGGTTCTCAATCTGTGAGTCATGATCCCACAGGGGTTGTAGATCAGATATTTACATTAACAATACATAACAGTAGCAAAATTACAATTATGAAGTAGCAACTAAAATAATTTTATAGTAAGGGGGGGTCACCCCAACATGAGGAATTGTGTTAAAGGTCGCAGCACTAGGAAGGTTGAGAACCACTGCTCTAATAAACGCTGCGATTACAGACATGTACCAATACTGCTGTTTATGCAGTACTGGGTACTGAACTCAGAGCACTCTGGCAACTGAGTTATATCTTCAGCCCTTCAAAAATCTGAAAAAAATTTTTATAAAAAGAGACCAGATGTAAGAATGAGTAGGCAGACTGCAAACCCAGAAACACTCTTATTTAAGTGTACAGTCAGTGGGGCTGAAGAGACGTCTCGGTGGTTAAGAGCACTGGCTGTTCTTCCAGAGGTCCTGAGTTCAATTCCCAGCAACCACATGGTGGCTCACAACCATCTGTAATGAGATCTGGAACCCTCTTCTGGCCTGCAGGGACACATGCAGACAGAACATTTATATACATAATAAACAAATAAATTAAGTACAGTCAGGTGATTTTTGAAGATAAATGGGGGGTATGACAGTCTCTCCAATGGTGTTAAGACTCGGTATCTATCAGAAAAACAATGAACCTCATACCAAACATGAAACTAAACTTCATCCACCAGAGATGGATATGAAAGAAGACTCATTATGACTCTAGTTAAAAAACAAGAAAATCTTTATGACCACAGGGAATGCAAAAAGATACTTAGGACAGCTTAAAACAAAAAAAGACAAACCAAAGAAAAAGTAAATATTACCTTACCAAATCTCTAAGTTTCTCTTTGAAATACATCTTTCAGAAAATGAAAAGACATGTGTGTTGGTACACAAGTTTAATCCCAGCATTAGGGAGGAAGAGGTAGGTGAATCCCTATGAGTCCAAGGCCAGCCAGGGCTACATGGTAAGACCCTATCCTAAACAAAAGATTGGCAATACCACAGAATGGAAGAAAATAACATACTTACCAGATTTATATGCCAAATCATTAAAAAAACTTTAGATAACTCAAAATTTTAAATATAAGGGAAATATTGTATAAGCCAAAATGAACATGAAAAAAAAAAATCTTAAAATTATTAGCCATCAGAGAAATACACTCTTAAAATCAAAAGGAGACATTACTACAACCTCATAAACAGGCTGAAATTAAAACACTTGTAACAAGTGTTGGTGAGAACATTAAATAGCACACAATGGAAGAGTCTGGCAATTTCTTATAGATACCACACAAACTGGTCACTCCATTTCTATGCATCCAAGATAAATTAAAAGATGTCGGGGTTGGGGATTTAGCTCAGTGGTAGAGTGCTTGCCTAGCAAGCACAAGGCCCTGGGTTCAGGCCTTAGCTCAAAAAAAAAAAAAAAAAAAAAGGATGTCCACACAACTGCTTGCAAACAAATGTTCATAGCAGCTTTATTCAAAACAACACAACTCCAAACAGGCCAAATGTCTACGAGTATGGAGGTAAGGTGTAGAACACTCAGACAATGGACCACGTCTACGAGTATGGAGGTAAGGGAGGCAATGCACCACCCTCAGAAATAAGAGCCTGCAAGCCAAGGGCACAACAAATAGCAGATAACAGCCTCACAACAGAGGCTCAATGGGCAAGAGGATGCAGAGGGTACATTTACAACCAATGCCACTGCAGCAAAGCCCATCTGCATCAACAAAAAAGGGAGTGGTGAGTAGTTCCCAGGGCCAGTGTGAAGAACACTGAAAACTCTGTGGGGCACTGATCTGAGGGGACATTTTGTATCGACTGCAACACAGTGGCAAGGATGTTGGTCAAACTCAATAAACTGTACACTTAAAATTATAAATTTTATTATTTACATATGTATTGAAGATGTTAATTCTTGAAGTTTATCTTTGGTTTTAGAATTTGAGATGTTACCTTTACTGTATGAAATCTTTTAGAAAGAAAAAGCAGAACCAAATGCTTAAAATCATTCAAATTTGTAAGAGTCTGGGACCAAATGTTAATATACAAAATAACAGGTGACACAGAATGACTTCTAAAAATGGCATGTGCACATTCATGCATGGCTGGCAAAGCACAGCTTTTGGGGGGTGGCTCTCCCCTCCTACCACACGGGTTCTGGGGTCAAATGCTTGGCAGCAAGTGCTGTGACGGAGCCACCTCACCAACCCAACAAAGGATAGTTAAAAGCAAGGGCTGAAACCCCTAATTCATTACGCAGTGAGCACATATGAAAAGATGGCATCCCGTGTCTAGCGTTACAACCTAAGGACCCTCGATGACAAGACCGAACTGTCACCATGAAGCCTCACTCCTTTTCTGTCCTTGCCTGCAACTTACCACATACAGCACTGAAATGTCCTCTGCTAAATCAGCACCACCAGCTCTTTTTAATAACACTTTACAGTTTTACTTTAAAAACCCTAAAGTTGTAGTTCACTTATTTCACCTGGCTCATTTTCCAGCCAGATAGAGTATGTGCAGGAGCTCCTAAGTCTTCCCCACCCCCCACCCCAGACAGGGTTTCTCTGTGTAGCCCTGGCTGTCCTGGAACTCACTCTGTAGACCAGGCTGGCCTCGAACTCACAGAGATCCACCTGCCTCTGTCTCCCAGGTGCTGGGATTAAAGGCGTGGGCCACCACCGCCCAGCTTAAGAGCACCTAATTCTTGATCCACATGTATACTGGGAACTGTCTGCCCAAGGATGTTGTCATCAATAACATTCTTGGACCCAATAAAACATCTGTCTGCAAAGGCCACAGGCATCACTAGCATATCATTCTTTGTTCATCTCATCTTGTTCATCTGAGTGGCAGTCACTATTACTAAATGTGATTTACCTACAGTTTACAGTATCATAAGATAAGTAAAAGCACAAAGTTAAAGAAAAACACTAATGCTTCCTAAAACCATAAATATGAACCAAATATTCAATATCTATAAAAAAATGTCAACTTGATTTAATGTAGTCCCCCATATGGGCTCATTTTCTACTTCCCATTCTACCAAGACTTAAGTAAACCCATCATACCTGGTCAATCAAAAACTGGAGCTAGTTACCACATACTTACATAAAGGTGACTATCAAGGAGCAGACAACCTTAGAATGATGCCATGTGATCAGGAACTGGAGGTGTACTAACTGTCCCAGCATCCTTCAATACGGAAGTGATACACCTCACTGTAAGGACATGCATTCCAACGACTGCACAGGACTGCACAGGCTCTCTACCTTACCAGTCACAAAGAGCACAGAATCACACACAAGCAGCGTCAAGCAGCTCACACCTGTTACTAATGCACTGCCCTTGTCCCCTTGTGCTAAAGGAGAACACTTCCCATTAATGTTGTACCTAAGTTTTACTTGTGCGTTACGGTCCCTCTTCTGAAGTCTTACATTTTTGTGACATTGCTTGAGCAAGTTAATCAAGACGTTGCATTCCTCAGTGTGCAAGTGTGCAGACAAGTCAGGATGCATCTTTAGGAGGACGAATAAACGCAGGGCGACCTGTGAACACGAGAATGTCTTGAGTATGCATGAATATACTTGTATTTTCTTTTCTTTTTCCTTTTTTTTTTCCATTTTTTTTCTTTTTTTCAGAGCTGAGGACCGAACCCAGGGCCTTGTGCTTACTAGGCAAGCGCTCTACCACTAAGCTAAATCCCCAACCCTACACTTGTATTTTCAATGAGAGCCATCAAGGACCTTCAACAGAATAAAGTGTCAACTGTGAACCAACTGTGCAGCCTTAGTTCCTTTACAGTGATGGAAACAGCCAGCACATTCCCTGAACTTAGAGAACCTGCAGGTCCAGAGGAGGAAAAACATTCCCTCACGCAGGAACACTTGCCTACATCAACCACTGGGCCTTAAAGACTCTGCTCACACTCCTGAAATTGGTTACTACTCATCTTTTGTTTGTTTGGTTTTTTTGTTTTTTGTTTTTTGAGACAGGGTCTCTCTGTGTAGCTTTGCACCTTTCCTGGAACTCACTTGGCTGGCCTCAAACTCACAGAGATCCGCCTGGCTCTGCCTCCCGAGTGCTGAGGTTAAAGGTGTGCACCACCGCCTGGCTACTACTCATCTTATCCAGGTGAAAGTTTACCAATGTGAGAATTGGCTTATTACTTCTTTTTAACTGTATGCTACTCTGAGGCAGTTATAAAGGGCTGTAAGTCAGTCTCACATTAGTGTGAATTAATGCAGACTGCTTTTTAAACATCTGGCTGAGAAAACTTAGCTAAATACTGAAGTGAAACAATAAGCAGTTTTCAAATTTAGCAGATCTGTGCACAAAAGTAATTATTGCAGCAAAAACAGAAATCCAAGATCCCAGAAATTAGTGTAATGGGTCAACCACAAGAGAGAAAATTAGCAACCAAGGTTAAGGAAAAGCATTATTTTAAATTGTCTGCTATAGTTATATAGTGTTATTCTATATTTTAACTACACTTTCTAACTCAGAAACACGACCAGAAGAACCACTTAGTAGTTTTAATCTTAAAAGCTCCAAAAAGGAAAACATAAGAACTACCCCAGATCTATTAAGAAAGCCACAGTCAGCCTGGTGTAGTGGCCTGTGCCTTTAATCCCAGCACTCGGGAGGCAGAGGGAGACAGATCTCCATGAGTTTGAGGCCAGCCTGGTCTATAGAGTGTTACACAGAGAAACCTTGTCTAGAGGGAGAAAGGAAGGAAGGAAGGAAGGAAGGAAGGAAGGAAAGAAGACAGAAAGAAAGAAAGAAAGAAAGAAAGAAAAGAAAGAAAGAAAGAAAGAAAGAAAGAGGAAGAGAGAGAGAGGGAGGGAGGGAGGGAGGGAGAGAGGGAGGGAGGGAGAAGGGAGGGAGGGAAGGGAAAACGGAAAGGGGAAGGGAAGGGAAGGGGAAGGGAGAAAAGGAAGGAAGAAAGGAAGCAAGCTATTGTCACCAGGCATGGAGGTGCACTCACTCCTTTAATTCCAGCACTTGGGAGGCGGAGGCAAGTAGCTCTCTGAGTTCCTGGACAGCCTGGTCCACCAAGTGAATTCTAGGACAGCCAGGACTACACAGAGAAACTCCGTCTCTCTCAAACCAACCAATCAAACAAAAGAAAGCTGAGGGAAAAGGGAGGGTGCTAAGAGGCGGCTCAGGAGGTAGGAGGTATGAGCTTGCTGTCCTTACAGAACTGGAGTTCCATTCCCAGCACCCACACCAGACAGCTCATAACCCCCTGTAACTACAGCCCAGGGAATCCGACACCCTCTTCTATCCTCCAATGGCACATGCATGCACATGGTATGTGTGGCACAGGCACACACACTCACCAATAACAGTTTTAACAGTTTTTTGTTTGTTTGTTTGTTTGTTTTTAAGTAAAGGAAAATAAATGTGGGAGAGGCTGCAAAGAAACTGGGGTACTGTAACCCTTGTACACTGCTCCTGTGACATTAAAATAGTGTGGCCACCCTGAGAGTCATCTCAACACTCAAAATATTCCAAGGACCCACACCTGCAATCTCAGCACTCAGGAGGCAGAGTCAGGAGAGACAAGCTCAAGGCTAATCTGATACAGTAGCATAGCAAATCTCAGGACAGCCTCAGCTACATAGCAAGACTGTCTTTAAAAGGGAAAGAAAAGGACCAGGGTTTCATTACCTGCTCTTGCAGAGGACCCAGGTTCAGTTCCCAGAACCCACATGGCAGCTCACCAGTGTCTAATTCTAATTTGGGGAGGTCCAATGCCCTCTTCTGGCCTCTGCCAGCAATGCACACACATTATGCAGGGAAATCCCTCATACTTAGAAAGTAGATGGTTGTTTGTTTGTTTGTTTGTTTCAAAAAGGGGAAAAATAAAAATAGAATTACTATATGACCTGGCAATTCCACCCCTAGAAATACCCCCAAAGAACGGCAGGCAGCATCTAGAAGAGATACCAAGACACTGACCCACACAGCAGATTATCCCAACATCCAAACCAAGCAACCCAAATGTCCTCAGAACTAGGTAAGCACTACCTTGGCCACACACAACGGAATACCATTAAGCCTTAAAAGGAAAGTAACCACATCCTGCAACATGGATGAAGTTGGGGATACATTAAAGGAAATATTCCCATCTCAAAAAACAAAAAACCAAAAACCGCCCAGCACAATGGCACTGTCTAAAACACTTAGTTTACATGTTAAGTACAAAGGGGAGTGGGAACTGTTAGGTGCTGAGAGAAAAGACATGAAAGTTGTGACAGTTTCCTCTTTTCAAGAAAAACATGTTGCCATGAAAGACGGTGGTGGCTGCCGAACAACATTAACCTGTTCGATACCATGCCCAGAAGTGGTTAAGATGGCACATTTTATGTTAGGCATATTTCACTATAACCAAGAGAAGGAGAGAAGAAAAAATTATGTTTGACAAAGAGTTCTTAGGTCAATCAAAGGATCATCCATAAAATAAAAATTCGATTATCTCACCAAAATTAAAATCTTTTACCCTTTAGAGAACACAGTTAAGAAAACGAAAAGCCCCAGGCTGGCAAGGCGGCTCAGCTGGTGAAGTTACCTGCTGCTTATGACCCAGGGCCCATGTGGTGAGGAGAACTAACTCTGAGAAGCTGTCCTCTGACAGCCACACAAGCACCACAGCACACACGTGCCCTCCCCCCATCCTCCCCAACACACACATACTGTAGGGAGCAGAGGAAGAAGCTCTGAGTGAGTTAAGTCCCGAGTGAACGTGTGTTATTGACCTAATCCCAACCATGTCAAGGACTCTATAGCCTCAGACCCAGAGAGAAAATGACAAAGCCTTCTCCCTGAGGGCAAGGCTCAAAGGGAGATGACAAAGCTGTCCCTCGAGTCTGTGTCTGGATATTAATAGAGTGTGCAGAAATGTCCACCATAGCTTTGTCCCCAATCCCACCCACTCCCGGATATTTATGGCTTGAAGACTGCCCCCCTTCACAGACTGCTCCTACAGAGATTAGCTAAACCTGTCTCCTTGGTCCAGCTGTCTACCATAAACCCTGCCTCCTCTTCTATCTGCATGTATCACCCACTGTCTTCCTTGATTCAGCTGTACACAGTAACCCCACCTCCCCGTTCAACTCCATATAATAAACATGCTGAGTGGCTGTTTCTCCAGCCAAGAGCCCAGACAACCTGATCCCAGTTTTTCTGTCTCTATGTCTGTCTTTTCTCCATTCACTCATCTGCCCGGTCAGGTCTGTCCTTGGAACCATGCTCGATGCAACAACATGCAAAAATAAAGAAACGTAATAAAAAAAATTAAATCTTGATTTAAAAAAGAAAGTGAGAAGTACCACTGGGATGATGATGCTATGACAATGTCATCAACTATAACATACACACAACTCTAGTTTCAGGATTCTGACAGCGCTGGACAGGAAGAGGAAAGGAGGGTGTGGGGGACCTCCACAATTTCTGATCGTTTTTACTACAAACCTAAAACTACTCTGAAATCTACAAATCTATTAAAACAAGCAAAAGAAACAACAAAAAGCAATTTGTAGACTTATCTAAGAATATAAAAAGGTGTACCATTCAGTAAAACAACCCAATTTGTAAGAGCCATAAGATGGGCAAAAGATCTGAAGAGATACTTTTAAGATATAAGAATAGTTAAGGTAATGAGGCACATAAAAAGATACTCAACACCATTAGTTCTTAGGGAAATGCAAATAAAAATTAGGAGATACCAAGATGCCTACCAACATATTTCAGCAGATGCCCCTTGATTGTGGAGGTACATCCAGATACACCCATTACAAGCTAAAAATATTGTAGCTGGGCTCAGCAGGTAAGACCATGTGCTCTTTCAGAGGACCTGAGTTCAGTTCCCAATGTCCGCGTCAGGTGGCTCAGAACCACTTGGAAACTCCAGCTCCAGGGGACCTGATGTCTTCCTCAGACTCTGCAGGCTCTTACACTCAAACATGCACATACCCACAAACAGATATACACATTTACATAAAATTAAAAACTTCACAAAATATAATAAGCCAAAAGTATATCTGGTATTTCTAACACAAAGTCTCGTTTATAATGAAATACCGGTTACCTCAAATACTGTTGTTGAAGGTTGTATTGAAAGTGGAAACAGAAAGGCTGTGTGGGTTCCCACCATTAACGTATGCACCTGGAAGCACACTGAGCTCAGTAATGTCTGAAGCATTGAACTAAAATTAGTGGCTGAATGGCATGGATGCTGGAGCTGTTAACGCGGTCATCAGTGACCTCTTCTGATGAGGCTGAAGTAAAGCTGTGGAAAGCACAGAGGTAAGGACACTTGCTGGCTTAATAAGCATTTATTTTCCAGGAAAATGACAAGCTTTGACTTCACACTTTATTTTTTTTGTGATATATTTCTCTATAGCAAGCAAGAGCATCCTGTACCTGCCTGTCAGCACTCACAAATCTCTCACAATGGCTGTCCTTGCCTCCTAACATCTGTATGTCCTAGCTAAAAGGAGCAAATGCTTCTGCCTGTGTCTTGGCTGTGAACTTTCTTGGTGCCTTGGGCATAACTTCCTCCTGAGCTTCAACTGCTTTACTTCTTTGTTTCTGCATCTCCATCAGCTCTTCACTGGAGTTCCTCAGCCTTGCTGCTGACAATCTCATGAATGTCTTCCTCATCGATGTCCTATTCCAGCTGTTTCTAGAGCGAACACCTTTTTACTGAGCACATCAACAGCATCTCGGTTAAAGCCCTCGAGTGGACTCACATACATCTTCAGAACTCTCTTACAGATGCAGTTCATACACTGCTGGGTGACTTCTCCCCACACAGCAGCCATAGTCTGGATAGCACTCAGGAGAGTAAAACCTTTCCAGAACCCTAGTAGTGTTTGGAGAGACTCAGTGGCTTCCCCAGCCTACGTAAATGCCTGGCATAAACGATGTGCTTTGAACACAGCTATTGTACCCTGGCCCATTTGTTATAAAAGTATGGCGGTGTTCAGCAGCAGGTACACCACTTTCACATCAGGATGCATGTCAGCTACGTGCTATGGATGTCTAGAATCAGAAGAATGTTGAATGAGACACTGCTTTGCCTATAATATCACTGGCTTCTGGGATAAAACAGTTCAGAAACCAACCTTCAAACAGGCCTGATGTCATCCAGACTTTCTTGTTATGGTGATAGTAAACAAGAAGTGTGTGCTTGCTCACATTCTTGAATGCTCTAAGATTCTCCAAATGGAAGATTAGAAAAGGCTTTAATTTGAACCCTGCAACATTTCCTCCCAAAGGCAGAGTTACATGGTCTCTGAATCCCAGTATTATCTTGGACTCTTGATGAGTATATGCACACTCGGGCATATGCTTCCAGAACAAGCTTATTTCATCAAAATTAAGTATCTTGCCTGGTAAATATTTCTGATCCACAATTACCCTATGCAACTCTTCCTTACAAGCTTCAGCACATTCAACACCAGCAGCCACTGCTCCACCACTGACCTTAACAGTATGAAGATTATGACACTTTTTGAAGCACAGGAACCACCCAGGGCTTGCTGTAATCATCTGTGTATACATAGGATCAGCATGCTCTTTGAGCATGTTGAAAAGCCCTCTTGCCTAAGGCTGGATCATCAGCAGGCTGAATGGCATGCGCCTCTGCACTTGCTCTTCTATCCACCCCACAAACAACTTTTCTATATCAATGATCAGCCCAGCCCTTTTCTTAGTGACGACGGCGGACTTAATGAATGCTGATGATTTCACTGTCTCACCAATTCACTTATCCTTCAAGATAGTTCAGATTGTGGACTGGGAAAGTCCTGACTCCCGTGAGATGACCATCACTGGCTGGCCACTTTGTGCTGGGCAATATTTTGAGTTTCATCTCCAGAGTGATCTCCCTCCTCTTCTTTACACCAGCGGGATACACAGATGGGCATCTGGTAGACATGATGGGATGCAAAACCACAATATCCAAAAGTACTGGCCACACAGACACTGTAACATTTTCCCTTGTGACCCTGCGGCTGACTGGGAGCTATGGCTGGCCATGTGCGGGGACCTGCCTTGAAGACATCACATCACCACTCAGGGAAAAGACCAAATGCAGCACCTGACAGTGGGTTTCTGATGGCCGTGCCTTGCTTTCCAGGCACTGAGTTAACCACCTTTAAATCTGGTACATCTGTAATCAGAAAGTCAGACAATACCAAGCAGAGTGAGGGCAAGGACACGTACAGATACCCAGAGAGACGAAGTAGAACACACATGCTTACTGTAGGTCAGCATCTATCTGCCTACCTGGGCACCTACCCAAGTTCACATCAAGACATGTGTGAACATATGAAGAAGCACTAATCTTTTATTATTATTATATTGGTTTTGTTTTTTAAAAATAGAGTCTCATCAGGTAGCCCTGGCTGATCTGGAATACACAATGTAGAACAGACTGGGCTTGATCTCAGAGATCTGCATGCCTCAGTCTCCCAAAGACTGGGATGAAAGGTGTGTACATCTGGCTAGGAGCATTAGTCTTAAGAGTTAAGCCAGGGAATGTGAAGCCACCCAATGTCTAACAGCCAGTAAATACGTAAACAAATGTGGCTTAACTGTACACTAGACTACTCATTAGTTACATGCTCTAATCCTGATGAAAAACCCTACGCTGGATCAAAGTGGACTGACTCCAAAGTCTATGTAGTGATGGCTCTGTTTTCAGACAGTATTTACAAAAGGTTACTAAATTCATGTTCACAGAAACAAAAAGCCATGCCACTGGTTGTACAGGACTAAAGGTGAAAATGAGGTTAATTTGTAAATGGATACAAACAAATAGAGCAGTGGTTCTCAACCTGTGGGCCAAGACCCCTTTGGAGTCTCCCATAGCAGATATCCTGCACATCAGATATTTACATTATGATTCATAACAGTAGCAAAATTACAGTTATGAAGTAGCAATGAAATAATTTATGGTTGGGGGTCAGCACAACATGAGGAACTGTACTAAAGGGTCACAGCGTTGGAAAGGTTGAGAACCACTGTCTTAGATGAAAATGTTCTAATATTGGGTCCTGGTAATAGCTGCACAAGTCTACAAACTTACTAATATCCCTAAATTCGCTTACAATGGGCAAATTTTATGGTATGCACATTCTAAACCTCAAATTTCTTATTTAAAAAATATAAGAAATGTATATATATGTACACATATATATATATACATACACATATATCTGAAATTCTCAAACTGCCTACCTCATTCCCAACAAGTACAACAGAAAACTTAAATAAATAATGCCCAAGGACTAGAGCATAGCCACTATCTTAAATTGCAATTTTATCTGCTCACTGTTCAATTCAGTAACTACTAAACACACATACACACCACAGCTAAAGGCTATAAATCAGGCAGTTCCACAGCTAAGTATTTGAAATGGAAAATGGAAACACAGCCAAGTTCAGATTTTGTTTGCTCTACACTGACTACATGTTGTTTTAATGACACAAATTGTATGTCTCAGAAGCATGAAGTTTGATATAGTTCAGCAATGTAAGTCATCAACTACTGTTATGGTGTTAATCACCAGACTCTACCATGTATAATAATGTAATAGAATGGAGAATTGAGTTAATCTTGTTTTCATCTCGCTTATTTTTTCTGAAAGTACACTGATTTGCCATCTAGAAAATGACTTGAATGTTTTGTTTCAAAAATGTACTTGTCAAAATATATTTGCACATTTTGATCAAGCAGCCCTCAAATTTGTTCCTTTACAGTTCAAATATAAAATCAAGATGCTCAGAAACAGCTTCTTTAATTAGCAAAGCAGACATATGGTCTCTGACTTTTGATGGCCCACCTTATAATTTCTTGACTTCATTATCGTAGAAAGATGACACACATTCAGAACCTGTTGTTCAAATCTTAATGCTGTCCTGTCTCATGGTACTAGGCAGTGGTAACCAATCCTAACTCCCAGTGAATCACACAATGTAGAAAAACTGCCTATACACTAAAGTATACTGGATGGCTATTATTTTTTGAAGCATTGTTTTCTGTTTTCACATTCTTTTCATGTTTAGAAAATGTGTATGTGTGTATGCATAAAATATTCAATATTTTATTTAAAAATGAGGCTTTGTGTTTAAAGATTCTGCTCAACTATAAACATTCTGGGCATGGTGACACAGACCAGGGTAAGTTATGGTGTTCAGTCTATTAGGTATAAGAAATGCATTGGTTTTTTTTTTTTTTTCAGAGCCAAGGATCAAACCAAGAGTCGTGCTAATCAAGCGCCCAACATTGCACTGCATCACCTTGACCTTTAAATGAATCTTTGATTTACAGTATTTAACTTACAGTGCAAAATCTGAACATAATCTTACCAGAAATTCCTGAGCTTGAGAATGCTTTGGCTGCTAATCTACATATGCATATTATATACAAACACAAACACACATAGGCAAAGTTTACATAAATTATGTATACTATTACAGTGACAGCCAGAAAATTTGTTTTCATTTTCTTTTTAACTGAGAAATAAAAATGGGCTCTTTTTTGCTTACTCTTGATGGCTATTTCAAAGACTAAAATGTACCTTTGTTTTCATCTACTCTTGGCAAGAAGAATGCTATTTAACCTAAGTCCTAAAACTCAACCTTATCCAACAAATTCCTTGCTTTAGGACCAGATGGCACATTTTTAAAATAAAGAGACTCTAGTACAAGGAAAAGCATGCTAATAACACAGAGGTTATCATAATAGGTAAGCTCCCTATATTTTAATAACATGTTTCTTTTAGAACAGTGGTTATAAACCTGTGAGTCGCAACCCCGTCGCATTAGATATTTACATTATGATTCATAACAGTACTAAAATTATAGTTATGAAGTAGCAACAAAATAATTATATGGTTGAGGGGCACCACAACATGAGGAACTGTATTAAAGGCTCACAGCATTAAGAAGGTTGAGAACCACTGTTTTAGAAAGATTGTGCTACTGTGTGGCTGCCTAAAAAAGAAATTTACACTACAGTTGCCATCTAATCATTTAAAATAAGCAAGGAGCTGGGGAGATGCTCAGTGAGTAATGCCTGTAACCCTTAATGAGGAGACAGACAGGCAATACCCCAGGAGGGTGCTCAATGGCCAGCCAACCTAGCTAAAATAGCAGACTTACCCAGGTCAGTGAGAGACCAGGTCTCAAGCCAGTAAGGCAGAGAGTGACAGAGCAGACTTGACTGGACTGAGCCCCAGACCTGCAACACATACCTACAAACACCACATATAAACACCACACAAACAATTAAAAACAAACTTAATTAAGGCCAGCAAGTTGGCTCAGTACATGATGACTTGAGTTCAGTCTTCAAAACTCACATGGTGGAAGTGGAAGGAAAAAACTGACTCCAACTAGCATCCTCTAACCTACACACACACACACACACACACACACACACACACACACACACACCAATGTAGTGGTGCTGGGCACAAAATACAAGTCTAAAAGAGAAGTCATGACTCTGAGATTTGAAAAATTAATAAAATGAAACACAAAAAAAGCCAAGGAGAGAAGTTATCTTTAGTCTGAAGATTTGCTTTCTAGCAAACACTGAAAACTTACCCTTAATGCTTTTTAAATGTATCTCTTTTTTTAAAGACAAGGTTTCAGGTAGACCTTGAAATCTTCATCACCCTGCCTCTACTCCTGAATGCTACTAGGACTATTGGTATGTGCTTGCTGCCTAGCCTAGTTTTATGTTTTGTTAGGAATGAACCCAAGGGCTACCTGCACACTAGGCAAAGCACTCTACCAACTAAGCTACACTCCCTGTCCCTTATATCCTTAAAAAGCCTACATGTTTGGCCCATGAGATGGCTCAGCAGAAAAAGGCACTTATACCAAGACTGAGGACCTGGGTTTGGTCCCTCGGACATATATGATAGAATAGACTCCTACAATTTGTCCTCTGGCCTCCACACATACACCATGGCACCCACTTGCCACCCCCCACCCCACCCACACACATATACACTCAACACACAAATGATCACATCTCATCTATCAAGAAAATAACATCACATTGCCTACTACTTTTGAATTCCATCAAACTGCTTCTCAAGAAATAGGCCTCCTCTGCATTATTCTGGAATAATCTTATACCAGTACCAGGTAGGCAGGTAAGCATTCTGTAAAGTGAAGGGGAATTTTAGAAAGAAAAAAAAAAAAATCAGTCTGTACATGTGATAGAACAGAAGCTTGTGAGGGAGTCGTCTAGTAAGTGCATATAGTAAGTGCCCAATAAATGTTTGTTGAATGCTGAATTTTACACTGAACAGGCTGAAAAGAGGCTCATTTTCACATCACTCAACCAAATACAAAGGAGGGCTGAATGTACAAGACAGAATGGGTGTCACAAGTGAATCCCTTTGCCAATGCAAAGGTGTATACACTTAAAGTGGGTTTTGTTATTGACACAGTCTCATGTAGTCCAGCCTGGCTCAAACTCACCCTATGTACCTGAGGATGACCCTAAACTGATTCCTGCTTCCACCTCCCCAGTGCTGGGATTTAGGCACGAGCCACCATACCATGCTTGTTTTGTTTTTGTGTGTGTGTGTGACTTTTGCAAAGTTTTTAGCAGAGGTTTCTAATATTTTGACTCTACATATATCTGTTGTGAAAACACAATCGCAGTCGTCCTCGAAGCCGATAAAACGGACACGAAACGTTACTTTCCTTGCCAAGTGTACCGTGGGCATCTTTGTAGATACCCACATCACCAGCCAGTTAGGCGACTTTTCTGTACAAGAACTTTCACGGCAGCTAAAACGCACTCCACCAGATGCCTGTTTCTTCTGCAGGCAGATCCCTAGATTAGTAACCATCCAAAACAATTCACTGAGCCCTCAGTGTCACATATCTCCAAAGAGCTGAGACAGGGTACGCATGCTCAAGGTCGCAAGGCCAAGAGCGGCGGGGAGAACTCGGTAGGAGTGTGACAGCTCACGCCCTAGGCTCACCAACCTAGTGTCCCTAGGAAAACTCCAAGGGCACGGACATGGGTGCACCCCGGACCGCCTTAGCACCCCTCCTAGCGCGGCGTGGGAAGCCAAAGAGCCGCGTCTTCGCGCCGTAGGCTCCCAGAGGCCCGGAGGCTGAGGGCTGCCCGACACTCACCGCCGCTTAGCCCCCACGGGAAACACTGATAGAAATGTCACCGGCATCGAGCCCGCAGCTCCGCCAGGAGAACGGCTCTGTCCCGCCTCTCTGCGCATGCGCCGCCCGGCGTGCATCGCCCCGCCTGGACTGGTCCACTATCCGAAGCTAATGGGGGGGGGTCAAATGCTGGTTCACCACCCGCGGCGGGGACAGAAAACAACATGTACTGCAAGGAGGGACTCGAAGCAGAGGTTAACTTTATTTGTATAATTCTCTCCCTGAGTAGAGCGACGCCGGGGGCTCGACGCGTTTCCAACCGGGCGCGCCCTCACCGCTTCCCCCCCACCCCGATACTCCTGGAGCAGTGAGGAGGCCTTGCCCGGTGGGCGGGGCCCGAGCAGCCATTGGCGGCTTCGAAAGCGCCTCGGCGGGAACAGCTGCAGACCCGGCGGGAGATGTGGAGCGGTAAGGTAGGCTTCAGCGGCACGGATTGGGACCCAGAGGCGGTGGGAGGGCTAAGAGAGTCAGCCCAAGTCCTCTACGTGGGCCTTGTCACGGCGCAGTACCGCTGCGGGACCTTGGCCTAGGTGTGAGACTAGTGGAGTCTGAGCCTGGAGCAAGAGGGCGGTGATGCGCGTCCGTGGCGTCATATCCGCCCGGAGTGGGGCGGGACTCTACGTGCCTCTTGGAGTCTGCGCTGTGACAGCTCCAGTCTGCTCGCAGGAGGATAGCTCTACTTTACGCTGTGGGTTCCAGCTGGGCATTGGCTCTCTAGTGCCTTGCCTCGTGTCTTTTTTGTCTCTGCATCCTGTTGCTTTACTCGTTATGATCCCTGCGCGTCTAAGGGATTGTTACTTAACAAGAGATCTTTTCTGTCATGTGTTCATTCAACAACTGTGTGGTAAAGCACTAGAAAATAGAAACTGAAGTAGTTACAGGGGAAAGTTCACTCAAGGGCTTGCTAACTTTGCTGATATTATACGCCGTTTCTATGATTTCTTCTAGGAATGGCATTCTGCAAGCTACTCAGAATTAAGAATCTTCAGAAGTGCTAAGGAGTATTATATCTCATCCTTGGGCACCCCACCCTGAATGCCCTGACCTCGCCTGATTTAGCAGGGTCAAGCCTGGTTAGTATTGGGTTGGGAGAAATGACTGCTTTGCATACACCTTTCCCATTTAGCTTATAGATGCCCAAGAAAGCCCAACCAGTTGTTCTTCCTGGATGAAGTGTTGGTTTGATAGTTGACAGACTGTTAAACCCAAATCCTCCCCATATGCATACTGCTTAGGGGGAGTGTCCAGTCCTTCGTCTTTCAGGCATCTGTCAAGTGTGCATGAGCTGGTTCTTGACTGAACTCCCTGGGATGACTTGATTGACAGTCACTAAAATTGTTTGGGTCAGAGCCTGGGCCCTGGCAACCCTATCAAGCTGGCTCAGTCCCCACTAGGGGATTTTTTGTTCGTTTGTTTTTTTGAGACAGGGTTTCTCTGTAGCTTTGGAGTCTGTCTTGGGCTAGCTCTGTAGCCCTGGCTGGCCTCAAACTCACAGAGATCCACCAGGCTCTGCCTCCTGAGTGCTGGGATTACAGGTGTGCACCACCACCGCCTGGCCCCCACTAGGGGACTTTAATCCGCACTAGGCCAATTAAAAGGACAGGTCATAGTGAAAAGCAGAGAAAAGAGATTTCTTCAGTGTGACCACGCTGGGAAAAACCAAGAGGTCCAGTGGCCCACCTTCACTGAGCTCATCTTTGGTGTCCAGACTCGAGACAAAAGTTTAGACAGAAAGTAGAAGGTACAGGGCTCAGCAGTCCTGGTCACGGTGTGGTCCTGCCCGTCTCTGAGCCATCATTGTCCTGGTTTCAGTCTCTCGAAAGAGGGACCGACAAGTTGGCAGACAAAAGCTCCCTGACTGACACCAAGTGTCAGCCTTTCCCTCTGCCATTATATTCCTGGGTGAGTTTCACTTTCTTGGTGTCTGGTGTCTCAAGGGAGGCACACATGTGGCTCTCCTTAGAATGACTTTGCTCCTGCCAGGACAGTAACAGGGCTATCGGGTTTAGAGACGTAGTGTGGTGGGACTGTGTTTCCTACAATATTGTGCACCCTAATAAATTTGTGCTGGAAAGTCCGAGAAGCAGAACAAGCCACAGTTTCCTCACCTCGCCAGTTCCTCAGCTGGTCTTGTTTCCTCAGACTGCAGCTTCTGAGTCCTCATCTGAATGAATCTCAGCTGAACTGTGCTGCTCCAAAGCCTGAATACTAAACCAGCCAAATGCTGCTAGTCTCTGGTCCTCACGCCTTATATAATCTTTCCCTTTCTGCCTCCACTCCCTGGGATTAAAGGTTTGCTCTCTGGGATTAAAGGCATGTGTCACCATGCCTGACTGTTTTCAATGTGGCCTTGAACTCACAGAGATCCACCTGGCTCTGCCTCCCAAATGCTGGGATTAAAGGCGTGCACCACCACCACCACCACCCAACTTCTGCTATGGCTTACTCTGATGCATTTTCTAGCCTACATTTCTGGCTCTGTTCTAGTGGCTGTCTGTTCTCTGACCCCAGATATATTTATTAGGGTACACAATATTGTGGGGAAACACAATACCACCACAACACAGTAATGAATAAGACAAACATAGTCCCAGTCTTGAGCACAAAAAAATTACTGTAGCTGTGATCAAGTAATAAAGTTGAGGGCAGGTGGTTCTGTAAAGACAATAAACACTGGAAGTTTGTGGTTTTGTTTGTTTGTTTGTTTGTTTGTTTTTTAGAAAATAACTTTTTATTGGATGGTTGCAGTAAGTGTCCGAGGAGAAATAAGCTGAGAACTGAAATACAGCAAGAACCTTCTAGTCAAGGGTTGCTGCAAGTACAATGCCTCATCCCCAGAGGGATCCTTTAGTCTTACAGGAACTAAGACACAGTGTGATTGAAGAGGTGGGCCTGGAGAAGTAGCTCAGTCGTGGCGTTGGCCTCCAGGAGGCCCTCAATTCCATCATCAAATACACATGCACAAGTGAAGAAGAAAAGGAGATAGGCAGCAGAAAGGAAGCAGGGGCCAGGTAGTACATGGTCTTGTAGACCACGCTGAAGGTTTAGGTTTTAACTTTTAAGGAAGAATGGACTCATAACTGAACAATGCAACAAATGATACTCCATTTTCCCAACCTTAATTCAGCCATTTTTTTTTTTCATCTTAAACCATGCTGTGATTTTCAGTACCTTTTTCAAATACAGTCAGCTGGGCCTGGGGTTATAGTTCAGTTGGTAAAATGCTTTCCTAGCATGCAGTAAGCCCTGGGGTCATCTCCCAAACCACATGAAACCTGTAATACCAGTGCCTGGGAGATGAAGGCAGGAAGGTCAGAAGTTCAATGCTACCCTGTGATATATGAGCCTCTGTCTAAAAAGATAAAAATAAGGAGCTAGAGAGTAGTTGCTTGGTACTCTTTCAGAGGACCTGAGTGAGTTCCCAGCAGCCACACGAAGGGCTCACAACTGCCTGTAACTCCAGCTCCAGGGATCATGACACCTTGTCTAGGTGGGGTACCAGCACATTCGTGGCATAACTAGTTCACATAGTCACATACTCATATGTCAGTAAATAAAAATACAGTCAGTTGCATGTCTTTTAGCCAGCAGTCAGCAGCAGTAAGTTGCATGCAGTGTTCAAGAAGTTCTTATAATATTAGATGTCTGTCACAGCCAGGACTCGTGTGGAGAACAGTCCTCCATTTATTCTTAGTAATTATAGGATTGTGG
The DNA here is from genome assembly GCF_903995425.1 of Onychomys torridus. Taxonomy (NCBI): domain Eukaryota; kingdom Metazoa; phylum Chordata; class Mammalia; order Rodentia; family Cricetidae; genus Onychomys; species Onychomys torridus. Next base: position 44,992,313 of record NC_050447.1, read on the forward strand.
GGATACCTACCTTTCATCTTAATCATGGATAGCAAAGTCTCTGTGTTCCTTTCTAGAAGACAAGCTGTTCAAGGAAATGAAAGTCTACAGAGACTTTGTGTAGTCCTCATTTGAAATCATGCTTTTTTGCTGGGCGTAGTGGCACCGGTCTTTAATCCCAGACCTGGGAGGCAGGTGGATATCTGAGTTCAAGGCCAGCCTAGTCTACATAGTGAGTTCCAGACAGCCAGAGCTACATAGTGAGACCATGTCTTGGAAAACAAAAAAGAAATTGTGCTTGCTTGTGTTTTACCTCCTGCATCAGTTTTCCAATTTAGTTAATAGTAGGATTAGCTGTACCCTACAAAGGCTCTGAAGAAAGTAATAAAAGGCTCAGGGTCTCCCTTCCCTGTACCACAGCTTTAATACTCCTCAGGGTCACCTGTTGTTGAGGGAGCTATCCCATGTTTGGGGCTCAAGACTAGGTGGGCACTGAGACTCTTCACCTGCAGACATGAAGCAGGACAGTAAGATACAGTGTCAATGCATTGAAGCGTGAAAACAAGATACTGCAGTTGGCCACACTTCTAGGTTCACATTTCATAGGGAATCTGCCACTGACTAAAATAGTCCATGAAAAATTGTAGAAATACATTGGTTTGTTTATTTGTTGTTTTTATTGTTGTTTTGGTTTTTTGAAACAAGGTTTCTCTGTATAGCCTTGTCTGTGCTGTACAACAGAGCACTTGCTTTGTAGGCCCTGAACTCATGGAGATCCACCTGCCTCTCCCTCTTGAATGCTGGGATTAAAAGCATGCACTGCCACCGCCCAGCTCAGAAATAAGTTTCTAAGTAACTTTCATTATATTAGCTGTATCATAGGATGGCAGAGGACCATGTGTGAGGATCGAGCTATATAGGCAGAAGAGTGGTCAGATGGCTGGAGGGAGCCAGAAAGCTAGTTTTTGGAGACAGTGCAGCACTAGATAGCCCCAGGCAGGCTCCTGTCTTTGTCCTTCTGAGTGCTAAATTTATAGGCCTATTTCCCTATGACTGGATTAACACACCCCACCCACTCTGTGGGTACGGAGTGTGTGATGTCAGTGTGTGTGTGTGCAAGTGAGTGTTAGTTTGTTATATTTGTGCTTGTGTGAGTATATGGGGGTGTGAGTGTGTGTGTTCTAGAGGTAGACATTCAATATCTTTCTTAGTCTCTCCACCTTATTTTTTAAGACAGTCTCTCACTGAATGTTCAGCTCACCAATTCTGCTAGACCTCCAGGCCTTCAAGCTTTCTCTCCACTCCCCCTGCACCAGAATTTTTACAAGGGCACAAGGGATCAAACTCAGTTCCTCATGCTTGTATAGCAAGCTCTTTACTGACTACATCATCTCCCCAGCTGTCTTAAAAAAACAACAATCCTTGAGGAAACTAACCTGATTGCCATGAGAGTGCATCAGTCCCTTCTGAAGGTTGTAGCTCAGTGACCTCCCTAATCACCTTCACTGGGCTTCTTAAAGGTCCACCACCTCTCAGTACCATTAAATTGGCATTTAGCACAAAAACTTACTAGCACAAAAATGTATGGCATACAAACCATATCCAAATCATGACAGTACTTGTCTTTCTTTCTTTTTTAATTCTAAAGCATCTTGGCTATAGTAACTCACACTTCTAATTACAACTTTTAGGAGGCTGAGACAGGAAGATTGCCACCATTTTGAGGCCAGGCTTGGCTACATAGTAGATTCCAGGCTAGCCTGGACTACAGAGTAAGTAAAACTCTTTCTCCAGAAAAATAAAAGGGAAAAAAAATCTAGAGTTTGGGATGTAGGTGCAGCTCAGTTGATAGGTCTGGCCTGGCCTGCAGGAAGCCCTAGGTTGACCCATTGCTGACTAGAACCCAGCACAGTGACTCACTCCATAATCCCATACTTGGGAAGTAGAAACAGGTGGATCAAAAGTTGAAGGTCAGGTAGGAGAGGTGCCTTAGCAGTTAAGAGCACTTGCTGTTCTTCTGGAAGACCCAAGTTCAGTTCCCAGCACCCACATCACGTGGCTCACAACCAACTGTAACTTCAGTTAGGGAATCTGACACCTCTATCCTCCTTAGACACCCACATCCCTGTACAAAGACACATACACACAAAGAGACATGGTTAAAAGTAAAAAAACAAAATACATACATATTTTTTCATGGTTCAAGGTCCTTCTCAGCCACATACTGAGTTTTCAGCCGCCTAGGCTACATGAAGCAATGTGTCCACGCAGCTTAGAGAGTAATTAGGTCTGCATTCTCAGACAATGCAGACTGCTGAGGAAAGTCAGCACTGGGAGTCTGACCTGACAAACCCTGGGTGAAAGAAGACATTGAACAATTCACACTGGAGTTTCTGTACTTGATTAATACATTACTATGCTCTTTTTGTCTTAGCCAAGGGCCAGAGAGATGAATGAGAATGTTGCTGAGTTCCTCCGGAGGAGCATCTTAAAAATCCCCCTCTGTGAGATGAAGAGCATCCTAAAAGCCTGGGACTTTTTGTCTGAAGACCAACTGCAGACCATAAACTTTCGGCAGAAAAAGGAATGTCTAGCCCAGGAAGTGATTCTGATGTGTGAGGTAACAATATTGAAAATTATCAGCCAAATAAATTAATACAGTAGAATAAAGTTAGACCAATATGCGCATATGATTAGTGGATTTTTTTTTTTTTTTTTTTTTTTTTTTTTTTTTTTTTTTTTTAAGCAAAGCTACAAAAAACAGTTCTGGGAAGGAAGAACACTTTCCAACAGATGGGCTAAAATAGTTGGATGCTTGTGTGCAAAACACCTTTGCTGGTTGAGATAGTACATCTGTTCAGTCCCAGAACTATGGAAGCCAAGGCAAAGATACCTAGAGTTCAGGTGAAGCCTGGGCTGCATGGTGAATTCAAGGTCAGCTGCATAGGAGGATTGTCTCAGAAGAAAAAAGACAAGTTCAGTCCATCCCTTCTACTGTTAAGAAAGAAAAAGAGACTCAAAATAGATCCAAGACCCAACTGTAATACTTAAAACCATAAAATATGTAGGAAAAAGAAAAATTTTGTGTCATTGGACTAGGCAAAGGTTTCTTAAACAATCTTAAACAATTTATCAAGAAAAAACAATTGATAAACTAGGAGAATTAATCAATTTTTCTTTGAAAAATAGTATTAAGAAAAGCCACAACCTGATGGAAACTATTTCTAAGCCCTGACCTGTAAAGGACCTGTGGCTAAAATATGTCAGGAAGTCTCAAGAGTCAGTAATAAAGAAAAGATCTTAGATAGCTCAGTGGATAAGAACACCAGCTGCTTTTCCAGAATACCTGATTCCATTCCCAGCACCAACACAGCAGCTTACAACCATTGGTAGCTCCAGTTCCAGAAGATCTTACACCTTCTTCTAGCCTCCAGGGTACCAGGCACACACATGGTGCACAGACATATATGCAGGCAAAACACCCATGCACATTAAGAATATTTTTTAACACCATAAGAGATTTGGTTGATGCTTCCTGCCAGAAAACGTGCAGATGGTAAATAAACATGCAAAGAAGGGTTTGGAATCCCTAGTCATCAGAGAAGTGCAAAAAGACAAAATATGGCCTCTAGACTGGCTAGAATTGGGAGGACTGATCATACCTATTTGAAATAGTTGGGATTTTTTCCTTTTTCTGGTGCTGGACATTGGACCCAGGGACTGGTACGTGCGCAGCGAAGGCTGTCTGCTGAGCTGTTTGTACCCCAAGCCCAGCCTTTATTTTTGTGTTTTAGTGCTTGGGATTGAAGCCAGGGTCTCATACATGCTGAGTAAGTGCTGTACCCCAAGCTACCTTTCCAGCCCTCGACAGTTTGTCTCAAAGTCTAAATATTTTCCACCATAGATTGAGCCGTGCCACTGCCAGGCATTTGCTCAGGAGAAACACATGCAGATCCACAAAAAAGACATGTCATCTATTAGCACAGTATTCATCATAGCTAAACCAGAAACAACCCAAGTCCATCCATAGATATACAACAAATTGTGTCATATTCACATAACAGAAAACTACTGGCAAGAAAAAAGAATTGAACTATAGATGGAAAATATGGCTGAGTGTCAAAATAATTATGCTGAGTAAAGGAAGCCAGATCAAAAAAGAATCCAACCTTCTGTTAACATTCATATAAAACTAGAAAATACAAATGTTGTGACAGGAGGAGGGTTCGTAGATGCCTCAGCACCAGAGACTGGGAGGAAGAGAAGTCAGCACAGAAAAGGATATGAGTGAGGAGCACAGGAAATTGGGCGTGTTCACCACATTGACACAATGGTTTCATAAGTGTATTTGTGGCCACATCTGAAATTTTTAAGTACATTGTCTTATTTGTCACTGTGATAAAATACCCTGACAAAAGCAACTTCAGCAAGAAAGGATTTGTTTTGTCTCACATTCCTAGGGGCTCAGTCTATCAGCTCACTGGCTGGTCAGGCTGCTTGGACACCCAGTGAACAGGAAGTATGACCAGGCTCCAGAGCCTCATGGCACCACTCCCAGTGACCCACTTCCTCCACTGAGGCTCCATCCTCCCCAAAGAGCACCCCTCCTAGAGACCCAAATGCTCACCATGTGCACCTGTGGGGACATGTCACATGCCAACCACAGCATGGGTGCAGTTTACTGTATGTTCAAGAGTGGTGTTTTGTTAGGAGACATTCTCACTCTGTAGTCCTGACTGGCCTCAAACTCATTGCAATCCTTCTGCCTTTGCTTCCCAAGTACTAGGATAAAGCTGTGAGCCACCATTTTTTGTTTGTTTGTTTGTTTTTGTTTTTGTTTTTTGAGACAGGGTTTCTCTGTGTAGCTTTGCACCTTTCCTGGAACTCACTTGGTAGCCCAGGCTGGCCTCAAACTCACAGAGATCCTCCTGCCTCTGCCTCCCGAGTGCTGAGTTAAAGGCGTGTGCCACCACTGCCCGGCCATACTTGACTTTTTAATGTTTTAAAAATCTAAAAGTTAAGTCGTAAATGTGGAGTGAGTTTCAGGAGAATGTGGGCTGAGGCAAGAATTGGAAGTGTGACTGTTGGTTGATAGGAGAATCTAGATTGGAGATAGATGATCAAGACATTACTTCAGGCATGCTGAATGAATGTTCTGACCAGCCCTAAAATAGGCTTGAGAGGGCGATCAGCAGGCCTTGTGCCTCCTTTGCTAATCAGTGTACCCTTTCTTTCAGGAGAAGAGTGCGAGTCTTGATGACATGGCCCTTTTAGACATTGTGTGTAAGTTTGGGAGATTTGTCTTTACACGTTGGAGTTTTGTTTCATCAGAAGGTTCTTATATTAATGCAGATTCTAGGGTCTAGAGAAGTGACTCAGTAGTTCCCAGCACCCTCATGGTAACTCAGAACCCCCTGGAAGTCTATTTTCAGGAACCTGATGTCCTTTTCTGGCCTCTGTGGGCCACTGCATGCACATGGTGCATAGACACAAGCAGACACATCAAAATAAATGAACCTTTAAAGATGCAGATTCTAGAGTTGAGAGGCCTGGTACCAGATCGCTGCTGTCTCATTGGCAGGTCTAATGTCTCATGCTGAGGTGTATCTCCTCTCTGAGCCTCAGACTTCACCTAAATCAGTGGACGTGGACTGTAGGAACTCAGAACCTTTAGAGATGGGAACTGGTTCATCGTGAGCATAAAGTGTCACTTGCTGGCCTTTACTTTGTTACACATTTGAAAATGTGCCCCTGAGAAGTTGCCATATAATGCAGCTTCTCGATTCTTGCTACTTATAGGATTTTTTTTTTTCCTTCTTCAATATTACTTTTTAAAATTTAAGGACACAGACCCTAAAACCAGATTGCTTGGGTTGGTTTCATGGCTCCATCACTGTTTCCCTGCAAGTGCTGGGGGATAGTGGCTCATGTTGCTCACCTTGGTATTTCCTTTGGCAAGTCTGTATAATGGTGATAGTAATGGAGTAAGGCCGTGGTGAGGGTCTAATGGAAGTGCAGGTCCAGCACTTGGAACAGGAGTGGTCGCTCTCGGTTGGGGTTGTATCTTATATGATATTTGTTGGGAGGGGCAAGAAGTGGCCATCAGGAAAGTAGCTAGAGTCGGTTCTGTCCTCCCTGGAGGGCCCCAGGGATCAAACTCAGGTTGCCAGCCTTATCAGCAGGTATTGTTACCAGCTGAGCTGTCTGTGGCCCAGAACCTGGCTTGCTTTTTTTTTTTGGTTTTTCAGGACAGGAACCTGGAAGCAAGAACTTACTGGTTTATTCCATGGCTTACTCAGTTTGCTTTCTTATAGTACCAGAGGACGCCTGCCTAGAGGTGGCACCACCTACAGTGGGCTGGGCCATCCCGTATCAACCATCCATCCAAAAAACTGCACTATAGCCGTGTTGACAGGCCAGTCCAATGCAGGTAGAAGAGGTTCCCCCTTCAGATGTACCTACCTTGTGTCAAGTTGGCAGAAAACTAGACAGCACATACGTTAACTACCTGTATGACTGGAAGGGTCCCACAAAATCATCTCTATCAACTTTTTTCCAGCTGGGCTATGGCTGAATCTGCCTCCGATTTAGTTTGCCTCATTTTCTGTCGTTAGCTTCTAACTGAGCGTTAAGGTGGATCCAGGGCCGAAGAGATGCATCAGCAGTTAGAGTACTTGTTACCGGGTTCTAGTCTGAGCATCTACATAGCGGCTCACAACTGTCTCTAACCCTAGTTACAGAGGCTCTAAAACCTTCTTCTTGCCCATATAGGTACCAGGCATACATGTTGTGCACTTACATACCTGTAGACATACACTCACATGCATCAACTAAAAATCAATAATTTCTTTAAAAAAAAAAAAATGGTGGATCCATAACGCACTGCTGAGCAGAGCCTGTGATTGACAATCTTTTGGATACTGAGGTCTAGCTGAGGAGAGGTTAACCAGCTGACCTCACAGTACCTATCACAGTGGTAATGAGTGTGTGAAGGAGAATTAAGAGCTTATGAGAGCATAGAGCACATGATCTTTTTAAGTGATCGTGGAAGGAAACTTCCTTGAAGAGATGGTGTTCAAGTTGAGATCCAAAGGATGAGCTAGCACTAGCCAGGCAGAGGAGAGAGGGAAATTGAGGAGGAAACTGATGGGCATGGGGTGGGAGAAGAGTGCCTGTAAACAGAAATTTCTTGTCCCAATTGCCTGTTCCCAAATGCCCACTCTGAGGCTTACATTAATTGTAAATGCTCAGCCAATACTCAGGTTTATTACTAACTAGCTCTTAAATTTTAAGTTAACCCATATTCCTTATTTACGTCCTGCTACATAGCAGTACCTTTATTAGCTTGGCACATTCATCTCCTGCTTCCTCTGCATCTTCTGGCAATTCCTGACTCCACCCTTCTCCTTCCCATCATTCTTAGTCTGGTTGTCCCGCCTATACTTCCTGCCTGGCTACTGGCCAATCAGCATTTTATTAAACCAATTTGAGTGACAAATCTTTACCGTGTACAAGAGGATTATTCCACAGCAAGTGCCAGAGATGCAAGAGAAGGGACAAACTAGGCTCCAGCGGAAGGGAACATTGAGATAATACAGAGACTTGGAAGCCACTAGAAGGGTTTCAGCCTCTATCCTAAGAATTATGTCAGCCTTTGATGGGTTATGAGCCCAAAGAATTCGGTGCTTGTTTTTGAGATCATGCTGATTACAGCACCAGAAAGACCAGAGCAGAAGAGACTGCAGACCCTGTGGGATCATCTGGAGAGGGATAAGCAGGAGAGGGTGGTAGCCCACGGGAGGTGGTCGTCGGGGTGGAGAGGAGGGTAGAGGGCCAAGGGATGGAAGGGGCTGACACCTAGCCCATGGACAAAGACAAGTGGATTGAGCTTGCAGGACTCTCATGTCTACACATGAGCTAGGAGCCCTCCCAGCTATGAAGTGGAAGCTGCAGGTGCAGGTATATCACATCTTTCACAGGTAAGGATAGGCTAGCCTGTGCCTGTTTCAGGTGAAGCTGTCCATTTGTATCTAAGTCCTTGATGTTCACCTTTAGGTGACAAAAGTTGTAACTTTCTGTCGCACCAGTCTTATTCAGAGACAAGTCTTCTCAACTCTAAACACAGAACCAGATACCAAAGTTCCAGAAGAAAACCACTTTGGGGGATGGCATCACACTTGCCTTTTGACACCTCCTGTAGATACAACCAATCAATCAGTTGCCAGGCCCATTGGCATGAAAAGAAATAGGGGGCAGTAACGGGGACATGCAGGCCCAAGAAAGGAGAAGATGCTGAACCTAGGGCGAGACAAGGAGAACATTGATGCTGAAGTTGATGGTACCCTGAGTGCTGGGTCCATACCCCCTTCAGAGATTAGAAAACCTGATCTGAGGTGAAGACACAGAAGGAGGTCAGTAGACAGAGGTCAGCACAGGGACGTCCTTTAAATCCAGGATGAAGGGAAAGAGTTGAGCTTGCTGACCCACTAGGTCCCATTTCTCCTGAATGTACTCTGCATCTCCTGAAGGGCATCTTCTGTGTCACACACCTACCCTTGCCTTCATTCCACATGCATGCATTGAGTGCTTTATGGGAGTAGGGTTAGCCTGAGGCTACGGCACTGAACAGGTCCCTTGTCTTCACAAGTGCCATGGAGAGAAGCAGGGGCACTGTGGGTATAATCAGGGTAGGCCATTGAGTAGTTGCTGCTGACGAAGAGCAGGCTGATGGGGAAACTGGAGAAGAAGCCTCAGGCCTCCAGGCCCTACCATAACTGGTCAGTCATTCCCTCTTATGGGTGCATGCATAACAGACATATGTAAAAATGACAAATGAGGGCAGAAGAGATGGCTCAGTTATTAAAAACACTTGTTATTCTTCCAGAAGACCCGGGTTTGATTCCCAACACCCATGTGGCCCCTTCCAACCATCTGTAACTCTAATCCAAGGGCTCCTACACCCTCTTCTACCCTCCATGGGCACCAGGCACTCATGGTGCATAGACATAAATTCAGGCAAAACCTCCACATAGAGAAAATACTTCTGCCCATTTAAAAAATGTAGGGGTTGGGGATTTAGCTCAGTGGTAGAGCACAAGGCCCTGGGTTCAATCCTCGGCTCAAAAAAAAAAAAAAAAAAAAGTAATTAAAATAACAAAATTCTGGCAAAAAGTAATGATAAACACCAAAACTGAACTGTATTTGTGTTGAAGTCAGTAATTGGAATTTGTCTGCAATAAATTTACTCCATTTAAATTTTATGTTTCGGGTTTTTTAAGTTTGCACTTTAATTTCAAAGCCTTGTTCATGGGTTACTATTTTTTATAATATTAAAACACTAAGCTGTAAGCCCTTTTCTCTCAGATACTCAAGTTCATCGGCACCAGAAGCTTTGGAGTGTCTTTCAGATGAGTAAAGAACCAGGTAATATTTTCCACTTTAAATTGAACATCTGAATTTGGCAATTTAAAAATGAGGAGCAAATGTGGTCTCTTGGTTGGAGGGTTTTATTTTGTTGTTTCTGAGTCATTGTATCCCTATGTTGCATAGGCTAGCTTTGAACTCACTATGTCGCTTACCCTGGCCTTGAATTCACTGTGTAGACAAAGCTGGTCTTGAACTTGTGGTTTTCCTGCCTCTGCCTCCAGAGTAGTGGTTCTCAACCTGTGAGTTGCAACCTCTTTGTGGGGTCAAATGACTTTCCCAGGGGTCACCTAAGACCATTGGAAAACACAGATATTTACATTATGATTTGTAACAGTAGCAAAAATTAGAGTTAGGAAGTAGCAATGAAAATAATTTTATGGTTGGAGGTGACCACAGCAAGAGGAGCTGTATTAAAGGGTCGCAGCATCGGGAAGGCTGAGAAGCACTGTTGCAGAGTGGTGAGATGGCTGGGTATGCTTCCACACCCAGCCTAGCAGTCGGCTCTCTTAGGTTCTTTTGAAAGATAGGACTCTTGCTCATTTATATGCCCTGGCACTCAGGGATGCACAGGCCGAAGACATTGTAGCTCCCTTAACCTCTTTTTATATTTCTGTGTACTTTGACAGGAGAAGATGTCGACTTTTTTGACATGAAACAGTTCCAGAGTTCCTTTAAGAAAATTCTTCAGAGAGCATTAAAAAATGTAAGAAAATAGTCCTCATGGATTTCTACAAAATTCAATTTAGTAATATCTGGGGGGTGGGGAGGAGATGATATGCCATTACCTTAACAAACTAAATATTATAAAAGCTTCCATCTCTCACCTGCCCATCTCACCCAGTGCTTTTTAGGGGCAGTACTGCCCACTGGAATTCTGCCATGGCATCTGCTGCTGACAATGTCCAGTACATAGCTGGTTGCCACATGAGGACTTGATAGGTGGCTGATGTGACTGAGCAAATGAATCTTTAAACTTACTTAATGAGTTCCCATTAGATGGTCCACATGTGGCTAATGGCTCTGCCATGGTCAACAGTCACTTTTGCTTTTGCAATGGGAAGTGAAGGCATCCAGAGTAAGACCCTCTGCTGTTCCAGCCAGTGGAGCCACTGAGCCCAAGAGGAGAGCAAGCTCTCTACTGCTCACCGGGGGATGAGACACCATTCTGCAGACGGGGAGTTCCTCCTCCTTGCACCAGGGGATCAGGAAAAGCAGCTGAGTGCAGAGTCACAAGAGTTTGCTCCGAGCCAGCAGACAGCATAACCACCTGCTCTTCCTGGAGTAAGATCCCACAGGGAGGAAACAGCAGGCCAGCTGGCCCTGTCTTCAAGTTCTCCTTTCCTAGTCAGGGCCCCAAAGGAAGGTGAACTGGGGCTAGCTGATGACCTAGCAGCGGCTGTTAAATTCCAGAGCAAGCACAGTCATAGCTGAGGTTTAGAAAGACTGACAGCTGGCTGTGCCGTGGATACCACACAACCAACCTCGTGTGCTGCCACATTCCTGAGTGGTGCTAGCTGCTGAGTCTTGTAGAAGAATGTCAGGATCGTGCACTCTGAGCTCATTGCCACATAAAACTGCTGTCAACTTCAGAGGGGCAAACTAAGTGTGCTAGCCAGCACTACTAAAAAGGCTTCATAGGAAAACACCCCTCCCTTTGTTTGTTTTCTTTTTGAGATAGGATCTCACTATGTAGCCCTAGCTGTGTTTTATTTCTTTATGTGCGTGTATGTGTGCACTGGGTGCATACCTGGTGTCTGCAGAAGGCGGAAAAGGGCATCAGATCCCCTAGAACTGGAGTTATAGATGGTTGTGAACCACCCTGTTGATTCTGGAGCCAAATCATGGTCCTCTGCAAAAGCAGCAAGTGCTTAACCTGTGAGCCGTCTCTCTGGCCCGATTATAAGGTTTTTTTAGGGATTTTTCTTCTCTCAAAAAATACTTTGCAAGATGTAAATATGTCTTTATAAAATAATCATAAAATGTTTTCCCAAAGAGTCTCAAAACACTGTCTAAAAAGTAGAAAGAGGGAAAAAAAAGTCAGGCGGTGGTGGCTCACGCCTTTAATCCTGGTACTCAGGAGGCAAAGCCAGACAGATCTCTGAGTACGAGGCCAGCCTGGTCTACAAAGTGAGTTCCAGGACAGGCATCAAAACTATACAGAGAAAAACCAAAAAACATAGAAAGCTGGTGTGATGGGTCACCTGGTAGTTACTTGCTGCCCAGCCTGGTGACCTGAGCTGGACCCCTGGAACACATGTGGTGGAAGGAGAGAGCTGATTCCTGCAGGTTGTCCTCTGACCTCCACGTGTGTGCTGTGCAAGTGTGTGCCCTCACATGTACTATAAATCAATAGAATTCTTAAGTAGACAAAAAGGCTGTCGGGTGTCCACACACATGACAAATTACAGTAACATTGCTTGTGTCTCAGGTGCCTGTAGTTGGTGCCACATGAGATTTAACCAGGAAGCTTAAATCTTTTCTTTTTAAGGTTACGGTCAGCTTCAGAGTCGACGGGAAGAATGCAGTATGGATTCGGGTTGCCTGGGGAACACAGTATTCACAGCCAAACCAGTACAAACCCACCTTTGTAGTGTATTATCCCCAGACTCCATATGCCTTCATTTCCACCAGCCATCTGAAGAGCACTGTACCCCTTCTCCATCAGGTAGGGACCAGATTACAACAGCTGGAGTACTCAGGACCCTTGTCTCAAAGGTTCACATAGGTAGGTATTAAGTCCAAGAAGACTTAGTGTAGGGTAACTTAGCTCCTGTTCTTCTAAGGTAAGGATCAGAGAGCTTTCTTACCTACAGTGGAAATGTGACAGAAGGTATTAGCTTTTTTTTTTTTTTTTTTAATGTAAAAGTAATGCATGCTCAATATAAAAACAAATGCAGCCAGTTCAGAAGTCTCTAAAGGTAAAAGGTGAGTCATCAAAACTCCACCCCTTCTTCCTACTCCATTCACTCCAAATAGCTATTGTCACCTTGCTGTCTCCTTCCATATCTGTTTTGTTAGTGTTAAGATTTATTTATTTATTGTGTATACAGTATTCTGCCTGCATGTATGCCTGCAGGCCAGAAGAAGGCGCCAGATCTCATTACAGATGGTTGTGAGCCACCATGCTGGGAATGGAACTCAGGTCCTCTGGAAGGAAGATCAGCCAGTGTTCTCAGCTGCTGAACCATCTCTTTTTGTATTTCTCTAACCTGCCTATTGATAGCATAGCTATTGTAACCACTTTCCATACATAGTGTACATGAAGATACTACCTGTATCAGAAGTAGCTGACATGGGGGTCTGCCTTGGTTGTGTCTTAGTTGGTGTTCTATTGTTGTGGAGAGCCACCATGACCAAGGCAACTCTTATAAAAGAAAGTATTTCACTGGGGGCTTGCTTGTAGTTTCAGAGATACAGTGTGTGGTCATGCTGCGGAGCATGGCAGCACACTTGCCGCTCTAGTAGCTAAGAGAGCCACATCCTGATCTCCAGGCAAAGGGGGTGAGTGGGGGGAAGAAGGGGGCACGGGAGCGTGGGCTTGCAAACCCCAGCCCACCCCCAGTGACACACTTCCTACACCTACTGCAACAAGGCCACTCCTGATCCTTTCATACATTTCCCTCCCTGCTCTAAGCATTCAGATGTCTGAGCCTGTGGGAGCCCTTCACAGTCAACCACACTTTGGTGTTACAGGTACCCTAGCTTCTTTCTCAGAAATAATTCACCCCAAGTTGGCCTAGTCATTACTACTCCCACTGTCAGCATCTTCTGTTCTTCCAGAGCTCCAGCTTGAGCTGGGTGCAGGTGAGCAGCTTTGTAGTTGGCCTCATGGTTCCCACACCTCTCTGCTAAGCACCACACACTCCATTGTCAGCAGCAGCAGGCCTCAGGGTCCCAGAAGTGAGTAACAGGCGATAGGATTAAATGTCTTCAGTTTCTTTTCACTTGTGAGGGGTGGGGGGAATCACCTTTGTTTGGAGACGGGCCTCACCCCTGCCTCAGCCTCCCCAGGGCTGGGGTCCCAGGTGTGCAGTGAGCCTCTACACAGTGTTCTTAACAAGATGTGCAGCCCCGGGTGCACCCTAACAGTCCTGCTCCTTTCCCTCCAAGGCTCTGAAGGTTGCTAGCAAACACCATCAGATGGTGCAGCTGGATCTGAGAAGCCGGCACCTGGACTCGCTCAAGGCTATTGTCTTTAGAGAGTATAATCAGGTGAGTCTTTAAAGTTGAGTTTCCCTTTCTGCTATGCACACTGAAGAGGCGGAGGGCCACCCCAGCATGTCCCTGGCAGGAGTCGTTGAACCTTTCAGTCCTTTCACTTTGTTCATGTGTGTTTATTCTTTCACAGTGTCACGCACATATAACGTACTTTATCCTATTGTCCCCATCATCCTCTTAACCCCTTCCTCCCAGCAAGTCCCCTTCCTACTGTCCTGGGCTGGTGGGGTTCTTTTGAGCTCCCTGCATTTAATTAGGGCTGCTTGCCTGAGTCTGGATGTGGAGATTTCCTAGAGCAAGAGTGCTCCACATTGGCTACACCACTGAGGAGTTCAGCTTCTTTCTTCAACAACCATCAACTGCCTAGAGCTCCTCAGAAAGGGGTGGAGTCTCATGAGCCCTCCCCTATCCAGGATAAAATGATGAAATGTTTGGATGTGTTCCATTTCCTGACAAGGACAAGTCTGCCCCTTGGTCTTACGGTTTCTTCTGTACAGGGCAAATGTTTGCACATGTTCAGATATTTTAGGTGGATGGGATTCCTTAAGGAGGGTATGCTGTGTGTTATGTTCTAGGTAGAGAGAAATGATGGCTATCTGCAGATCACTCTTTAAGGGGAAGGGTAGAAAATTGAAGATGTTTTTGCATCAGGGTCCTGCCAGCCACTGTAGATAGGAACATCTAACTGTGAGCCAAAATAAATACTTCTTCCTTTTAAGATAGAAAATAATTTTTACTTTCCTTCTTGCAGGTTTTAAGATAGGATCTCATGTACCCTAGGCCTTAAACTCATTACTTAGCTGAGGCCTCTACCTCCCAAGTGCTGGGATTACAGGCTTGAGCTACCATGCTGGCCACTTAAGAAGGTAGATGGCAAGCCGGGCAGTGGTGGCACATGCCTTTAATACCAGCACTTGGGAGGCAGAGGCAGGCAGATCTCTGTGAGTTCAAGGCCAGCCTGGTCTACAGAGCGAGTTCCAGGACAGACACCAAAACTACCCTGTCTCAAAAAACAAACCAAAAAGAGAGAGAGAGAGAGAGAGAGAGAAGGTAGATGGCTTTCTCCCTGACTGCCCCTTCTTTGTCAACCCTCTACCCTCCTGCCATATAGACATCAACTGCTAACATCACATTGTTAGCCACCAAACTGGAGAAATGGTCACTCACTCCAGGGAGCTGCAGTAGAAAGGGTGCAAGAGATGTGGACTCGTGGTAACAAAGTTATTTTTCCTGAAAGGCCCTGAGAGATTTTTCAGGGTGTGATGACCCAGTACTGACCCTAGATGTCAGGATGTCTTTCATTCCTCTGGCTTCTATGTAGCCCCTGCTCCTGGAGGTGCCTTTGTTTCAGATGGTGCTGGGGATGAACCCAAGGCCTCCCCCATGCTGGGCAGATTCTCTAGCACTGAGCTGCATCCTCAGCACAGGATGCATTCTTATGTCTGTTCCTAAAACAACTGTCCTGCACGGCTCGCTGTCCTAAGAAATATGCTCTGTTTAGCTAGCCTGTGGCAGAACCCTCGCTTCTGTCTGCTTAGTAAGAATATACAATATAATACCTCTTTTAAAAAAAAAAAAAGATTTTCCAGCACTTGGGAGACAGAGGCAGGCAGATTGATCTCTTGTCTCTCTGTCTCTCTCTCTCTCTCTCTCTCTCTCTCTCTGTGTCTCTCTCTCTCTCTCTCTCTCTCTCTCTCTCTCTCTCTCTCTCTCTCTCTCTGTTTTTTTCAAGACAGTGTTTCTCTGTGAAGTAGTCCTGGCTGTCTTGGAACACTCTGTAGACCAGGCTGGCCTCAAACTCACAGAGATCCACCTGCCTCTGCCTCCCAAGTGCTGAGATTAAAGACATACGCCACCACCACCTGGCAAGGTAGATCTCTTGAGTTCAAGGCTAACCTGATTTACAAAGCAAGTTTCAAAACAGCCAGAGCTACACAAAGAAATTTTGTCTCAAAAAACAAAAGTAATGACTTAACACATTTTTCATCTTAGAACCAATTACTATCTATATATCCCAACATGTTCACTTTTTTGTTCTCCTTTTAGACCTTTGAAAGTCACAACTCTACAATGCCTCTACAAGAAGAAAGCCTTGGACTAGACCTGAATCGTATGTATGCTTGGAGACAGTTGGGGTTTGGGAAAGGCATCTTTGTCTTTCAGGTGGCTGCTATACAGTAAAGCACTTGTGCTGGGATCTCATTGCAGAGCTGGTTCATACTTCAGAAAAATCAAGCTAAGTATTTGGGGCAGAAAGCCAAGCTACTATTGGTGCAAGGCTATCCACTACAAGCTACCACAGGTGTCCTTCAGAGTTCACCAGAATGGCTTCGTCACCTGTGACGAAGCACTGTCTCCTGGGAAACTGGGTTTCAAGAAGGCCTGGTAACTCCAAACAGGGTCACAGAGCTAGGTCTGTCCAAAGTGGAGCTCCTGCTCTTAGTGAGCAGGGACGAACAATATGGTGGTTGTGTTGCTACTCACTCACAGAGAACCCGAGTCGCCCTAGGAAAGCTAAACTCAGATTAACAGTGGCAGAAAACAACCCATGTTAGGAACAGAGCACAGACTCCAGAGGCCTAAGACCTGCTGTGGGTCCCCTGTGAAGTAAAGAAATGTGGTACAGAATTACTTATGGTGAATACACAGAAAGTGTATTAGAACCTAGACAGTGTTTTAGCACTGTAGTTACTTCTCACTCCCTTTTGTCAGCCTGTGCTTACAGCTGTTCCATGTAATGACTGTTTCAATGACAAGAAGGGACAGGAAACAGATCTGAGCTACACAAATCATCTCAAGTTTAGGATGGGAAGAACATTGCATGAGATGAAGTGATTCCTAATGGCAGTCTCAATCCAAACTCTCATCCACAGTGGATTCAAACATCATTCATGAAAACACAGAAGAAAGAGAGAGAATCCAAAGAGTCACTCAGGAGACCTTTGGAACCTATCCCCAGCCACAGCTGGAATTTGCACAGTATAAGGTAAGATGGCACAGTGAACAGCATCTGAAGTTAGTGCCATTGTTTTTTAAGGTACAGAAACCTTAACTGTAAAACATGTCCGAAAACTATCCCTTTTCCATTTATCCCTTCAGCTTTATGTAACAAATTTGTAAATTACATAGATCTTTTTACTGTATTTGTAAGTTCTCTTGTTAGCAAAGGAGACATTCTGAAATTTTGAATTTGCGTTTGCATTTTGTCATTGTAATAATCCAGTTGTATATTGCTAGCTGCGGGAAGTGGGGAGAGCTATACCCTACTAGCCTAGGCACACCTAGAATAGTATTTGGCATATAGTAAATGCTCATAAATACTTGAATGAATGAGCTGGGGATGGCAGCACACACCTGTAATCCCAGCACTCAGGAGGCTGAGGCAGGAAGATCTCAAGTTCAGGCAAGCCTGGACTACTTAGCAAGTTGGTGGCAAACCTGCCTGCCTGACCCAGAAGCACAGAAACAAGAAGAGAGAAAGCACATATACTATCTAGCCCCACTGGCATCAGATGGAGAGCAATCAGTAGTGCAAATATACTGTAAATTAAACACATGCCCGAGTAGGAATACAGAAATACAAGCACATGGCCACCATTAAAAAACTCTAATATATGTCATAGTCATCCTAACATGAGCCCATGCTCCTCCTCTTAATACCTTCCTTCCCTGACCCCCCAATTGTTTCAGATGAATCTTAGAGCTACAGGACACACAAAAGATCTGCTGACAGTTGATCTGCTCACTTAGGCCCAAAGTCTATTTGGTTTGATTTGTTTTTAAAGGAAGATGTTGGCGTTTTTCATGTTTTTGAGAGGTTTTATGTTTATTAATGTATATGAACACGCAGCTTTGCGTACTTATGCTCACAGTTAGGGAAGCCAAAGGTCAGTGTCAGATATCTTTTGGCCTTGTTCTTTGAGACAGTCTGTCACTGAGCCTACTGCTCCTTTTCGGCTGGACTAGCTGCAGGGAGCCCCAACTTCTTCCTGTCTCTGCTTTCCTCCCAAGTCCTGGGGTTGCACATATATGCCACCACACCTAGCTTTTACCTGGGTGCTGGGGACCCAAAATCCTAGTGCTCAAGCAACAAGCACTTTACCCACTGAGCCATCTTTCCAGCCTGCTTGTTTGTTTTTCAGACAAGGTCTTGTAGCCTAGGACAGCCTCAAATTCACTATGTAGCCAAGGCTGACTCTGAACTTCTGACTCTCCTGCTTCCTCCCTGTCATAGGTGTGGCAATATTGTACTAACTGAGCTTTAAAGAGCTCCTAATTCAGGACAGTAGCTCTCAGGGTGTGGTCTCTGAACTGGTAGAACCAGTCTGGTGGGAATGAGGAAGGAGCATAGATCTTAGCTCCACCCTATTCCTCCTGGGGTGGGCGTGGGCACAGTGTCCAGCCATCTGTTTCTTCATGCTGTCTGGCTGCTCTGGGCTGTACACTAACACTGGAAAGCCACTGGTTCAGGAGATAGTTTGCTTGTTCAAACATCTTAGAGTGGTTGTGTTCTGATAGTCTAGGTGTGCACTAACTCACTCACACCTGATTTTCTCCAGCCTCTGGAAATGGCCAAATTATACTGAATACCATTTGTCCACTTTAACTAGCCAGTGGCTACATTTTGCCATGTCCTGTTTCTTTCTCTTTATTCCAAGTATAACTTGAATTCATTGCAGACATTAAGCATCTCAGATATTTCAGCATAGTGCCTCAAAGTTTTCAGAATCACTCACAATTTTGTTTGTTTTTAAACATGAGCATATAAGAGGCACAGGCTGAAGGATCACTCCAAGTTCAAAGCAGCTGGTCTACTCTGGGTTCCAGGCCAGTCAGGCCACAGTGAGGCACTATTTCCAAAAAGAAAAAGAAAACCTAGGGTCACATACTATGATACTAAGATATTTGTTGATGTGGAAGAATTATTTGTGTCCTAGGTGTAGGCCTATAGCTCGGAAGTAGATGCTACCCTAGACACTGTTCCGCTGCTGTGAAGAGACACCATGACCACAGAAACTTACAAAGGAAAACATGTTATTGGAGGCTTACTTATAGTTTCAGAAGTTTATCCCTCATCTTCATAGCGACATGCAGGGAGGTGCTGAAGTAGTAGCTGAGTGCTACAACCTGATCTGTTAGCAAAGAGAAAGACTCAGGACTTGAGATGGACTTTTGAAACCCCAAAGCCTATCCCCGTGACATGCTTCCTTCAACCTCTTCATCCTTCTAATCCTTTCAAATAGTTATCGCTCCCTAGTGACTAAGCCTTCAAACATATGAACCTGTGGAGGCCATTCTTATTCAAAATGTCACAAGTGTTTTTACAAATTTTAGGCCCAGCACCTGAAAAATTAAAAATAAGCATTCCAAAATATTCGCCATAATCTGTACCCTTGGGAGACTGAGGTTGAAGAGCAAGTTGAAGACCTAGTCTACATAGAATGACCCTGTCTCGCAAAAAAACTAAATAAAATGATGTTGACAATGGCATAGAAAACCCTTTGGGCCTCTTTTAGATACATACTGAAACATTTACAGGTCAAATACTACATTGTTTTAGATTTACTCCAAATCTAAGTGGAGTAGTGTGGGGGAACATTAACAGATGAATCCAGAGCTGTTGGTAACTGGTTCAGATGGATGATAGGCACATGGGAGTCACAGTGTGCTGCTTCTGTGTGATATGGTTTGGGTTTGGGAGGGGCTCTTGGGGGCACTTGGCTGTTGAGATGGTGTCTGGCCTCAAACTTGGAATCCTTGTCTCAGCTTCCTGGAGCTAGGATTATAAGCATGTACTAATACACCCAGCTTCTAGATATGTTCTGAGTCTTTCATAATAAAAATCTAAAATTTTTTTCTGTGTGTATAAGTGTTTTGCCTGAATGTGTGTAATGCACCAGATATATGCCCAATGCTTACAGAGGCCAGAAGGCAGTGTAGAATCCTTTGAAACTGGAGTTATGGACAAATGGTTGGGTATTAGGAATTTAACCCAGGTCCTCTGCAAGAGCAGCAAGTGCTCTTAACCACTGAGCTATCTCTCTACCCGTGAGATTTATTGCTTTTATATTGAATGCAAAATATAATGGGCATGTAAAGACAGCACAGACTCTTGGCTTCTCCTGCAGGTCAGGTGCTATGCTGAGGGCAGTGCTGACACTCAGCCTCACCTATGGGTCAGTACCATGCTGGCACTTTGTGTTAGGTGTCTTTCCTATACCAGATGCTTTCTCTTTGCAGTGAGCAAGTCAAATGGGCTCTGCCTGTATTAATCCTTGTGTTTCTTGAAGGCAGGATTTTTTTTTTTAACATTGCAGAAAATACCTTTAATATTGTAGAAAGTTAAAGAACATGGGAACAGTGAAGCATAGGGTTGGATGTTATTTCTGATGAAAAAAATTATAAAATAATATGAGCCCTTAGAGACATAGCAAGAATAGGTTATTTGTGGGTTTTTTTTTTTTCCCCATTCAGCTCTTTATTAAACAAGTCAGAAGGTGTCTTGGCAGAGACACATCTTCACAGTGTACAACAAGATTCTCCACAACAGGAGAGTGACAGCACAGCTGAGGATATACAGGTCCTGGTTTCTACCAAACTCCAGAAAGCATTCCCTAGGAAGAAAACATGGGTTTCCCCTTTACCCGACTACAGCCACAGAATGCTAGATTTGTACAGCTAATCAAAATTACTTGCAACCTGATGAAGGCAGGAATTAATGGAATATGTAAATTGTTTATCATCTCTCACCATCCTAGCTGATCCCAGGATTTAACCATCATTTATAAATTTTTTTTTTTTTGACAGCTGGAGACCAGATTCAAGAGTGACATTAATGGGGGCATCTTGGCTGACAGGAAAGAACCTCTGAGGTGCCTTATAAAGTTCTCAAGCCCAAACCTTTTGGAGGCATTGAAATCCTTAGCACCAGCCGGTGAGTGGTCAGCATGTCTTACCAGCCAGACCACTGCTTTTGATTCTCAGTAACTAACTAGCTGGTTTCCTCTGAGTGTCCTGCCTCTCCAGTTGCTGCCAATCAAGCCCTGTTTTGTTTCTGCCCTTAGTAGGGGTTAGGAGAAGGTGCCCATAATTTAGTTCTGATCTTGGCCATTTTTAAATTAATTGTCCCTGTGATTATGCTGATGGTTTTTTCTTTTTCTTTTTTCAGGTATAGCTGATGCACCGCTTTCTCCACTGCTCACCTGCATACCAAGCAAGAAAATGAATTATTTTAGAATTAGAGATAAATGAGATACATGTGGCTTTGCTTGTATTGTACATGCAATTCCAGTTATGGCTAGCTAGCTTCTGAATCTTGTATTTTAGAAATCAACTCTTGGCATTGGAAATTCAGTGTTTTTAATGTAACTGTTGGGATTAACTATGTCCTTCCCATGTGCTTTTACTTCTGTCTTCTACTAAGTCCAGCAACTGTGGTGGGCATTTGAGAAGTGATCACACACACACACACACACACACACACACACACACACACACACACACACGGCCGCTCAGAAGTCAAGCATGACACGGTGGCTGAGCCTGCTGGCATCACCCCTACTGTCTTTTATCCCACTCCTTCTCGTCCTCGGAAATCTAGTGTCAGTCGCTGGTTTCTGTGGGATTTCAAAAACTACTCAACCCAAAACTTATAGGAGAACCAGAGGGGAGAGCTAAGTGCATTAAGCTACTCCACAGACTGCATAGCTGATGGCTTGTTTCTATAAAGTTATTCTGTTCTATACATACGTGGAACATTGAAAATGAGCATCACTGTTACACTGACTTGTGAATAAAGATACTGGAAAACTGGTCTGTCAGTTGCTTTGGATGAGAATCAAACAGGCTGAGTAGAATGCATAAACACAGCATGAAAGGACTAAGTGATGCTTTATACTGAGATATGTACAGACTGGGTCATCTGTTATGCCCAGGTCTCAGAAACCCCCAAAAGACCACCACAGAGACCAGATCCCACATATAAAAGCAAAGAGCCTTTATTTTCAAGCTCCAGGCCTTGGTCTCTGTCTGATGCAGCGGTGAGAGCAGAGAGCCCTGAGCCAAGGCAAGGTAGTTTTTATCATAGTAGTGGTTGGGTGAGGGCATTTCCAAGGTTCAGGACCCTGGTTGGTTGACATTTATGGAGGGGCATCTGTAAAACAAAAATAGGTGTGTGCTAGACTCAGGGACATCTGGCTACCTTATCCAATGGCTGGAATGTTTGGGATGTCAGGTACTTCCCCTTAGATGTAGGCCATCCCTGGGTGGGGTCAGCTTATGGCTTTTCCTGGGTCTGGGTGTTGCCAGAAGCTGTGCCTGGGCCTCTAAGCCTGTCATAGCAGCTGTGTGGTCAAGCTGTTTGGGGGCCCTCCACAGTGCTGGCTAGTTCTATATCAGTGTGATGAGCTAGAGTTATCTGAAGAGGGAACCTCAGTTGAGAAAAATATCTCCATATGATCTGGCTCTAGGGTATTTTCTTAATTAGTGATTGAGAGAGGAGGGCCCAGCCCACTGTGAGTAGGGACACCCCTGGGCTGGTGGTCCTGGGTTCTGTAAGAAAGCAGGCTGAGCAAGCCATGAGAAGCAAGCCAGTAAGCAGCACCCCTCCATGGCCTCTGCATCAACTCCTGCCTCCAGGTTCCTGCTCTGTTTTTAGTTTCTGTCCTGACTTCCTTTGATGATGAACAGAGCTCTGGAAGTGTAAGTCAGATAAACCCTTTCTTCCCCAGCTTGCTTTTTTAGTCATGGTGTTTTGTCACAGCAATTGAAACCCTAACTAAGGCTTAAAGATGCTAACTCCCCCTATACATACCTTTGGTTTTTTGTTGGTTTTTTTTTCCTTTAATAAGATTTTTTGGATTTGGCTCGTCAGTGGTGGCACATGCCTTTAATCCCAGCACTTGAGAGGCAGAGACAGGTGATCTCTGAGTTCGGACCAGCCTGGTCAACAAAGCGAGTTCCAGTACTGCTAGGGTATACAGAAACTCTGGAGAAAAAAAAAGATTTTAGGATTTTATTTTGTGTATATGTATTTTGCTCGCATCTGTTTATGTATATCACATTCATGCCTTGAGTGTCCTGGGACATCTCGGAAGTCCTTGAGCATCCTGGGGTATTCTACTACTTCATAGCTCTCCCTGGTATAATGGCAGGGATGAAGATTGGAATCTGGATTAGACCCATCATATTATCCTGCTCGAGTAGTATCCCAGAGTGAGGCTCCTGCTTAAGAAAATTCTGGATTTGGGACTTCTCAAACTTACCTATTGGATGCTTGATGGCCATCTGCAAATGCCTGGGGACGGCTACTGCAGGAAATGCAAAGCCAAAGACCTTCAAGTCAGAAGAACTGACTCCGAATCCCTGTCTTAGTTACTTTCCTATTTCGACAAAACACTGTGACGAAAGCAATTCATAAAAGGACACACACCTTCAACCCCACACTCTACAGGAGGTAGGAGGCAGATCGCTGAGTTCAAGGCCATCCTGGTCTACACAGCCAGTTACAGTACAGCCAGGGCCGTTACACAGAGAAATCCAGTCTGGAAAAAAGAACAAATGATAACAACCACATTTAATTGGGCGCTCACAGTGACAGAGGGTTAGAATCCACACCCATCATCAGAGGGAGGATGGCGACAGGCAGGCGTGCGTGATAGTGGAGCAGTAGATGAGAGCTGCTGTCTTCTTCACACACATGAGGCAGTGAGAGGAACCTGGGAATGACATGGGCTTTTGAAACCTCAGAAGCCACCCTCGGTGATTACACCTCCTCCAATAGGCCATACCACCTAGTCCTTCATAAACACTTCATAAACAACTGAGGAGCAAGCCTTCAAACATGAGCCTATGGCAGCTATTCACATTCAAACCACCAGTCCCCCAAATATCAGCAGTGCATTGAACACTTCATATGCTCAGCGTTGTGGTTGTTATCTCACATACACTACCTCATTTCCAAGTTCTGACCTTTGTGGGAGTGAGCAATGTTTAGGACAATTTTACCTCATAACCTAGCTGCCTTGAGCCTGTGACAATCCTGCCTCTACTTCCTGAGTTCTATGGTGACAGGTGAGCCACCATTTCCAGTAGCATTACTAACCTTATTTTATTGACATGAATATCCTCCCAGCAGTCAGTCTTCATACCCTAGCAATTGCTGAACCATTCTCAAAGACATCTGACTCATAATCCCTGGAATCCCAGTATGTTCCCAAGGCAAAGGGATCCTACAGTTGAGCGAAAGCCTCTATGGTACCTCGACAGGCCTGATGTAATGGGATGGCTGAAAATGGTCGGTTATGGAGTGTGACAGATTCAACTCGCCATTACTGACGTTGGTGAAGGGGGCCCTTGGCAAAGAAATGCAAGAGACCTCTAGAAGCTGGAAAAAGCAAGGTCCCTGGAGCCTTGAGTAAGAACCAGCACTGCTGACACCCTGATTTCACCTGAGTAGATCCACTTCAGACTTCTGCCCTCATCAGAGAGAAGATAACTAGTCTTTGGGAGCTGGGAATGTAGTTCAGCTGGCAGAGTACTTGTCTATCTTGTACACCACAAACCAGCACTAGGGAGGTAGAGGTAAGAGAATCAGGAATTCAAGGGCTCGATGACTATATGGGGGAGTTTGAGGCCATCCTGGGCTACATGAGAATCTGTCTCAAAAATAAAATAAAGTTGTGTCTCTCACTCTTTTTTTTTAAGTGCTACGGATCAAACTCAAGGCCTTTAGCATGTAGGCAAATGGTCTACAATATAAAACTCCTAATAATAATAAAGCAACAACCAAAAAATAAAACTAAAAGCATCCCTTTTTCTTCTGTGCAGCTAATACCTGAGCTAGGTTCCTAGGAAGAAGAATGGCTGGGTCCATGGGACTGATCCAGTTCACCTGTTCTCCCAGCAGCTGGCTCCGCTGATAGATGCGCCTCCGATACGCGCTCGCTGCGGCCGGCTGGGGGCGCTGCAGCGGCCGCCGGGCCGGATGCTAATGAGCCCGGCGTCCCCGCCCTCTGCCGGAAGTGGCTGCGGCGGGGGCGGGCACTGAGAGAGGGGCCTGGCGGCCGTGCGGGAACCATGGCGGCCACGGAGGCGGCGGCGGCTGGGTCCGCGGCTCCGGCCCCGGGTGTCCCGGCTATGCCGGCGAGCACGCGGGGAGCCGCCGCCGCCTCAGGCCCGTGGAGGCCGTCGGAGTCGCGTCTTCAAGGAAGCCGACCGCGACCGGCCAGGGCTCGGGCCGCGGCCCCGGTGCCACCGGCCCGGGAGCTGATCCAGCCGTCTGTGAGCGAGCTGTCCCGGGCTGTACGCACCAATATTCTGTGCACTGTGCGTGGCTGCGGCAAAATCCTGCCTAACAGTCCTGCGCTCAACATGCACCTAGTCAAGAGTCACCGACTGCAGGTGAGCGGGCCGCGGCGGGGGCGCGGGGCGTGCGGGGTGTGCGCGGTGCCCGGCCACCTGCGCTCGACCGTGCACGGAGGGAGCGCGAGAGCGCGGGGCGCGCACACGCACCGGGCCAGCCGCTTCCCGGTGGCGTGCCCACAGCACCTCGGCGAGCTGCCGGTTACCTGGGTTCCTTGGATGAGCGACAGGTGATGCCACCAAGGCACCCGAGTGCAACCCCACGCGCTTTCCCACTCCTCCCGCGAAGCCGCCGGTGGGTCCTACCCGGTCATTCAAAAGCGGCTGCGGGTTGAGCTCTCGGCACTTGAGCTACAAGTTTCACAGGGTTGCTAAGATCAACTCTGCACAGGAATGAGAGGGGAGGGGAGGCTTCTCTGTGGATTGTTAGGAGGAGATCCACCGACAGATAACACGACAGTCGTCTGAGCAAGACCGCCCCGTGTTACGTAAAAGGAGACAGTGACTTTCAAACCTATAGTATATTCTGGAAGCTTGGTAAAAATCAGATGCCGAGACCCCACCCCAGACCTGTAAAGTCACAACAACGTTTACAAAAGGAAGCTTCCTTCCACCATCACATCTCTGTGCCAGCAGTTGTGGATTTGTGCATGTTACCCGGGTCGGATTGGAGGGTGGGATCAGAGGGTTGCAGGCTCTGTCTGACCTCCAGGTAAACCCACCTTCGGCACTTCCCATGAGAACTGACCAGCAGCAACTCCGAGTTTCAGTCTGTAGTAGGGCAAATAAGTATGTACTTAAGGGGTGACTCGCCTTAGCAGCTGCACACAAGAGGCGACAGTGATCTCATAGAAAGGTCAGTCAGGAAATGTCAGCAGGGTCATGCTGAGGAAGTTCTGTGCAAACGTTTGGGCCTCCTTCCAGCACAAAAGTACTCTCCATGGGCTTCGATCTGCAGTTTTCTCTTTCATCCTAAATGTTCATGAAACTCTCCCTTTTTTCCTACCACAGTTTAGGCGAAAAGTGAGCGTGTAAGAATTCTACAACCTACTCACACAAATCCTTGTAACTTGCGTTCAACAACCATAACCTGCCTTTAGTATCGGCCCCTTGCTGATAGGTTCGTTCATGTCTTGTGTGGTCCAGGCTATCCTCAGACTCACTATGTAGCTGAGGATAACCTTGAATTTTTAATCCTCCTGCCTCCACCTCTCAAATGCTGAGATTGCAAGCAGGGACCATCATTCCCAGTTTTATTCAATGTGGGGATCAAAGCCAGGACTTCATGAATGCTAGGGGAGCACTCTCCTGAGCTGCATCCCCAGCCCCAGGTTGGTATGTTTCTCATCAGAAGCCACCAGTCTGACCAAAGGCTTCCTCAGTCTTGGCTGCTGTGACTCTAGCCAACATTTCTTCACAAGTCACTTGTTCTTTTCTCTGTTAGGAGCTCTGTACCCCTCAAATCTTTGTTATGCCTTGGAAGCACTAAGATGCCCTGACTGTGGAGAACTAGTTTAATGATGTACAGTAGATTCTTTTGTTTAAGTGCCCAAAGCTCAGGAAGACACATAACATATGACCGGAGGAACATGTCTGAGCCAATACAGGTTTGGTTTCATTTGGTTCAGTTCTGAGGCAGGGTCTTACTGTGTAGACCAGGGTAACCTTACACGGCTGGGAATGTCCCTGCTTCTACTGGCCAAGTGCCGGAACTACAGCACACACCACCATGCCCTGCTCTAGCCAATGTGAATGTCAGCAGTCAGATCCTTCCTGGGGTCTGAGCATGTCAGAGTACTGGTGTCCTCTTTTGCCTCGAGCCTGTGTGAAGTCATGTTTTGCAGAATCAAATCCATTTTTCAGATTCACTCCTCTGGAGATAGCAGTAAAGAGGCCGGTCCCTTCTAGAGCCCAGATACTGAGCAGCACAAGGATGGACTGGGTAGCAGTATTTAAACTGCCTCAGAACTGTGGCTGCTGTTTCTCTGTCAGGCAGCTCACTACCCTGTAACCTCTGCCCAAGTAACCTCAGGACCCACAGCCCCTGGGCATCTGTGGTCTGATGGAAAGGGAGTCCATTTTTTTTCTAATGAAGAGGCCTGTGTGATATAGCCATACCTATGTGGTAAGGCCACAGGTAGCAGCCATGTGTACCCTCAGGCTGGCTACCACCCAGAGGCTCTTCAGTTCAATTCTTTTTTTGTTTGTTTTTGTGTGTGTGTGTGTGTTGTTGTTGTTTTTGAGACAGGGTTTCTCTGTGTAGCTTTTGGAGCCTGTCCTGGATCTTGCTCTGTAGACCAGGCTGGCCTCAAACTCACAAAATCTGCCATGATAATCTTTATTCCCTCTCCATTGGTTGGATGGTTATTTTATTCTAGTCTACCCCCAGCCGAATACCTAAGCTTCTGAAGGAAGCCGAGTGAGACGGAGGAGCTGGAAGCCACCTTTGGTTTTACATGAGTTCTCAAAATAAATGTCTCTATTCCATGCCCTAGAAGGAAATCTGGACATGTCATCAGCCAGCTGTGCCTGGAGTGGGCTCAGCAGAGAAAGGGAGCAGTGATGCTTTGGAGTGAGAGCTGAAATGATCCAGAGGAAGAGTGGAGGAAGCAGGCTCTGCCTGACTGCTGGAGAAGCGTGTGAAAGCGGGGGAGGGGCAGGCGGGCGCTTACAGAGCCCATCCTCAAGCAGCATTCATGTTTTAAAGCCTGGCTTAGTGGGGTCTGCATTCTGCTCCATCCAAGGGTATGTTTTCAGCAGTTTCCTGGGAACTTATTTTAGAGAGGAGAGAAAGGCTGTGGCAGGTTGCTCTGTAAACCACAGTATGTGAAGATTTACTGACTTTCAGTTTAGAATAGGTGAAAAAGTGGACTGGGCTCCTTGGGTGCCTTCTGTAAGGGGTGAGGTGCGAGGCAGTTTCTGCCGACATCTTTATGGTCTTCTCCTTCCTTGCCTCTCCTCTTAAGCCACGTGCTTCCTTACCCTCCTTTTTCTGTTCTTTAAAGTACGTGTGTGTGTGTGTGTGTGTGTGTGTGTGTGTGTGTGGCAAAAGGGTGCTTATAGAGGCCAGAACCCAGCACTGGGCCCCCTGGAGCTGGAGGGAGACCCAGGTAGTTGTTACAGGTGGTTATGAGTTGCCAGTTGCCGCATGGATGCTAGAACGGAACTCTGCAAGAGCAGCAGGTGCTCTTAACCATTGAGCCATCCCTCCAGCCCCTCCTCCTTTCATTTGTGTGTTTTTTCCCTTGTTTTTGGGGGGGTTTTGTTCTGTGGTGCTGAAGATGGAACCTGGGGCTTCACGCCTTGGCCCCCACCATCCTGTTTGGAATTGTCTTTTTCTTTTGTAAACCCTTAGAATATATAAATATTGCTGTTATTTAAGTGTTAAATTTGATTATTTACTTGTTTAATATTAATATCACTTAAATAAAAGATTCCCACATTTCCATCTGAGAAAGGAGTGTGTGGTTGGAGTAGAGCACCCTCCGAGAAGAAAACAGAAGACGGAGCCAGCAGCAAGGCAGGAGAGTAAACATGTAGCGGTAGAATGTGGACTGTTTATAATCGTACACACAAGACGTAGGCCCCAAACTGGCAAGTGTTTGTCACTGTAGAGACTGCGGGTAACTGCTTTCCTGCTGGGATTCCTGGTGTGGTGTGCCATCCTGTCTCTTCTCCCTAGCCTACCTTTGAACTCACTGCCTCACAATGCAAGTAGAAAGAAACCCCAAAGCCCTGTGGTCTCTGTAATGATCTGTGATGACGGAGCTGGCCCCGGAAGGTGGGAATATGTGTGACGGTGGGTGGTGCTGTGGGCAGGGGTTTTAGCATCCACTTATACAAGTGTTGAGGTCTCATCTCCACATACAGTGCAGTTCTGGCTCAGGCAGGCCAGGTGAACAATATACAAGCTCACATTGAACTTTTACTGGTTCAGAATAATCCTGGAGCCACCAGGTAACACAAATGAAGAGGTTGGAAAACTAAAATGACAGGCTGAGCATCTTAAATGCCTCCAAATCCAGAACTCTTGGAGCACCCACGAAGCTCGAAACCTTCGGATTTGGGAGCATTGGGGGCTTTTAACTCAGCAGGGAAAGTCTGTGCAAACTTTTGAGTCTCAGAGTCAGTTCTAGTCCCAAGCACTTTGTGAAGGATATTTCAGGCTGAGTTCCATTAGGTGTAACAACAATACAAGGAAGGGTGGGGACTTGAGTGTCCAGGCTGCTGAGGTCTGGACATGGGTTGCTCTGGGAAGCTGTTGAAAATGGTCTGAACAAGGCAATGGCATGACTGAAGGTAAGTTTTAAAAATATTAATCTGAGCTGGGCAGTAGTGGCACACGCCTTTAATTTCAGCACTCGAGATCTATGAGTTCGAGGCCAGCCTGGTCTACAGAGTGAGTTCCAGGACAACCAGAGCTACACAGAGAAACCTTGTCTCGAAAACAAATAAACAAAAAAATTAATCTGGAGGCTAAAAATGTTTTAAAATTAATTTTAAAATATTAATTAAAGAGATAGCTCAATGGTTAAGAGTGAGTGCTGCTTTTAAAGCAGACCAGGTTTGGTTCCCAGCACCCCCATAAATGCTCACAATCACATGTAACACAGATTCCAGATAATCTGATGGCCTCTTCTGCCCTCCACAGGCCATGTTTGTGGTATGCAAAAACTCATGCATACACAGAGTGTTTCAGAATAAATTATTTTTAATACAAAATATATATCTGGCAAAATATGTAGGATGCCTTTTTTTTTTTTTTTTGTCAATTTAAGAGCTTAGAATCTGATGATGGAGACAGCTGAGTATGAATTGGCTGGAAGGAGCTCCATTGTGGACACGTGGCTAAGGAGTTGGAAGCGTCTTTCAGTTGAACGCACACATCCTTTTTCTCTAATAATGCTAGATGGGAAAAATATGAGTCAGTTCAAACTTCTCTTTCTTTCTTCTCTCTCTCTGTTGAGACAGGGTTTCTCTGTGTAGCCCTGGCAGTCCTGGAACTCACTCTGTAGACCAGGCTGGCCTCGAACTCACAGAGATCTGCTTGCCTCAGCCCCCTGAATGCTGGGATTATAGGCTTATGCACCACCACACCCCACACAAAAGTTTTCTATTAAAAACATAACTGGGGGTGCAGCGGGAAGCTATCCAAGTGCCCCCCATGGGGCTAATGAAGAGCAAATATGTGATGGAGAGACAGGAAAGGTGGAGTATGAGTTGGAGAGATGGGAGAGCTGGCCCCATCCTTTGACCGCTGCTGTGACAGCGGGGGTGGGGGCAGCAGAGACCTAAGCTGACCAGCTCAACCACCACCCAGGCCAGGTCCAGGGCCCTGAGTTGGCCTACCCCAACTCGCGTGCTGTGGGATGTTCTGTATGTCAAATGTGTTGCTCTGATTGGTTAAAATAAATAAAGTGCTGGTTGGCCAGTAGCCAGGCAGGAACGATAGGGTAGTCGGGACAAGGAGGAGGAGAATTGTAGGAAGTGGAAGGCTGGGTGGAGGGACATGGTCAGCCGCGCCATGACAAGAAAGATGTAAGGTACCGGTAAGCTATGAGTCACATGGCAACTTCTAGATTAATAAAAACGGGTTAATTTAAGATAGAAGAAGTAGATAACAAGAAGCCTGCCACAGCCATACAGTTTATAAGTAATGTAAGCGTCGGTGTGTTCATTTTATGAGTGGGCTACCGGACTGCTGGGGCTTGGTGGCACCTGGAGCAAAGCTCTCTCTCCAACTACACTCCTGTCTGTGGGCTGCTGGAGCACATGAAGGGGCTGGTCCTGCAGAACCATAGCCACAGGATCTCCATGACCCTGGGCAAGAGCAGGATATCCAAGAGGCCCAGGATTGATAGTGTAGCTGAAGCTAGAGGCCCTGAACCAGAACCATTGCAATAAACGCCATTCGGACAAAAGTGTATACTGTATGACACACCGCAGCACCCAGTGCCACTGTGACAAACAAGTATGTGATGGAGAGGCAAGAGAGACAGGAGCGGAGTGGAACTAGTCCAGTGACAGCTGTGACTGGTGTGAAAGAAGGCCGCCATTGATAGAGGAGCAGGCTGTTGCCCAGAGGGGTCAGCGAGATGGTTTGTTTGTTTGTTTTTAATCTTTTTGGGAGGGGAGGTTACAGGGGTGGAGGGCAGAAGGACTGGGAAATGAGTGGGATTGGGGTATGTGATGTGAAGTTCCCAAAGAATTAATTAAGAAATTATGTTTTAAAAAAAACTGATGGGGCTGGAGAGATGGCTCAGTGGTAAGAGCACTCACTGGGCCGCTCTTCCAAAGGACCCAGGTTCAATTCCCAGCACCCACATGGCAGCTCACAACTGACTCTAACTCCAGTTCCAGAGGATCCAACATCCCCACACAGACATACATGCAGAAAAAAACACCAACACACATAAAATAAATCAACCATTTTAAAAGATGAAGTTTCATTTTTTAAAAAGCTGATAAATTGGTAAAGGAAATGAGGTTGGTGCTGAGGGACATTGCCGGTTGTCGTCACCTAGCAGATACCAGTCAATGTTCAGCAGAAACTGAATTCACAAGGGAACTAAGATGCCAGCTTAGTTTATTGATAGTAAGTCTTTTGACAAAACACAAAAGGAAAGGTTTGGGGAGTGGCTCGGTTAGCCCCACAAAACA
This sequence comes from Onychomys torridus, assembly GCF_903995425.1. Taxonomy (NCBI): domain Eukaryota; kingdom Metazoa; phylum Chordata; class Mammalia; order Rodentia; family Cricetidae; genus Onychomys; species Onychomys torridus. The sequence continues at coordinate 45,023,957 of NC_050447.1, forward strand.
GTAACAACAACAACAACAAGATAAAGAATGAAGCTAGAGAGAAGGCACAGTGATCAAGAGAGCTTTTTGCTCTTCCAGAGAACCTGAGTTCAGTTACTGACTCCCACGTCAGTTCATTCACAGCCACCCGCAACTCCAGCTCCAGGGACTCTGGTGCCCTCTTCTGGCCTCAGTAGGCACTGCACATGACACATAACACACACATAAATAAACATATTCTTAAAGATGATGACTATACAGGCAAAATGAGTAAAGTAAAGGCTGTGAAATCCTTAGAGGTTATGGGGGCAGTGCATGAAGAAAACAGAAAAAGACGATTGTAGTGGCAGCTTAGATCAGGAGGAGTTGGAATTACATACCTCAGTTAAACAGTAATAGATAAATACTTTCACTGGAAACCGAAGAGAATGGAGAATTTTGGGGGGAGACCACTTAAATATCCAACTGAGCATGAGTCTAGTTCAGTGGTTCTCAACCTGTGAATCTCAACCCTGCATATCAGATATTTACATCATGATTCATAATGGTAACACAATTACAGCTATGAAGTAGCAACAAAATAATTCTATGGTTGGGGTCACCACAACATGAGGAAGTGTATTAAAGGGTTGCAGCATCAGGAAGGTTGAGAACCGCTGCTGTAGACAGTGCCATGGCATGGTCCTGATGGCGTAGGCCAGCACTGAAAACCTGGAGGGATGACTACATCCAAAACGAACAGAGGCAACTGATGGAGTTTGAGCAAAGCAAGGCCTCTTTCCCTCTCGGTGAGTGGGCCGTCATCAAAGTCCCATGTTCCTCTTCAGAACCAGAGGATCATCTATGATCTGCTGGAGCATAGGAGGCTGGTCCTGCAGTCCCTAAGCTGCAGGACTTCTACGACACAAGGCAACAGCAGATAACCAAGAGGGGGTTCCAGTGAGGGCCCAGCATTGATAGTGTAGCAGGGACTAGAGGCCTCGAACCAGACCAATGAGTGCAGTGAGCACCTACAAGTAAAGATGTGTGGATAAAAGTGTTTCCTGGGTGACTCGCTGTGTCACTACAGCTCCATGACTAGAGTTTCCTTTTTTCTCTCTCTCAAATTTCATTTTGGAGGGGAGGTTGCTAGGGCAGAGGGCAAATATGCAGGGACGGGAAATGAATGGGACTGAGATGCATGATGTGAAAGACACAAAGGATAAATAAAAGAAAGTTTTATAAAAGGAAGAACCAGGGGAAGACTTGGACCAGGTAGCTAGTAATGTCTCACACCCTGAGTGTACAACAGACAGAGGAGTGTGTATCCCAGGACCATGTGCCTCTTAGCAGGATGCCACCCATTTCTTTCTCTGATGACCCATAGACAGGCAGGCCACCACCCACCCCCTTCTTTAGAGGCAGCTAGGAGTGATCAGCAGGAATTATGTCTGAATCCACCAAGAATCTCAGGCCAAGACTGGACAGCCACACAAAGGACCTGAATTTGATCCCCCATAGAACCCATGTTAAAATGCCTGGTGTGGTAAGGTAGCATGTCCTTATAATCCCAGGGCTAGCAAGTTCCAGGCCAGTGAGAGACTCTGTCTAAAAGGACTGGTCACCATTCCTGAGAGTGTGACCCAAGGTGTTCTAGCCTCCACACATAGGACATACATATGCATTTAAATTTTTTAAATTTCCAGTTGACATCACTTATAGCCTGGTGTGGTAGTGTGTGTAAGTATAGACCTGTCTACTCCAGAGACTGCAGAGGGAGGCTTACTTGAACCTCAACAATCCTGAGCAACGTATTAAAAACCATGTCTCTTAAAATACATTTTATTTTATTGTTATTATTGAGGGGCTGGCTCATGTATGGATGTCAGAGGACAACTTTCAGGAAATGGTTCATTCCTATCTGGGTCCAGGGATTGGACTCAGGTCATCAGGCTTATTTAGCAAGTGTCTTTACCCATGGAGCCATCTCACTGGCCCAGAATAAAAAATAAATAAAACATTTTCAAAAGCTAAGCATGATGACACAAACATTCCAGGCTACTTCTGAGACTGAGGTAGATGAACAAATTCAAGGCCAGCCTGGACTACTTAATGAGGACTTGTAAAGGGAAGTTCGGGAGGAGGAACTGGAGATGGTAGAATATTGGGTTAGGAGAAAATGAATTACACATAGCAAAAATGTTAATGGACTAGACATTGTTAATATAATTCTTGACTATATATTGTATATACTTATTGTATATACTTTATCTTATATTACTTATAAGATTCCTTTATTTAGACAAAAGGGGAAATGTGATAATTGTGTCCTCCAATATATTGTGCACCCTAATAAACTTACCTGGGGTCAGAGAACAGAACAGACAATATATTATACATAGAGGTTAGGCAGTGATAGCACACACCTTTAATCCTAGCCTTCTGGAGACAGATCCATTTGGATCTCTGCAAGTTCAAAGCCACACTGGAAACAACCAGGCATGGTGACACATACTTTAATCCCAGGACTTGAGATCTCATATCTTGCTTGGGAAAGACTCATGCCTTTAATCCCAGGAAATGATGGCAGGAAGCAGAAAGGTATATGAGTCATAAAAAACCAGGAACTAGGGCTTTTTAAGCCTTTAGGCTTTCAGCAGCATTTCAGCTGAGATCTATTCGGATGAGAACTCGGAGGCTTCCAGTTTGAGGAAACAGGATCAGCTGAGAAGTTATCGAGGAGAGGTTAGCTGTGGCTTGTTCTGTCTCACTGATTTTTCAGCGTTCACCCCAATGTCTGGCTCCTGGGTTTGTTTTTATTGATAAGACCTAACGATTCGTGCTACACAAAAATTGGGGATGTGGCTCAGTGATTAAAAGTACTGACTGCTTTTCCAAAGGACCCGAGTTCAATTCCCAGCACCCACATGGCAGCTTATAAGATCTGGTGCCCTCTTCTGGCCTCAGTGGGTACCAAGCACACACAACACCAGAATTGGGGAGGTGACTTAGTTTATAAAGGACATGTGATGCAAGCATGGGGACCAAGTTTGGAGGCCATGCCTACAGTAACACTGGGAAGGTAGACAGGAAGATCCTTGGAGCCTAGTGGAATTGATGACCAATCAAAAGGCCTCTCACAGGTGTGCCCTCCATTTCTGGACTATAGTTCATTCCAGATGTAGTCAAGTTGACAACCAAGAACAGCCATCACAGTGAGGGACTATATCTCAAAAAAATAGGATGGAGGGCCAGTGAGACAGCCCACCAGGTCAGGGTGCTGCCTGCCAAGCCCAGCGACGTAAGGGTAATCCCCTGGGCCTATATGATAGAATGATAGACTCTTTCAAATTGTCCTCTGACTTCTACATGTGTGCTGTGGCACATGCATGCACATACTAAGTATATAAACATAATTTCCAAAAGTAAATAAAATGGAGAATGATCTAGGAAGCTGCCTAATGTTGACCTCTGACCTCTATACACTTGCACAGGATGCATGAGCACCTTCGTGCATGAGGACACCCACCCTGAAAAATGGAGAGTGACAGTGTTCCCAATGAGGCCCAGGTCCTATTCACAGGAGGTTTTCTCAGGGGCTCAAACTAAGAATGTGAGTGAGGATGAGAAACAAGAGCAAGGACAAGCCTGGGAGCTGGGGCGTGGCTTTCCTTGCGGACATGCTGGCTGGGAGGGCAGATGGATGCCTAGTTCCTGTATTTCTATCACCAGCCTGTTGTGATGGGTTTTGTGAGGTGATTGCTGAGCCAGGTGTGGTTCACCCCTTAATTCCAGCACTCCAGAGGCAGAGGCAGCAGAACTCTGATTTTTGAGGCCAGCCTGGTCTACATACTGAGTTCCAGGCTAGACAGGAGTACATAGAGAGACCCTGTCTTGAATGAATGAATCAATCAATCAATCAATAATCACTAATGATAATTGCTGGATTTTACTTTTGCAGGACGGCATAGTAAATCCAACAATAAGAAAAGATTTGAAAACTGTCCCAAAATTCTACTGTTGTCCAATTAAAGGATGTCCTCGAGGCCCTGACAGACCATTTTCTCAGTTCTCTCTGGTTAAACAGGTATGTCACTTACTGTACCTTTTTCAAAGCGGACGTGTCAGTTACTTCTCTGTTGTTGCAGTAAGCACCATGGCGAAGTTGGAGAGACGGCCTAGTGGTTCAGAGCATTGGATGCTCTTCCAGGTTCAGTTTCCAGCAGCCACGTGGCCACTAAAAAATGTTTGTAGCTGCAGTTCCAGAAAACCCAACCCTCTTCTGGCCTCTGTAGGAACTGCACACATGTGGCACATACATGCACATAAAATAAAATCTTTTTTAAAAGTAAATAAATAAAAACCCCATGACTAAGGCACCTTATAGAAGGAAGTGTTTATTTTATTTGGCTTACAGTTCCAGAGGGATGAGAGTCAGTCATGGCAGGGAAGTGGGGCAGCAGGCAGGCATGGTGGCCACAGCAAAAGCTGAGTGTTCCCATCTTAAGCTGCAAGCAGGATGCAGAGGGAGCAAACTAGGGAGGCATGTGGCTGTGAACCCCCCCCCCGACCCCAGTCCGTCCCCAGTGCCATGCTTCCTCCATAAGACCACACCTCCTGAACCTACCCAGACAGTGCCACCCGTCAACGGGGACCAAGTATCCAGACATCTGAGCCCCTGGGGCCGGTCTCGCTCAAGCAGCACAATGACATGCCAATGGGGTAAACTCGTCTGTGCGCTACCTGCTGAGCAGCCATAACCAGGCTGTCTTGTGAGGAGGGAGGGATCCTCTACTGGGGGCAGAGAGGTTCGAGACTGAAGAGATTGATCCTGAGGGCTGGAGAAAAGGTCCAGTGGCTGAAAGCACACATGACTCTCGGGAGGACCTAAGTTCTATTCCCAGCACCCACATCAAGTGGCTCAGAGCCATCTGTAGCTCCATGGAAATCTGATCTCTCTTCTGGCCCCACAGACACTATACTCATGTTCACATGCATGCACAGAAACACATACATAAAAATAAAATTTGAAAAACAAAAGTGAAATGATTAAAGTTCTGCTGGAGGGTCTTGAGAAGGGCCTCGCAGAGACTGTTTGTCTTAGTTAAGGTTGCTCTTACTGTGATGACACACCATGACCAAAAAAGCAAGTTGGGGAGGAAACTGTTTATTTGGCTTACATTTCCACATCATAGTCCATCATTGAAGGAAGCAGATCAGAAACTCAAAACAGGCGGGAGCCTGGAGGCAGGAGCTCATGCAGAGACCAGGGAGGATGCTGCTTATTGGCGTACTCATCATGATCTATCTGCTCATCCTGGTCCCGTGTCTTATAGAACCCAGGACCACCAGCCCACCATGGGCTGGGCCCTCCTCTATCAATCACTAATTAAGAAAATGCCCTACAGCCAGACCTTATGGAGGGATTTTTTCAACTGAGGCTCCGTCCTTTAGGGTAACTCTAGCTTGTGTCGAGTTGACATAAATCTAGCCAGCACACTGTATATTCTTGGCCCACAGCACTGAATGTGTAGTTGAGAGTCTGAATACACGGATTGGTTCCAAGGCAGCCTGCCCACTCTGCATAAGGAGAAACATATGTTAAACTGAAGTTTGTCTACTGGCAAATGCTGTGCCTGGTGATCGCTGGGAAGCTGGCTGTGTGGGTGGATCTTAACGGGATGCTGTCTTCTTGTCTTAATCCCAACTGTGTTTTTTGCAGCACTTTATGAAAATGCATGCAGAAAAGAAGCACAAATGCAGTAAATGCAGTAATTCCTATGGCACCGAGTGGGACCTGAAACGGCATGAGGAGGACTGTGGCAAGACCTTCCAGTGTACGTGTGGCTGTCCCTACGCCAGCAGAACCGCGCTGCAGTCTCACATCTACCGAACCGGCCACGAGATCCCTGCAGAACACAGGTAAAGCACAAAGAGATGCGGTGAGGAGCTGCGAGGGGCTGGAAAGAGGGCTTCCTGGGGAGCCAGCCACATTGGGAAAGAGCCTGTGGCTTTGCAAAGGGTTCTTTTGGAGTAGCAGCAGTAGTAACAGAAGAGCCCCCTGGCCAGGGTCTCTTTTTATTTTCCTGTTTGAGGCTGGGCCGATGGTCCTCCTGCTGCAGCCTCCCGGGTGCTGGGGTTACAGGTGTGTACACCAGTGCCCAGCACAGAGCCTGGGATGCTGACCACTTGCTTTGTATTTCTCCTAAAGGTTTTTATTTTTACTTATATGTATGTGTGTATGTCAGTGTGTGTGTGTGCGTGGCACATGCATGCAGGTTCCTGAAGAGGCCAGAAGAGGGCATTGGACTCCCTGGAGCTGGAGTTACAGGTGGTTGTGACCTGCCCAATGCAGGTGCTGAAAACCAAATTCAAGTCCTCTGGAAAAGCAGCAAGGGTCCTAACTGCTGAGCTAGCTCTCCAGCACATGGTTCCTGAGGCCCCTTTCCTATTCCCATTTGAAAATGTCAGCATCTTCTCTCAAGAGAGAGAAAGGGATTGCTGAGCACTAAAAGCTGTATTGTAACTCAGTTTCATTTTGTCTGTTCTCTTACATTCCATGGTGCTAAAGATTGAATCCGGGGCCTCATGCATGCTGGGTGAGCACACAGCCCTATGTCACATCCATCCTCATTTTACTTGTCTTTTGTTGACACTGGCCCTGAACTCACTGTAGCTAAGGATGGTCTTAACTTCATGCCTCAGGCTCCTGTGGAGCTAGGATCATAATTATAGGCCCAGCTTTAAACTTCATTTTCAAAGATCAGATTTGTATTTGGTGTAATGCTTTCTGATGTAGGTATGGTACTTCCAAGTTTCTTGATCTGATTTGAAAGTTCTAAGTTAAGGGGCCAGTGGGACGACTCAGTGGGTAAGGGTAAAGGTTCTTGCCATAAGCCTGATGACCTGAATTTGATTGATCCCCAGGACCCACATGGTAGAAGAGAGAACCAATTCCTGAGAGTTGTTCTGAATTCCACACAGTACATGTGCTGTGGCACATGTGTTTGCACACAATAAATACATGTAATAAAAAATAGAATTTCTAAACCCCAAGTTGAGGATGGAGTGTATGTAACATATTCCTGTAATCCTCTAGGAGGCAGAAGAGGTCCCAAAAGTGAAGGCCAGCCAGAGCTATATTTCGTCCCTGCAGTGAGAGTGAGGATATTTCTGAGTGTAATCCTAACTCTGAGATGCTGAAGGGATGCATCGGCACTGTCTGTATCCCATCTTTCCTGTGAGAAATGGCACTAATACGTAATGAAGATAATAGTATTGTAGTCAACAAAAGCTACATTTTAGGGACTGAAGAGATGGCTCAGCAGTTACCCAGAGAGCTTTCCACTCTTACAGAATACCTGATTCTGGTTCCCAGGACATATGCCAAGCACCTCACAAGCACCCACAACTCCGGCTCCAAGGGACTCTATACCTATTTCTAACCCCTGTGGCCATGTAAACATACTAACACAGAGACACACGCATGCACATAAATTTTTTTAATTTTTTTTTAATTTTTTTTATTTTCTGGAGCTGAGGACCGAACCCAGGGCCTGTGCTTGCTAGGCAAGCACTCTACCACTGAGCTAAATCCCCAATTCCCACATACATTTTTAAAAAATAAATCCTTTTTAGTTTCATTTTAAAATTGGTTTTATTTTTGTTTTGTCACTGTTTCCAGAGACCCACCTAGTAAAAAAAGGAAAATGGAAAGCTACCTACAAAGCCAGAAGTTGTCCAGTAAAACCACCGAACCATTGAGTGACCAACTAGCCCCTCACCAGGATGTTCATGAACTGGAAGCGCCGGAAGTAAAGCTGGTGGCGTCGTTTGAAGACTCCTGCAGCCCTCATGCCAAAAAGCAGAACATCGCAGCACCTCCCCGGGGCCCCCAAAAGTTGCTTTTACCAAAGCCCAAGGTGGCTCTGCTTAAACTTCCCATCATGCAGTTTTCCCCCGTGCCTGTCTTTGTGCCTGCAGCAGACGCCTCGGCCCAGCCTGTGGTGTTAGGTGTGGATCAGGGTTCTGCAGCAGGGGCTGTGCACTTAGTCCCCTTGTCAGTGGGAACCCTGATCCTCAGCCTGGATTCAGAGGCCTGCTCCCTGAAGGAGAGCCTGCCTCTTCCGAAAATTATTGGTCCTGTTGTTGAGCCAGTCAGTGCAGGTGTTCCGGTGAACTTGGGGAAGAGCCCCTGCAGCCCTTTACAAGAACTAGGGAATGCATGTCAGAAGGATGGCATCTCAACCAACGTGCAGACGGATCTATCCTACGCCTCACCCAGCTTGGTACCTTCTGCTCAGTGGCTTGGCCCTGATTCCTCCGTGTCCTCGTGTTCTCAGACTGACCTGTCATTTGATTCTCAAGTGTCCCTTCCTGTTAGTGTCCACACCCAGACATTGGTGCCCAGCTCTAAGGTCACTTCATCCATAGCTGCTCAGACAGATGCATTTATAGATGCCTGTTTCCAGCCAGGTGGGATCTCCAGAGAAACCCAAACCGTCAGGATGCGAGATCCCACAGATGATCCCGTGCAGGTGGGCCACACTGGCCTGTGTGGGGACATTTTTGAAAGTGTCCATTCATCATTCAGTGTTCCCACGGACAGCATCATCAGTAGCGGTTTAGTTTCAGAGACAGTAAATCACGGTCTGTTACCTCAGAATGACCCTAAGATATTAAGCCAAGTCATTGAAAAGTCTGCACCCTTGTTACACTTCAGTGCCCAGAACAGCATGCTTCCCTCACAGAACATGACAGATAATCAGACCCAAACCATAGATCTACTGAGTGACTTAGAAAACATCTTGTCAAGCAATCTGCCTGGCCAAGCACTGGATAACCGGGGTCTTCTGTCCGACACGAACCCCGGGCCTGATGTCCAGCTCCCATCAGCCTCAGCCCAGAATTCTGGGATCGATTTTGACATTGAAGAATTCCTCTCAGCCTCAAATATCCAGACCCAGACTGAAGAGAGCGGACTCAGCACCATGAGCACTGAGCCTGCCTTGGAGTCCCTGGATATCGAGACCCAGACTGACTTCTTCCTCACAGACCCCTCGGCGGCACAGCCCTACGGGTTCAGGGGAAGTTCAAGCTTCTTAGGCCTAGAGATGTTTGACACACAGACACAGACAGACTTAAACTTCTTCCTAGACAGTAGTCCTCACCTGCCCCTGGGCAGCATCCTGAAACACTCCAGCTTCTCCATGAGCACTGACTCCTCTGACACAGAGACCCAAACTGAAGGTGCCTCCCCGACTCGACACACAGCTGCTCTGGAGAGCAAGGTCCAGCTGAACAGCACGGAAACACAGACCATGAACTCTGGCTTCGAGCCCCTGGGGAGCTTGTTCTTCACCAGCAACGAGACTCAGACAGCGGTGGGTGACTTCCTTCTAGCTGATGTGGCCTGGAACACAATGGAGTCTCAGTTCAGCTCTGTGGAAACCCAGACATGCTCGGAGCTGCACGCCGTCTCCAGCTTCTGAAGGTGCAGCCAGCTCCCCTCTCCTTGTGGGTTTAGAACATGGGGACAGGACAGCTGCACCAACTAGGGATGGAGTTGGTGGGACAGCTCTGTAGATTCTCCGCAGTTCTTGGCGTTTTGTACTTGTGAACACAGTTGGTGTACAAATGTGAGTGTATTATAAAGTGTAAGGTGTTAATCTAAAAAGTTTCAATGTTGCATACGTTGGCTCCTGTGTAGCTATTCTTTCCATCTTTAAAAAAAAAAGGCATTTCACACTGTAAAACTTACAACCATTTAGCTGAAGCCAAGCTTACCAGGTAGTAGGGTGCAAGCTTTGCAACTGCTTAACCCAAGAATGGCGCACTTGAATGGCACCTCCAACGTGAGACAACCATGCGTGGCTGCTGACTCACGCTGCCACCCCCTTGCCTTGTCACCTCCCTTCTGACTGGGAAACACTAAGGGAAGCCCCAGCTGTCTTGAGGTTTTATGACAGTTTTTACACAGTCACTGCGGTCCCTTCTTTCCCGAGCAGTGATTGCCGCCAGCTTTGTTTGACGTCCTTTCCTGTCTGCAGTCACTGGCCGGCACTCCTCCGTGTACCTAGCAGTCCTAGTGAGAGGAAGGCACCCAAACCGGGGTGGGGACAACAGCGCTGTGGAATCCTGCCATTTTGTTCGTCTCGGGCTCATCCTGCGACATGGAAAAACTTTGTTCTCACAATTGTTGATCAAGAAGATCTCAGTGACCAAATCTGTGGGATTGCCACATGCTAGCAGGCAGCCAGCTGTGAGCACACAGGGGCTAGAGGATAGTCACTTCTGTTTGGGGCCCAGGACCCCAGAGCTTCTAACTATAAATTGGGGTTCCTGTGACTCCCCACTCTTTGGGCTCAGTTAATATATTAGAGAGGCTTACAGAACTCAGGGACACAGTTATTGTAGAATGGGTGGGAAAGGGGCACAGGGCTTCCATGCCCTCTCTAGGCAGAGCACCTACCAAGAATCTATATATTTAGACTTGTAGAAACCCTCCAAACCCAGTCTTCTGGGGTTAATGGCTGCTTTGTAGTATGGGTAGAGTTGCTCAAATCATTGCCATTAATGATCAACTGAACCTTGAGTGCCGCCTTCCCCACTGGGTTGGGAGATAGGGATGAAGCTGAAAATACCCCAACCTTTCAGTCATTAATCATGCCGTGCTCTCCTGTGACTTGTCCCCATCCTAGCTACCTGGAGGCTACCAGCTACCAGTGACCTCATAGCAAGCAAAAGCAAAACATTTCTTCTAAATATTTTGGAGTTTGGGGGTGTTGTGTGCAAATACATACTTCATATCATCATACCCACAAACATCCTTCCCATTCCACAGTAGACCCTGGGGGCTACCCGACTGCTTCCCATAATGTACTCATGGACTTTCTGAGAATTACAAAGGGAAAGTAGGGTGAGGAAAAGACATTCCTGCTAGTCCCTTTCAGTACTTTTTACACTTCTAATCTTGATAGGAGCAGCTTGCCTACCAAGTCCTTCCAGCCACCCCCCTTTCCCCTCCCCCCGATTCTCACACACACACACACACCCGCTTTTCCTTGAAGGAAGCACTTGGGTCTGGCAAGCATATTATGTGTACCTTGAGACTAGCAATCGTAGGGTAGATCCATCTAAAGTATGCTAGTCTAGATTCTGTTGTGATACATTCTTTAAAGACAAAAAGCTGTAGACCATTTGCTTCAATAATCAAGAATAGTTTCTGCGTTTTGAGGGGAGAACGTGGTCCAACACGCCTTGCGGGCTCTCTGCATTACGTAGATCATGGATTAGTAGTTGTTGCCCAATTCTCAGGCAAACCAGGATGAGCAGAGCCTGGGGAACCATCCAGTCTACCCTGGAAAGCCCTGTGCTTTCTGTGCTGTATGCTTGTGCTGCCAAAAGCTGAACCCTTAGAATAAAACCTAAGGGGACTGATGATTCATTAGGTACATTGGTGGTATTGCCAATGTTGTGTCCCATTCACTTGATGCAAAGAACTCCGTAATGGGCTGATAACACACCCAGCGGGTGAGTGCACCCCAGTAGCTAAACAGTGGTTTTGGTCAAAGTTGCCCGTGAATGTGAGTGTCAGAACAGACATAAAGCCTTAACTTAGATTTCCTGTTGTGTTTTGGAATTGTCACTGCCTTAACTCAAGCATCTATTTAAGCCCTCTGGCTGAGGGAGAAATGCATGTCTGCTCGTGGCTTTTTGTAAATATAAGTGCAGCGATCTATGGCTTTAAGTTTTTGTTTCTGTGGCAATGTCTCTTTGATAGTTACAGAAAAAAAAAAAATGGAGCATGTAATTGTCCTTCATGTGCAAGAACTGTCCCAACAAACCCTTAGTCACCTGAATTCTAAGGTTGTTTGTAAACACAAATTCGGTGATTAAAGAGAAACTAGAATTCTACCTTCTGGTGTGAGTTTTGTACATACTCATAATGTGACTCTGTTGCCCTAACTTCTTACAAACTCGGGGTTTGCAGAAGATGATAGTGCCATAGTTGTGCTCAGATGCTTTCATGGGAAAATGATAGTTTTCCCTAAAAAAAAAAAAAAAAAAACAATACCCCAAAGGATGGAGAGGTGGCTCAGTGGTTCAGACAGCTTGCTGCCCTTCCAAAGGACCCAGGTTTGATTCCCAGCATCCATACCACAACCACCTGTAACTTTAGCTTCAGGGGACTTGATGCCTTCTTCTGAACTTGGTGGGCACCCTAACACATGTGCATACACACATTCATAAATAAAAAATAAAAGTATAGCCAGGCGTGGTGGTGCCTTCCTTTAATCCCAGCACTCAGGAAGCAGAGGCAGGCAGATCTCTGTGAGTTCAAGGCTAGCCTGGTCCACAAAGTGAGTTCCAGGACAGGCTCAAAAGCTACACAGAGAAACCCTGTCTCAAAAAACCAGAGAGAGAGAGCTGTCGGGAGGAAGGGATATGCAACTTTGGGGTCAAGTGCTCTGAAGCTGTGTTCTCTCATCTCACAGTTGTATCAAGAGTCATTGATTTGACTCTGGGAGAGGACAACATAGATGTCTGCACACTTAATATCCAGATGTGACTCCCATTGTTAGATGACATGAGTTTTCATCTAGTGTCTTCAGGCAGATGCCACCTAGTACAATATTCTTAGGACCAAAGAGTGACTCAGCTGTCTGGTGCTCAAAGGGCCCTTTCTGTTGCTGGGGCTGGGTAGTTAGCAGTAGACACACCAATGCTTTAGTTCACACATCAGGAGGCGTTGCTATGGAACAAATGCAGAGGGGGCTCAGGCTCTTGGTTCTCAAGCAGTTAATAACATGGACTACGTTGAGAAGGGAGATTTTTTGGGAAGGAGCAAGGCCCAAACTGGGTAAATGAACAAAGACATTGCTTGACCCGCGTCAGCAAGGCTCCTTGTTCTTTCAAAAGACT